>NW_027411977.1:22552300-23153550 GCF_047663935.1 Musca autumnalis
CTTTAGGCGTGGATTTTTAAGAATATTTTTGAAAACACCATTCAAACCTTTATGCTTGGATTTTTAAGAATATTTTTGAAAACACCATTCAAACCTTTAGGCGTGGATTTTTAAGAATATTTTTGAAAACACCATTCAAACCTTTAGGCGTGGATTTTTAAGAATATTTTTGAAAACACCATTCAAACCTTTAGGCGTGGATTTTTAAGAATATTTTTGAAAACACCATTCAAACCTTTAGGCGTGGATTTTTAAGAATATTTTTGAAAACACCATTCAAACCTTTATGCTTGGATTTTTAAGAATATTTTTGAAAACACCATTCAAACCTTTAGGCGTGGATTTTTAAGAATATTTTTGAAAACACCATTCAAACCTTTAGGCGTGGATTTTTAAGAATATTTTTGAAAACACCATTCAAACCTTTAGGCGTGGATTTTTAAGAATATTTTTGAAAACACCATTCAAACCTTTAGGCGTGGATTTTTAAGAATATTTTTGAAAACACCATTCAAACCTTTAGGCGTGGATTTTTAAGAATATTTTTGAAAACACCATTCAAACCTTTAGGCGTGGATTTTTAAGAATATTTTTGAAAACACCATTCAAACCTTTAGGCGTGGATTTTTAAGAATATTTTTGAAAACACCATTCAAACCTTTATGCTTGGATTTTTAAGAATATTTTTGAAAACACCATTCAAACCTTTAGGCGTGGATTTTTAAGAATATTTTTGAAAACACCATTCAAACCTTTAGGCGTGGATTTTTAAGAATATTTTTGAAAACACCATTCAAACCTTTAGGCGTGGATTTTTAAGAATATTTTTGAAAACACCATTCAAACCTTTAGGCGTGGATTTTTAAGAATATTTTTGAAAACACCATTCAAACCTTTATGCTTGGATTTTTAAGAATATTTTTGAAAACACCATTCAAACCTTTAGGCGTGGATTTTTAAGAATATTTTTGAAAACACCATTCAAACCTTTAGGCGTGGATTTTTAAGAATATTTTTGAAAACACCATTCAAACCTTTAGGCGTGGATTTTTAAGAATATTTTTGAAAACACCATTCAAACCTTTATGCTTGGATTTTTAAGAATATTTTTGAAAACACCATTCAAACCTTTAGGCGTGGATTTTTAAGAATATTTTTGAAAACACCATTCAAACCTTTAGGCGTGGATTTTTAAGAATATTTTTGAAAACACCATTCAAACCTTTAGGCGTGGATTTTTAAGAATATTTTTGAAAACACCATTCAAACCTTTAGGCGTGGATTTTTAAGAATATTTTTGAAAACACCATTCAAACCTTTAGGCGTGGATTTTTAAGAATATTTTTGAAAACACCATTCAAACCTTTAGGCGTGGATTTTTAAGAATATTTTTGAAAACACCATTCAAACCTTTAGGCGTGGATTTTTAAGAATATTTTTGAAAACACCATTCAAACCTTTAGGCGTGGATTTTTAAGAATATTTTTGAAAACACCATTCAAACCTTTAGGCGTGGATTTTTAAGAATATTTTTGAAAACACCATTCAAACCTTTAGGCGTGGATTTTTAAGAATATTTTTGAAAACACCATTCAAACCTTTAGGCGTGGATTTTTAAGAATATTTTTGAAAACACCATTCAAACCTTTAGGCGTGGATTTTTAAGAATATTTTTGAAAACACCATTCAAACCTTTAGGCGTGGATTTTTAAGAATATTTTTGAAAACACCATTCAAACCTTTAGGCGTGGATTTTTAAGAATATTTTTGAAAACACCATTCAAACCTTTAGGCGTGGATTTTTAAGAATATTTTTGAAAACACCATTCAAACCTTTAGGCGTGGATTTTTAAGAATATTTTTGAAAACACCATTCAAACCTTTAGGCGTGGATTTTTAAGAATATTTTTGAAAACACCATTCAAACCTTTAGGCGTGGATTTTTAAGAATATTTTTGAAAACACCATTCAAACCTTTAGGCGTGGATTTTTAAGAATATTTTTGAAAACACCATTCAAACCTTTAGGCGTGGATTTTTAAGAATATTTTTGAAAACACCATTCAAACCTTTAGGCGTGGATTTTTAAGAATATTTTTGAAAACACCATTCAAACCTTTAGGCGTGGATTTTTAAGAATATTTTTGAAAACACCATTCAAACCTTTAGGCGTGGATTTTTAAGAATATTTTTGAAAACACCATTCAAACCTTTAGGCGTGGATTTTTAAGAATATTTTTGAAAACACCATTCAAACCTTTAGGCGTGGATTTTTAAGAATATTTTTGAAAACACCATTCAAACCTTTAGGCGTGGATTTTTAAGAATATTTTTGAAAACACCATTCAAACCTTTAGGCGTGGATTTTTAAGAATATTTTTGAAAACACCATTCAAACCTTTAGGCGTGGATTTTTAAGAATATTTTTGAAAACACCATTCAAACCTTTAGGCGTGGATTTTTAAGAATATTTTTGAAAACACCATTCAAACCTTTAGGCGTGGATTTTTAAGAATATTTTTGAAAACACCATTCAAACCTTTAGGCGTGGATTTTTAAGAATATTTTTGAAAACACCATTCAAACCTTTAGGCGTGGATTTTTAAGAATATTTTTGAAAACACCATTCAAACCTTTAGGCGTGGATTTTTAAGAATATTTTTGAAAACACCATTCAAACCTTTAGGCGTGGATTTTTAAGAATATTTTTGAAAACACCATTCAAACCTTTAGGCGTGGATTTTTAAGAATATTTTTGAAAACACCATTCAAACCTTTAGGCGTGGATTTTTAAGAATATTTTTGAAAACACCATTCAAACCTTTAGGCGTGGATTTTTAAGAATATTTTTGAAAACACCATTCAAACCTTTAGGCGTGGATTTTTAAGAATATTTTTGAAAACACCATTCAAACCTTTAGGCGTGGATTTTTAAGAATATTTTTGAAAACACCATTCAAACCTTTAGGCGTGGATTTTTAAGAATATTTTTGAAAACACCATTCAAACCTTTAGGCGTGGATTTTTAAGAATATTTTTGAAAACACCATTCAAACCTTTAGGCGTGGATTTTTAAGAATATTTTTGAAAACACCATTCAAACCTTTAGGCGTGGATTTTTAAGAATATTTTTGAAAACACCATTCAAACCTTTAGGCGTGGATTTTTAAGAATATTTTTGAAAACACCATTCAAACCTTTAGGCGTGGATTTTTAAGAATATTTTTGAAAACACCATTCAAACCTTTAGGCGTGGATTTTTAAGAATATTTTTGAAAACACCATTCAAACCTTTAGGCGTGGATTTTTAAGAATATTTTTGAAAACACCATTCAAACCTTTAGGCGTGGATTTTTAAGAATATTTTTGAAAACACCATTCAAACCTTTAGGCGTGGATTTTTAAGAATATTTTTGAAAACACCATTCAAACCTTTAGGCGTGGATTTTTAAGAATATTTTTGAAAACACCATTCAAACCTTTAGGCGTGGATTTTTAAGAATATTTTTGAAAACACCATTCAAACCTTTAGGCGTGGATTTTTAAGAATATTTTTGAAAACACCATTCAAACCTTTAGGCGTGGATTTTTAAGAATATTTTTGAAAACACCATTCAAACCTTTAGGCGTGGATTTTTAAGAATATTTTTGAAAACACCATTCAAACCTTTAGGCGTGGATTTTTAAGAATATTTTTGAAAACACCATTCAAACCTTTAGGCGTGGATTTTTAAGAATATTTTTGAAAACACCATTCAAACCTTTAGGCGTGGATTTTTAAGAATATTTTTGAAAACACCATTCAAACCTTTAGGCGTGGATTTTTAAGAATATTTTTGAAAACACCATTCAAACCTTTAGGCGTGGATTTTTAAGAATATTTTTGAAAACACCATTCAAACCTTTAGGCGTGGATTTTTAAGAATATTTTTGAAAACACCATTCAAACCTTTAGGCGTGGATTTTTAAGAATATTTTTGAAAACACCATTCAAACCTTTAGGCGTGGATTTTTAAGAATATTTTTGAAAACACCATTCAAACCTTTAGGCGTGGATTTTTAAGAATATTTTTGAAAACACCATTCAAACCTTTAGGCGTGGATTTTTAAGAATATTTTTGAAAACACCATTCAAACCTTTAGGCGTGGATTTTTAAGAATATTTTTGAAAACACCATTCAAACCTTTAGGCGTGGATTTTTAAGAATATTTTTGAAAACACCATTCAAACCTTTAGGCGTGGATTTTTAAGAATATTTTTGAAAACACCATTCAAACCTTTAGGCGTGGATTTTTAAGAATATTTTTGAAAACACCATTCAAACCTTTAGGCGTGGATTTTTAAGAATATTTTTGAAAACACCATTCAAACCTTTAGGCGTGGATTTTTAAGAATATTTTTGAAAACACCATTCAAACCTTTAGGCGTGGATTTTTAAGAATATTTTTGAAAACACCATTCAAACCTTTAGGCGTGGATTTTTAAGAATATTTTTGAAAACACCATTCAAACCTTTAGGCGTGGATTTTTAAGAATATTTTTGAAAACACCATTCAAACCTTTAGGCGTGGATTTTTAAGAATATTTTTGAAAACACCATTCAAACCTTTAGGCGTGGATTTTTAAGAATATTTTTGAAAACACCATTCAAACCTTTAGGCGTGGATTTTTAAGAATATTTTTGAAAACACCATTCAAACCTTTAGGCGTGGATTTTTAAGAATATTTTTGAAAACACCATTCAAACCTTTAGGCGTGGATTTTTAAGAATATTTTTGAAAACACCATTCAAACCTTTAGGCGTGGATTTTTAAGAATATTTTTGAAAACACCATTCAAACCTTTAGGCGTGGATTTTTAAGAATATTTTTGAAAACACCATTCAAACCTTTAGGCGTGGATTTTTAAGAATATTTTTGAAAACACCATTCAAACCTTTAGGCGTGGATTTTTAAGAATATTTTTGAAAACACCATTCAAACCTTTAGGCGTGGATTTTTAAGAATATTTTTGAAAACACCATTCAAACCTTTAGGCGTGGATTTTTAAGAATATTTTTGAAAACACCATTCAAACCTTTAGGCGTGGATTTTTAAGAATATTTTTGAAAACACCATTCAAACCTTTAGGCGTGGATTTTTAAGAATATTTTTGAAAACACCATTCAAACCTTTAGGCGTGGATTTTTAAGAATATTTTTGAAAACACCATTCAAACCTTTAGGCGTGGATTTTTAAGAATATTTTTGAAAACACCATTCAAACCTTTAGGCGTGGATTTTTAAGAATATTTTTGAAAACACCATTCAAACCTTTAGGCGTGGATTTTTAAGAATATTTTTGAAAACACCATTCAAACCTTTAGGCGTGGATTTTTAAGAATATTTTTGAAAACACCATTCAAACCTTTAGGCGTGGATTTTTAAGAATATTTTTGAAAACACCATTCAAACCTTTAGGCGTGGATTTTTAAGAATATTTTTGAAAACACCATTCAAACCTTTAGGCGTGGATTTTTAAGAATATTTTTGAAAACACCATTCAAACCTTTAGGCGTGGATTTTTAAGAATATTTTTGAAAACACCATTCAAACCTTTAGGCGTGGATTTTTAAGAATATTTTTGAAAACACCATTCAAACCTTTAGGCGTGGATTTTTAAGAATATTTTTGAAAACACCATTCAAACCTTTAGGCGTGGATTTTTAAGAATATTTTTGAAAACACCATTCAAACCTTTATGCTTGGATTTTTAAGAATATTTTTGAAAACACCATTCAAACCTTTAGGCGTGGATTTTTAAGAATATTTTTGAAAACACCATTCAAACCTTTAGGCGTGGATTTTTAAGAATATTTTTGAAAACACCATTCAAACCTTTAGGCGTGGATTTTTAAGAATATTTTTGAAAACACCATTCAAACCTTTAGGCGTGGATTTTTAAGAATATTTTTGAAAACACCATTCAAACCTTTAGGCGTGGATTTTTAAGAATATTTTTGAAAACACCATTCAAACCTTTAGGCGTGGATTTTTAAGAATATTTTTGAAAACACCATTCAAACCTTTAGGCGTGGATTTTTAAGAATATTTTTGAAAACACCATTCAAACCTTTAGGCGTGGATTTTTAAGAATATTTTTGAAAACACCATTCAAACCTTTAGGCGTGGATTTTTAAGAATATTTTTGAAAACACCATTCAAACCTTTAGGCGTGGATTTTTAAGAATATTTTTGAAAACACCATTCAAACCTTTAGGCGTGGATTTTTAAGAATATTTTTGAAAACACCATTCAAACCTTTAGGCGTGGATTTTTAAGAATATTTTTGAAAACACCATTCAAACCTTTAGGCGTGGATTTTTAAGAATATTTTTGAAAACACCATTCAAACCTTTAGGCGTGGATTTTTAAGAATATTTTTGAAAACACCATTCAAACCTTTAGGCGTGGATTTTTAAGAATATTTTTGAAAACACCATTCAAACCTTTAGGCGTGGATTTTTAAGAATATTTTTGAAAACACCATTCAAACCTTTAGGCGTGGATTTTTAAGAATATTTTTGAAAACACCATTCAAACCTTTAGGCGTGGATTTTTAAGAATATTTTTGAAAACACCATTCAAACCTTTAGGCGTGGATTTTTAAGAATATTTTTGAAAACACCATTCAAACCTTTAGGCGTGGATTTTTAAGAATATTTTTGAAAACACCATTCAAACCTTTAGGCGTGGATTTTTAAGAATATTTTTGAAAACACCATTCAAACCTTTAGGCGTGGATTTTTAAGAATATTTTTGAAAACACCATTCAAACCTTTAGGCGTGGATTTTTAAGAATATTTTTGAAAACACCATTCAAACCTTTAGGCGTGGATTTTTAAGAATATTTTTGAAAACACCATTCAAACCTTTAGGCGTGGATTTTTAAGAATATTTTTGAAAACACCATTCAAACCTTTAGGCGTGGATTTTTAAGAATATTTTTGAAAACACCATTCAAACCTTTAGGCGTGGATTTTTAAGAATATTTTTGAAATCACCATTCAAACCTTTAGGCGTGGATTTTTAAGAATATTTTTGAAAACACCATTCAAACCTTTAGGCGTGGATTTTTAAGAATATTTTTGAAAACACCATTCAAACCTTTAGGCGTGGATTTTTAAGAATATTTTTGAAAACACCATTCAAACCTTTAGGCGTGGATTTTTAAGAATATTTTTGAAAACACCATTCAAACCTTTAGGCGTGGATTTTTAAGAATATTTTTGAAAACACCATTCAAACCTTTAGGCGTGGATTTTTAAGAATATTTTTGAAAACACCATTCAAACCTTTAGGCGTGGATTTTTAAGAATATTTTTGAAAACACCATTCAAACCTTTAGGCGTGGATTTTTAAGAATATTTTTGAAAACACCATTCAAACCTTTAGGCGTGGATTTTTAAGAATATTTTTGAAAACACCATTCAAACCTTTAGGCGTGGATTTTTAAGAATATTTTTGAAAACACCATTCAAACCTTTAGGCGTGGATTTTTAAGAATATTTTTGAAAACACCATTCAAACCTTTAGGCGTGGATTTTTAAGAATATTTTTGAAAACACCATTCAAACCTCTAGACGTGGATTTTTAAGAATATTTTTGAAAACACCATTCAAACCTTTAGGCGTGGATTTTTAAGAATATTTTTGAAAACACCATTCAAACCTTTAGGCGTGGATTTTTAAGAATATTTTTGAAAACACCATTCAAACCTTTAGGCGTGGATTTTTAAGAATATTTTTGAAAACACCATTCAAACCTTTAGGCGTGGATTTTCTAAGAATATTTTTGAAAACACCATTCAAACCTTTAGGCGTGGATTTTTAAGAATATTTTTGAAAACACCATTCAAACCTTTAGGCGTGGATTTTTAAGAATATTTTTGAAAACACCATTCAAACCTTTAGGCGTGGATTTTTAAGAATATTTTTGAAAACACCATTCAAACCTTTAGGCGTGGATTTTTAAGAATATTTTTGAAAACACCATTCAAACCTTTAGGCGTGGATTTTTAAGAATATTTTTGAAAACACCATTCAAACCTTTAGGCGTGGATTTTTAAGAATATTTTTGAAAACACCATTCAAACCTTTAGGCGTGGATTTTTAAGAATATTTTTGAAAACACCATTCAAACCTTTAGGCGTGGATTTTTAAGAATATTTATGAAAACACCATTCAAACCTTTAGTCGTGGATTTTTAAGAATATTTTTGGAGCCACCATTCAAACCTTTAAGTACGGATTTTTACGAATATTTTTGGAGCCACCATTCAAACCTTTAAGTACGGATTTTTACGAATATTTTTGGAGCCACCATTCAAACCTTTAAGTACGGATTTTTACGAATATTTTTGGAGCCACCATTCAAACCTTTAAGTACGGATTTTTAAGTATTTTTTGGCGTGGACTTTTAAGAATATTTTTCTGGTTGACATTCAAGGCTTTAGGCTTGGAGTTTTAAAGGTCTTCCTAAAGAAGTCCTTAAAGGTATTCTTATAGAAGTCCTTATAGGTCTTGCTATAGAAACTCTTACATATGTTCCTATAAAAGCCCCTAAAGGACTTTCTATAGAAGCCAATTAAACTCTTCTTATAGAAGCCCTTAAATATCTTCTTAAAGAAGTTCTTAAAGGTCTTCCTATGGAAGCTTTTAAAGATTTTGTCATAGAAGCCCTTTAATATCTTCTTATAGAAACCTGATAAAATCCTTAATGGTCTTCTTATAGAAGCCCTTAAATGTCTTCTTGTAGAAGCCCTTAAAGGTCTTCTTGTAAAAGCCCTTAAAGGTCTTCTCATAGAAGCCCTTAAAGGTCTTCTTATAGAAACCCTTAAAGGCCTTCTTAAAGAAGCCTTTAAAGGTCTTCTTATAGAAGCCCTTAAAGGTCTTCTTATAGAAGCCCTTAAAGGTCTTCTTATAGAAGCCCTTAAAGGTCTTCTTATAAAAGGTCTTCTTATAGAAGCCCTTAAAGGTCTTCTTGTGAAGCCCTTTAAGGTCTTCTTGTAGAAGCCCCTGAAGGTCTTCTTATAGAAGCCGTTAAAGGTCTTCTTATAGAAGCCGTTAAAGGTCTTCTTATAGAAGCCGTTAAAGGTCTTCTTATAGAAGCCGTTAAAGGTCTTCTTATAGAAGCGCTTAAAGGTCTTCTTGTAGAAGCCCCTGAAGGTCTTTTAGAAAATATTTGGGACGTTCCCTCAAAAAATATTCTTTAAAAATCCATGTTTGTGGTACGGATGGCGTCTCAAAAATATTCTTTAAAAAATTAGTTTTATGGGACGGATAGTGCCTCACAAAATATTCTTTAAAAATTCAAGTTTGTGGGACGGATGGTGCCTCAAAAAACATTCTTTAAAAATCCGCGTTTGTGGGACGGATAGTGCCTCAAAAATCTTCTTTAAAAATCCGCGTTTGTTGGGCGCATGGTGCTTCAACAAATATTCTTTAAAAATACACGTTTGTGTTGCGGAAGGCGCCTCAAGAAAGATTCTTTAAAAATCTACTTTTGTGGGACGAATGGTGCCCTCAAAAAATATTCTTTAAAAATCTACGTTTGTGGGACTGATGGTGCCTCAAAATAAGATTCTTTAAAAATCCAAGTTTGTGGGACTGATGGTGCCTCAAAATAAGATTCTTTAAAAATCCACGTTTGTGGGACGGATGGTGCTTCAAAAATATTCTTTAAAATTCCACGTTTATGGGACGAAGTGTGCCCCTCAAAAATATTCTTTAAAAATCCACGTTTGTGGGACGAAGTGTGCGCCTCAAAAATATTCTTTAAAAATCCACGTTTGTAAGACGGATGGTGCCTCAAAAATATTCTTTCAAAATCCATGTTTGTGGGACGAAGGGTGCCCCTCAAAGATATTCTTTAAAAATCCACGTTTGTGGGACGAAGGGTGCCTGAAAAAAATATTCTTTAAAAATCCAGGTTTGTGGGAAGGAAGGTGCCTAAAAAAAATATTCTTTAAAATCCACGTTTGGTGGACTCATGGTGCCTTAAAAATATTATTTAAAAATCCAGGTTTATGACGCTGTGGTCCTTAAAAAAATATTCCTTAAAAATCTATGTTTGTGGGACGGATGGTGCCTCAAAAATATTCTTTAAAAATCCACGTTTGTTGGGCGCATGGTGCCTCAAAAACGTTCTTTAAAAATCCAGGTTTATGGCGCTGATAGAATTTAAAAAAATATTACTTAAAAATCCAGGTTTGTGGGACGGATGGTGCCTCAAAAAATATTTTTTTTTTAATCCATTGTTTATGGTTCTGATGGTCCTTGAAAAATATCCTTTAAAAATCCACGATTGTGGGACAAAGTGTGCCGCTCAAAAATATTCTTTAAAAATCCACGTTTGTGAGACGAAGGGTGCCCCTCAAAAATATTCTTTAAAAACCCGCGTTTGGTGGTGGTGGTGCCTCTAAAGTTATTCTTTAGAAATCCAACTTTGTGGAACGAAGGGTGCCTCAAAAAATAATCTGTAAAAATCCACGTTTGTGGGACAAAAGGTGCCTCAAAAAATATTCTTTAAAAATTCACGTCTGTGGGATGGATGGTGCCTCAAAATTTTTTTAAAAAAAATTCACTTTTGTGGTTGATGGTGACTCAAAAAATATTCTTTAAAAATCCATATTTATAGCTCTGCTCGTCCTTGAAAAAATATTATTTAAAAATACAGGTGTATGGCTCTGATGAGCCTTTAAAAAATATTCTTTAAAAATCCACGCTTATGGCTTTATGATGGTCCTTGAAGAAATATTATTTAAAAATATTTGAAAATATTTGAAAAAATATTCTTTAAAAATCCACATTTATGGCTTTAGACTTTTTAGAAGACTTCAGTGTTTTCTTTGGAAATCCTCTCAGAGCTTATACTAATAGACTGCCCAAGATTTCTATTAGAAGCTTTTAAGAACTTGTATTTGCAGACCTCTAAGAGTTTTGATAGAAAGTCTTTTAGGACTTCTATAAGAAGACCTTTCAGGTATGCCTTTCCAGATTTCTATAAGAAGACCTCTTAGAGTTTCTAATAGAAGCCCTTTCAGGGTACAATAAACACACTTTTAGGGCTTATATTTGAAGACGTCAAATGGGTTCAATTAGAAGACTTGTAAGGGCTTCTATGAAAAGTCCTTTTTATTGAAAGGCTTCTATTAGAAGACCTCCCAGAGCTTATATTAGAAGACCTGTCAGGCCTTTCTACATCTAAAAACCTAACATTCTTAAAATAATTTCTACAATTGATAATGATGTTGTTGTGGTAGTTTTTATTTTTGCAACTTTTCTTGGTTACATTTATTTTATCTCATTACTTTGACTAATACGAGAATCCAGTGAAGTGTGTGGACGAATGGGTGTCAAAAACAATAATGGCTAAGCTGTAAGCAAGCCATGGCATGACATGGTGTTAAGTGTTGAAATATAAATTTTTTTTGCTTTATTTGTTCAGTGCTTGAGACTAACTACATGGCTTTAACTAATGAACCGAAAATGTAGGTTGCGACCCATGGTGTCATATAACAGTGGTAACAAATTTGACAAGCGCCATAGCTCCAACACTGGTGGACAAATTGAAAATGCAGCCCAAAACCATAGACAAACAAATATGCCATTGATATTGAATGAAAACGAAAGAGTATTAAAAAGATGGCGTTAACACCTCCCCTCTCATCCTCCCTAATGTAAAAACGAGAGTATATATTTGTTTATTCACTTTTGTTTGCCAGTGTTGTTCGTTCGTACAACGGCAAACATATTTTGTCACCAACAAAGCAACACATGAAAGGCAGGCAGGCAAGCAGCCACTAGCCAAGTACCAAGTAAAACAAGCCGGACACTGTCTTTTGACAAATGTAGGTGTGTATGTTTGTCCATTTGGCCCGCTGTGTTGTCGACACAACACACAGCACAAGACAAACAAGACGGACCCAAAAACAGAAAATGACGCCTGTTCCATAGCTAACATACATACATATATTTACACATATGTACTCGTATGTAGGTATGACCAAGTAATTCCTTTTTTCCACATATGTACTCTGTTTTTCTCATGGCTGGTAAAGGTAATTTTTGGTCGGATTTATTTTATATTTTTGGCCGGTTAATAGTCAAATTTTGAATTTGGTTAAGTTTTACTACTAACGATATCGTCAACTGAAATGCCCAAAGACGTAACCCTCAACGTAACCTTTTGAGGGTTACGTCTTTAGGCATTTCAGGTGACAATATCCTTAATTTTTTTGTTTTTTTTTTTTCCTAAGGACCACAAGACTCAATGTCTCTATCAACCAACCGACCACAAAATTATAAATAATTGGACCAAAAGTTGTATACTCAAAGGTCTTCTAATGGAAAACGTTTTTAAAGAAAAATTCCATTGTCTCTATCCAGCATTTTTTGCCTAGACATGTTTCTTTGGGTCCTCCAAATTCTCCACTTTATCCTAAACTACTTTACCATATTGCTCGATTCATCCACCATTTTACCTTAAAATATGACAACTCTACCTGCAAATCAGCTTAACCAGCGCTTCCTGTTTATCGTCGTTTTGTTTTGTTGTTATGTCGTTATTTTGTCCTCTTAAAACTGAGAAGACTACCGCAGTTTTAAGAGGACAAAATTGTTAAACGTTGTAGTAGTTGTCGCCTTAGGCCCCCTCCATGCCATCTCAAATAGGCTGACTGGCTGCCTGTGTGTCTCAAAGTAAATATGATGGAATATCCACCCAACAAAAAAATTTGAATATTTTATTTACAAACGTACAACACAAGTGATACACGTGTAAAAATGTTTGCTTAGCTTCAAATTGGAAAATGAGGTAATGGATTGAACTACTACCTCATGTCCTTAAACTTATGTTTGCTATAAAGACATATTTTAGGACTTCATAGGGTTGTTGTTGAGAGTACGTATGAGAAAGTGATTCAAAGGACCCTTAAAAGTATTGTCTAAAAATCCACTTTTATGGCTCGGTTGGTCTCTTTGAAAAATATTCTTTAAAAATTCACGGATTGGACCTCAATTTTTTTTCTTAAAAAATCCGCGTTTGTGGCTCGGATGGTCCCTCAAAATATATTCCGTAGGAATCCACATTTATGGCACGGGTGGACCCTCAAAAAATATTCCTTAAACATCCATGATGGTGAGATGGTGCTCCAAAAATTTTATTTAAAAATCTAGGTTTATGGCACGGATGAACCCTAAAATATTCTTTAAAAGTCCACGTTTTTGAGACGGATGGACCCTATAAAATATTTTTAAAAATACACGAATGGACTCTTAAAAAATTCATTAAAATCCCCGGATGTACCCTTATAAATATTTTTAAAAATCCACGTTTATGACAGGGATGGACCCTTAAAAAAATATTTTTGAAAATGCACGTTTTTTGGTTGGGATGGATCCTTAAAAAATATGTTTAAAAACCTACGTTTTTTGGTAGGGATGGATCCTTAAAAATATTTTTAAAAACACACGTTTATGGCAGGGATGGACCCTTAAAAATATTTTTAAAAATCCACGTTTATGGTAGGGATGGATCCTTAAAAAAATATTTTTAAAAATCCACGTTTATTAAAAAAAAATATTTTAAAAAATCCACGCTTATTAAAAAAGATATTTTAAAAATCCACGTTTATTAAAAAAAAATATTTTTAAAAATCCACGTTTATTAAAAAAAAATATTTTTAAAAATCCACGCTTATTAAAGAAGATATTTTAAAAATCCACGTTTATTAAAAAAAAAAAAAAAACATTTTTAAAAATCCACGCTTATTAAAAAAAAAAACATTTTTAAAAATCCACGCTTATTAAAAAAAAAACATTTTTAAAAATCCACGCTTATTAAAAAAAAACATTTTTAAAAATCCACGCTTATTAAAAAAAAATATTTTTAAAAATCCACGCTTATTAAAAAAATATTTTTAAAAATCCACGCTTATTAAAAAAAATATTTTTAAAAATCCACGTTTATTAAAAAAAATATTTTTAAATCCACGTTTATTAAAAAGAAATATTTTTAAAAATCCACGTTTATTAAAAAAAAAATTAAAAATCCACGTTTATTAAAAAAAAATTTAAAAATCCACGTTTATTAAAAAAAAAATTTAAAAATCCACGTTTATTAACAAAAAAAATTAAAAATCCACGCTTATTAAAAAAGATATTTTTAAAAATCCACGTTTATTAAAAAAATATTTTTAAAAATCCACGTTTATTAAAAAAATATTTTTAAAAATCCACGCTTATTAAAAAAGATATTTTAAAAATCCACGTTTATTAAAAAAACATTTTTTAAAATCCAAGCCTATAAAAAAACATTTTTAAAAATCCACGTTTATTAAAAAAATTATTTAAAAAATCCACGTTTATTAAAAAATATTTTTAAAAATCCACGTTTATTAAAAAATATTTTTAACAATCCACGTTTATTAAAAAATATTTTTAAAAATCCACGTTTATTAAAAAAATTATTTAAAAAATCCACGTTTATTAAAAAATATTTTTAAAAATCCACTTTTATTAAA
Organism: Musca autumnalis; assembly: GCF_047663935.1. NCBI lineage: Eukaryota > Metazoa > Arthropoda > Insecta > Diptera > Muscidae > Musca > Musca autumnalis. The sequence goes on from NW_027411977.1 coordinate 22,566,861, forward strand.
AAAATTATTTAAAAAATCCACGTTTTTTAAAAAAATATTTTTAAAAATCCACGTTTATTAAAAAAATTATTTAAAAAATCCACTTTTATTAAAAAATATTTTTAAAAATCCACGTTTATTAAAAAATATTTTTAAAAATCCACGTTTATTAAAAAATATTTTTAAAAATCCACGTTTATTAAAAAAATATTTTAAAAAATCCACGTTTATTAAAAAATATTTTTAAAAATCCACGTTTATTAAAAAATATTTTTAAAAATCCACGTTTATTAAAAAAATTATTTAAAAAATCCACGTTTATTAAAAAATATTTTTAAAAATCCACGTTTATTAAAAAATATTTTTAAAAATCCACGTTTATTAAAAAAATATTTTAAAAAATCCACGTTTATTAAAAAATATTTTTAAAAATCCACGTTTATTAAAAAATATTTTTAAAAATCCACGTTTATTAAAAAAATTATTTAAAAAATCCACGTTTATTAAAAAATATTTTTAAAAATCCACGTTTATTAAAAAAAATTATTTAAAAAATCCACTTTTATTAAAAAATATTTTTAAAAATCCACGTTTATTAAAAAATATTTTTAAAAATCCACGTTTATTAAAAAATATTTTTAAAAATCCACGTTTATTAAAAAATATTTTTAAAAATCCACGTTTATTAAAAAATATTTTTAAAAATCCACGTTTATTAAAAAATATTTTTAAAAATCCACGTTTATTAAAAAATATTTTTAAAAATCCACGTTTATTAAAAAAATTATTTAAAAAATCCACGTTTATTAAAAAATATTTTTAAAAATCCACGTTTATTAAAAAATATTTTTAAAAATCCACGTTTATTAAAAAAATATTTTAAAAAATCCACGTTTATTAAAAAATATTTTTAAAAATCCACGTTTATTAAAAAATATTTTTAAAAATCCACGTTTATTAAAAAAATTATTTAAAAAATCCACGTTTATTAAAAAATATTTTTAAAAATCCACGTTTATTAAAAAAAATTATTTAAAAAATCCACTTTTATTAAAAAATATTTTTAAAAATCCACGTTTATTAAAAAATATTTTTAAAAATCCACGTTTATTAAAAAATATTTTTAAAAATCCACGTTTATTAAAAAATATTTTTAAAAATCCACGTTTATTAAAAAATATTTTTAAAAATCCACGTTTATTAAAAAATATTTTTAAAAATCCACGTTTATTAAAAAATATTTTTAAAAATCCACGTTTATTAAAAAATATTTTTAAAAATCCACGTTTATTAAAAAATATTTTTAAAAATCCACGTTTATTAAAAAAATATTTTAAAAAATCCACGTTTTTAAAAAAAAAATATTTTTAAAAATCCACGTTTATTAAAAAAATATTTTTCAAAATCCACGTTTATTAAAAAAAAATATTTTTAAAAATCCACGTTTATTAAAAAAATATTTTAAAAAATCCACGTTTATTAAAAAAAAATATTTTTAAAAATCCACGTTTATTAAAAAAATATTTTTCAAAATCCACGTTTATTAAAAAAAATATTTTTAAAAATCCACGTTTATTAAAAAAATATTTTTCAAAATCCACGTTTATTAAAAAAAAATATTTTTAAAAATCCACGTTTATTAAAAAAAATATTTTTAAAAATCCACGTTTATTAAAAAAAATATTTTTAAAAATCCACGTTTATTAAAATTTTTTTTTAAAAATCCACGTTTATTAAAAAAATATTTTTAAAAATCCACGTTTATTAAAAAAATATTTTTAAAAATCCACGTTTATTAAAAAAATATTTTTAAAAATCCACGTTTATTAAAAAAATATTTTTAAAAATCCACGTTTATTAAAAAAATATTTTTAAAAATCCACGTTTATTAAAAAAATATTTTTAAAAATCCACGTTTATTAAAAAAATATTTTTAAAAATCCACGTTTATTAAAAAAATATTTTTAAAAATCCACGTTTATTAAAAAAATATTTTTAAAAATCCACGTTTATTAAAAAAATATTTTTAAAAATCCACGTTTATTAAAAAAATATTTTTAAAAATCCACGTTTATTAAAAAAATATTTTTAAAAATCCACGTTTATTAAAAAAATATTTTTAAAAATCCACGTTTATTAAAAAAATATTTTTAAAAATCCACGTTTATTAAAAAAATATTTTTAAAAATCCACGTTTATTAAAAAAATATTTTTAAAAATCCACGTTTATTAAAAAAATATTTTTAAAAATCCACGTTTATTAAAAAAATATTTTTAAAAATCCACGTTTATTAAAAAAATATTTTTAAAAATCCACGTTTATTAAAAAAATATTTTTAAAAATCCACGTTTATTAAAAAAATATTTTTAAAAATCCACGTTTATTAAAAAAATATTTTTAAAAATCCACGTTTATTAAAAAAATATTTTTAAAAATCCAAAAAAAATCAAAATTTATGCCAGGGATGGACCCTTAAAAAAATATTTTTAAAAATTCAAGTTTATGGCAAGGATGGACCTTTAAAAATGCACGTTTATGGCAGGGATAGACCATTAAAAAATATTTTTAAAAATCCACGTTTATGGCAAGGATGGACCCTTAACAAATATTGTTTTAAAATCCACGTTTGTGGCAGGGATGGACCCTTAAAAAATATTAAATATCCACGTTTATGGCAGGGATGGACCTTTAAAAAAATATTTTTTAAAAATCAACGTTTGTGGCAGAGATGGACCCTTAAAAAATATTTTTGAAAATCTAAGTTTATGGCAGGGATGGACCCTTAAAAAAATATTTTTAAAAATCCACGTTTATGGCAGGGATGGACCCTTAAAAATATTTTAAATTTAAATTAAATTATTTTAAATCTTTAAAAATCCAAGTTTATGGCTCGAAACATCCTCAAAAAATATTCTTTAAAAATCCACGTTTATGGCTCCAAACATCCTCAGGAAAATATTCATAAAAAATTCTGACGAAAAAATAATAATAATAATAAGTACCTCAGAAGAGAAAAAGGAGAGTCCTCTCGAAAAAATATTCTTTTAAAATACAGGCTTATGGCTCGGATGTCCTCTTAAAAAATATTCCTCAAAATTCAAATGTGGCTCGGGTGTTTCCTTGAAAATATTCTTTAAAATACACTTTTAATACTCTGACGTTTCTTGAAAGTATGCCATTCAGGGCTTCAAGTATACTTCCTGAGAAAATGGACCGAAAGCTGTAAAAACACTTACGACCACCATGTGTAGCAGTACCTCCCTCACAAAAGTTCAACATTTTTGTTTAAGTGCATATTTTGTCCAAACTTAGTTTAAGTTCGAAGATGGATTCCAATATGGAATCAACCGGTCCACTCCTTCGGGTACCTCCCACACAAAATTTCGGAAAAGTTCAGTTTAAGGCATGCTCTCGAATCGCTTTGATTTTTGTTGTAGGAACCTGTATTTACTGCCCCCCATACGACGGTATAAGTTTCATCAGGGGCAAGTCCATACTTCCTGAAAAATACCCTGAAAGCTACAAAAATCCCCTATGACACCGTGTGTAGTGGTTGGAGCACAAGATAACTCTCGAACGGATCTGCCGATTCGGTCCAAAACGTGGCATTCGTAATATTTTGTGCAAATTTAGTTTATGTTCGAAGATAAACCATATCGGTCCACTCCTTCAGGTACCTCCCCCACAAAAATTCAAAAATGTTCGGAAAAAATGTGCACACGATAACTCTTGATGGGAGTGACCGATTTGGTCCATACTTTACACATCCTTATATATCTACCAGATATAGGTGAGGTTCGAATATGGACTATATTTGTCCACTACTTCAGGTACCTCCCACACAAAATTTTGGATAAATTCACTTTAAGACCTGCTCTCGAATCACTTCTTCTCTCGAATAACTTTTGTTGAAGCAAATTGCAATCGCTGCCTCCATTACGACGTTAAAAGTTTTTTTTCAGGGGCAAATCCCCACTTCTTGAGAAAACAGCCCGAAAGTTGTAAAAAACACCTATGGCACCATATGTAGTGGCTGGAGAGCTCGAACCGAATACTGCGTTCGTCCAACCTTTGGATATTGTAATATTTCTTGGAATACTAGATGAAATTCGAAGGTGGTGCTTCCACGTATGGTACCTCCCCCACAAAAGTTCGAAAACATTCGCTAAAATGGCACCCGCGATTTCTCATAGACGTGGCAACCGATTTGGTCCAAACTTTGGATCTCTAAATATTGTCAAAACTTAGTTTATGTTCAAATTTGGGCCCTACCTGTCCAATCCTTGTGGTACCACCCACACAAATGTTCAACATTTTTGTGTGGTTAAGTGTCTGTTCGAGGATCCTTTGGACATTTTTAACGAAGGTTATCCTAGTGGCCCTGTTTACAGCGATATTATGGTTTTCGTAGGCTAGTGTGGAACTTTAATCCTATCCATACTTTTGTTAATCCTATCCATACTTTTGTCGGTTCATACGCAAACACAGGCTGAAGGTATATCTCTGTCGGCAACGCCGACTAATTCTTTCTACTTGTTCCACATGCATTTTCTTCGCAACATTTTTGAGCTTTAATCCAACTTCATATTTTGTCCCTAAGTTTATACGTCCCAAAAGGGCCACAACATTCTGAAACCCTCCTAAATATATCATTTTAGGATCTCTTGTCTGGTGGCACTCTCTTCGCCAAAAATCGCCATCCAAAATGGTCAAGGTGCAAAGAGGAGCCGCTGGAAGCACTCCACAATAGGCTGGGGCGATTTGTATGGAAGGAAAAAAGTGATAGTGGGCGCCTGGAGTTTCTGATTCTTGGGATTGTACTGAGCAAAACTAGTCCACTAGACCATATGTCTACGGTGAAAATCGAGCCCCGGATTTTGACTTGAAAATTTTTTCAAGGATATTTTGGCCAAACCATATCTCAGAAACTTGACCTATCCTGAAAATTTCCTTTTGCGTTCTTTGTACACTCACCAAGGGCTTTCATCTCCAAAAGGAAATTTCCACCCACTGACTTTGAGTCAAATTTTGTAGCACAGTGTAATTTATCGATATTTTCCGAAAAATGTGCACTTTCTCGGGGCCATAACTGCCTGAAGGAGCGTTCCAATGCTTTTGCGATGTACTAGAGAGTTCTTAATTATTATCTTGGCTACAATTGTTGTTTTTGTGTTGGATCGAAAATCTCAGTGGTTTGGCTGTTACATACATGCCAAAATATACAAAAAACCTGAAAACAAACTTCAAGTCAAAATCCGGGAGCTCGATTTTCACCGTAGACATATGGTCTAGTGGACTTTTTTGCTCAGTACAATCCCAATAATCAGAAAATCCAGGCGCCCGTGGTGGTGTTCAAATCGCCCCACCCTACTCCACAAGCAGCTCTGAACACAATGCTGAAACTGCGGCCTTTGGGCCTCAACATTAAATGTCAGGCAGCATGTAGTGCTCTAATGCTTCATAGACAGAATCTTTGGCGCAACAGTACCTATGGGCATGATGTATTTTGAAAGAATTAGGAGCATATTTTAAAATGGACCAACGTGGGAAAGTTTTGGACTATATATCACCAGTCTTGTCTAAGATGTAGATGTCGTTATCTCAAGTAGAGACGACTGGAACCATAGTAATACTCCTCTGAACGGTCTGGCATTCCATACAGACGTTTCCAAGGAAGAAGGTATCGGTGCTGGCATCTACTGTGAAAGTCTAGGTCTTGAATACCCATACAAGTTGGATAACGATTGTAATGTATTCCAAACTGAAATCTTCGCGATCAGGAAAACTGCAGAATTGATAAGTAATCTGTATACTGAGATCTTTGAACCGGTGACCAAACCTACGAGAATGACTGATTCACCTAAATGGATGGCATTTCAAACGATAATAGCGCTCATTCTGTTACATATATTTATGTTTATCAACACCTTTTTGCTCTTTGGAGTGATATTCACACCAATTACTTGGCATTGACATTTTCACCAAATATTTGGAATGTCATTTTCCTGAGTTCAATTCAACTTATTCCAAAGAATGAGTGAAAGCACCATTTGATTTGGCAAGCAAAATGTGCATTCATTAGAAGTAATGCGTAATTATCGTTATGGGTGCTACACATTACTTTAACAGTAGGGTAACAGCTAGATTCACTAATTCTGTGTCATGGCATTTTCACCAGTTCTTTGGAATGCCATTTTCATGGGTCATTCCAAGTAATGATTGAAGTCACCACTTCTCAGCTAACAACTTTCAACTGCTTCAGCTTAGGGGATAAAGACTACGAGAAAATAATTTGATTCCACCATACATCATGGGTGAGAAGTTTTTTATGGTGTTCTCTTCGATAACTATTTCTTGAAGTGTATAAAAATAAGTATTATAATTTTGCAAGTATACTTATCATCCATTTGTTCGTCACATGCATAAATACATACATATGTATGTAAAACAAGTATGTATATATTTACCGCCATTAATAACAATAACTACAACATGGAAATTTCGGTCAATTATCTCATCTAGGGAAACGAAAAAATATACCGCCGACGACGATTTAATAGCGCCTTCCTGCCTTCATCGCCATCACCATTGTCGTTTAGTTGGATAGACAAATAAATGAATGGGATATGGATGTACATATATAAATATATTTATTTGTCTTGACATTGTTATTATTTTATTATTCTTTTTGGCTGTTGTTGTTGTTGTTGGTTTTCATGTATTGGGGAATTAGTGCAGACCAGCAGGCATTCTCCTTATGCTTCGTATGTTTGGCAGTGGCAATACAAACTGCCAAACTATCGTTTATCCTGTTGTTTTTTTTATTTGCTACGATAAATCATCGAACATTTGTTTAACTGGCCTCCAGTTGTTAGCTTCGCAAATGTACATTTAATGAAGATGATGAGGAATTGCTCCGGATGAAGAAGTGTCAATGTATGATGGGTGATGGATGGGTGCGGTTATTTTTGTTTGTTGGTCGGTCATTCATTGGGTTATAGTTTAGCCATAAAACATATTAAATACTAATGACAAACAACAGGCGGCAGCCTGGAGTGGAGGAGGTTTTTATTCATTTTTTGGAAGAAAACGGAAGAATAACGTTAACAAGGTATGGTAATGTAGGTTTATGCTTACCAACAACTTATTTGCAATTCATCAGTTGACAGTTGAACAACAAGTGTCAGTGATTAAGAAAGTGGCGGAAATTTTGTGAAACCCAAAATATTTTTCTCCTTTTATTTTGAAGTTAGAAGGAAATTTTTCTTTTTCAAAGTGTGGCCTCTAGGCAATCAAGTTTTAACGATATTTGTTCTAATAATATTTTTTCTAAATTCATTTAAAATAATAAATATTTTTTTGTTTATTTTAGGCGTAAATGGTTGCCACAAATTGGACGTAAAGGACCACAGAATAAAGTTGAGAAAACACCCGAAAAACTATTGGTTAAGAAATCATCCGAAAAGAACTTTAAGGTAAGTGTCTAAATACTACTGACTAAAGATCTTCGTCGTCTTACAGAAACCCTTAACGGTCTTCTTATGGGAGCTTTTAAAGACCTTGTTATATTAGCTATAAAATGTCTTCTTATAGAAGCCCTTAAAAATATTTCTATAGAAACCCTTAAAGTCTGCTATAGAATCCATCAAAACTTTTTTTTTATAGAAGCCCTTAAATGACCCCTTAAAGGAATTTGTATAAAGAAAGCCCATAACGGTTTTTCTATAAAAGCCATTATGGTCTTCTTATAGAAGCCCTTAATGGTCTCTTATAGAGGTCCTTAAAGATATTTTCAAAGGCCTTTTTATAGAAGCCCATGAACATTTTCTTTTAGAAGCCCTTGAAGGCCTTCTTAGAGAAGTCATTAAGGAGCCATTAAAGGTCTTCTTATAGAAGCCTCTTTAGTCTGCTATAGAATCCCTCAAAACATTTTTTATAGAAACCCTTAAATGACCCCTTTAGAAGCCCTTAAAGGACGTTTTATAAAAAAAGTCCATAACGGTCTTCCTATAAAGGCCATTATGGTCTTCTTATAGAAGCTCTTAATGGTTTCTTATCGAAGTCCTTAAAGATATTTTCAAAGGTCTTTTTATAGAAGCCCATGAACGTTTTGTATTAGAAGCCCTTGAAGGTCTAATTAGAGAAGTCCTTAAGGAACCATCCATTAAAAGTCTTCATATAGAAGCCCTTAAATATCTTCTTATAGAATCCCTTGAAGGCCTTCTTATAAAAGCCCTCAAATGTCTTCCTTAAAAGTCAATTACCCTTAAAGTACTTTTTATGGAAGGCCATAAAGGTCTTCTTATACAAGCCCTTAAAGTTCTTCTTATAGACGCCTTTAAGGTCCGCTTATGGAAGCCCCTAAAGGCCGTCTTATAGATGCCCATAGTAGTTTTCTTAAATGCCTTCTTATAGAAACCCTTAATTTATTTATATGGCCCTAATGGTGTCCCTATAGTAGCCCATAAGGGCCCTTATAGAAACCCTTAAAGATCTTCCTATAGAAGCCCATAATGGTCTTCTTATAGAAAAGTTTGAGGCGTGGTTTTTAAGGGGATCATTAAGGGTTTGAGGCGTGGATTTTTAAGAATATTTTTTATGGGATCACTGAAGGTTTGCGGCTTGGGTTTTTAAGAATTTTTTGGGTGATCATCAAGGGTTTGAGGCGTGGGGTTTAAGAATATTTTTAGGGTCGTGGATTTTTAAGAATATTTGAATTTTTTAGAGGATTTGAGGCGTGGGTTTTTGAGAATATTTTTTAGGTGATCATCAAGGGTTTGAGGCGTGGGTTTTTGAGAATATTTTTTAGGTGATCATCAAGGGTTTGAGGCGTGGGTTTTTAAGAATATTTTTAGGGGATCATCAATTTTTAAGAAGAATTTTAAGGAGATCATCAAGGGTTTGAGGCGTGGATTTTTAAGAATATTTTTTACGGGATCATCAAGGTTTTGAGGCTTGGATTTTTAATAATATTTTTTACGGGATCATCAAGGGTTTGAGGCGTGGATTTTTAAGAAGAATTTTAAGGGGATCATCAAGGGTTTGAGGCGTGGATTTTTAAGAATATTTTTTACGGGATCATCAAGGTTTTGAGGCTTGGATTTTTAATAATATTTTTTACGGGATCATCAAGGGTTTGAGGCGTGGATTTTTAAGAAGAATTTTAAGGGATCATCAAGGGTTTGAGGCGTGGATTTTTGAGAAGAATTTTAAGGGGATCATCAAGGGTTTGAGGCGTGGATTTTTAAGAAGAATTTTAAGGGGATCATCAAGGGTTTGAGGCGTGGATTTTTAAGAAGAATTTTAAGGGGATCATCAAGGGTTTGAGGCGTGGATTTTTAAGAAGAATTTTAGGGGGATCATCAAGGGTTTGAGGGGTGGATTTTTAAGAAGAATTTTAGGGGGATCTTCAAGGGTTTGAGGCGTGGATTTTTAAGAAAAATTTTAAGGGGTTCATCAAGGGTTTGAGGCGTGGATTTTTAAGAAAAATTTTAAGGGGTTCATCAAGGGTTTGAGGCGTGGATTTTTAAGAAAAATTTTAATGGGTTCATCAAGGGTTTGAGGCGTGGATTTTTAAGAAAAATTTTAAGGGGTTCATCAAGGGTTTGAGGCGTGGATTTTTAAGAAAAAATTTAAGGGGTTCATCAAGGGTTTGAGGCGTGGATTTTTAAGAAAAATTTTAAGGGGATCGTCAAGGGTTTGAGGCGTGGATTTTTAAGAAGAATTTTAAGGGGATCGTCAAGGGTTTGAGGCGTGCGTTTTTAAGAAATTTTTTAAGGGGTTCATCAAGGGTTTGAGGCGTGGATTTTTAAGAAAAATTTTAAGGGGATCGTCAAGGGTTTGAGGCGTTTATTTTTAAGAATATTTTTACGGGATCATCAAGGGTTTGAGGCGTGTATTTTTAAGAATATTTTTTACGGGATCATCAAGGGTTTGAGGCGTGTATTTTTAAGAATATTTTTACGGGATCATCAAGGGTTTGAGGCGTGTATTTTTAAGAAGAATTTTAAGGGGATCATCAAGGGTTTGAGGCGTGGATTTTTAAGAAGAATTTTAAGGGGATCATCAAGGGTTTGAGGCGTGGATTTTTAAGAAGAATTTTAAGGGGATCATCAAGGGTTTGAGGCGTGGATTTTTAAGAAGAATTTTAAGGGGATCATCAAGGGTTTGAGGCGTGGATTTTTAAGAAGAATTTTAAGGGGATCATCAAGGGTTTGAGGCGTGGATTTTTAAGAAGAATTTTAAGGGGATCATCAAGGGTTTGAGGCGTGGATTTTTAAGAAGAATTTTAAGGGGATCATCAAGGGTATGAGGCGTGGATTTTTAAGAAAAATTTTAAGGGGATCATCAAGGGTTTGAGGCGTGGATTTTTAAGAAGAATTTTAAGGGGATCATCAAGGGTTTGAGGCGTGGATTTTTAAGAAGAATTTTAAGGGGATCATCAAGGGTTTGAGGCGTGGATTTTTAAGAAGAATTTTAAGGGGATCATCAAGGGTTTGAGGCGTGGATTTTTAAGAAGAATTTTAAGGGGATCATCAAGGGTTTGAGGCGTGGATTTTTAAGAAGAATTTTAAGGGGATCATCAAGGGTTTGAGGCGTGGATTTTTAAGAAGAATTTTAAGGGGATCATCAAGGGTTTGAGGCGTGGATTTTTAAGAAGAATTTTAAGGGGATCATCAAGGGTTTGAGGCGTGGATTTTTAAGAAGAATTTTAAGGGGATCATCAAGGGTTTGAGGCGTGGATTTTTAAGAAGAATTTTAAGGGGATCATCAAGGGTTTGAGGCGTGGATTTTTAAGAAGAATTTTAAGGGGATCATCAAGGGTTTGAGGCGTGGATTTTTAAGAAGAATTTTAAGGGGATCATCAAGGGTTTGAGGCGTGGATTTTTAAGAAGAATTTTAAGGGGATCATCAAGGGGTTTGAGGCGTGGATTTTTAAGAAGAATTTTAAGGGGATCATCAAGGGTTTGAGGCGTGGATTTTTAAGAAGAATTTTAAGGGGATCATCAAGGGTTTGAGGCGTGGATTTTTAAGAAGAATTTTAAGGGGATCATCAAGGGTTTGAGGCGTGGATTTTTAAGAAGAATTTTAAGGGGATCATCAAGGGTTTGAGGCGTGGATTTTTAAGAAGAATTTTAAGGGGATCATCAAGGGTTTGAGGCGTGGATTTTTAAGAAGAATTTTAAGGGGATCATCAAGGGTTTGAGGCGTGGATTTTTAAGAAGAATTTTAAGGGGATCATCAAGGGTTTGAGGCGTGGATTTTTAAGAAGAATTTTAAGGGGATCATCAAGGGTTTGAGGCGTGGATTTTTAAGAAGAATTTTAAGGGGATCATCAAGGGTTTGAGGCGTGGATTTTTAAGAAGAATTTTAAGGGGATCATCAAGGGTTTGAGGCGTGGATTTTTAAGAAGAATTTTAAGGGGATCATCAAGGGTTTGAGGCGTGGATTTTTAAGAAGAATTTTAAGGGGATCATCAAGGGTTTGAGGCGTGGATTTTTAAGAAGAATTTTAAGGGGATCATCAAGGGTTTGAGGCGTGGATTTTTAAGAAGAATTTTAAGGGGATCATCAAGGGTTTGAGGCGTGGATTTTTAAGAAGAATTTTAAGGGGATCATCAAGGGTTTGAGGCGTGGATTTTTAAGAAGAATTTTAAGGGGATCATCAAGGGTTTGAGGCGTGGATTTTTAAGAAGAATTTTAAGGGGATCATCAAGGGTTTGAGGCGTGGATTTTTAAGAAGAATTTTAAGGGGATCATCAAGGGTTTGAGGCGTGGATTTTTAAGAAGAATTTTAAGGGGATCATCAAGGGTTTGAGGCGTGGATTTTTAAGAAGAATTTTAAGGGGATCATCAAGGGTTTGAGGCGTGGATTTTTAAGAAGAATTTTAAGGGGATCATCAAGGGTTTGAGGCGTGGATTTTTAAGAAGAATTTTAAGGGGATCATCAAGGGTTTGAGGCGTGGATTTTTAAGAAGAATTTTAAGGGGATCATCAAGGGTTTGAGGCGTGGATTTTTAAGAAGAATTTTAAGGGGATCATCAAGGGTTTGAGGCGTGGATTTTTAAGAAGAATTTTAAGGGGATCATCAAGGGTTTGAGGCGTGGATTTTTAAGAAGAATTTTAAGGGGATCATCAAGGGTTTGAGGCGTGGATTTTTAAGAAGAATTTTAAGGGGATCATCAAGGGTTTGAGGCGTGGATTTTTAAGAAGAATTTTAAGGGGATCATCAAGGGTTTGAGGCGTGGATTTTTAAGAAGAATTTTAAGGGGATCATCAAGGGTTTGAGGCGTGGATTTTTAAGAAGAATTTTAAGGGGATCATCAAGGGTTTGAGGCGTGGATTTTTAAGAAGAATTTTAAGGGGATCATCAAGGGTTTGAGGCGTGGATTTTTAAGAAGAATTTTAAGGGGATCATCAAGGGTTTGAGGCGTGGATTTTTAAGAAGAATTTTAAGGGGATCATCAAGGGTTTGAGGCGTGGATTTTTAAGAAGAATTTTAAGGGGATCATCAAGGGTTTGAGGCGTGGATTTTTAAGAAGAATTTTAAGGGGATCATCAAGGGTTTGAGGCGTGGATTTTTAAGAAGAATTTTAAGGGGATCATCAAGGGTTTGAGGCGTGGATTTTTAAGAAGAATTTTAAGGGGATCATCAAGGGTTTGAGGCGTGGATTTTTAAGAAGAATTTTAAGGGGATCATCAAGGGTTTGAGGCGTGGATTTTTAAGAAGAATTTTAAGGGGATCATCAAGGGTTTGAGGCGTGGATTTTTAAGAAGAATTTTAAGGGGATCATCAAGGGTTTGAGGCGTGGATTTTTAAGAAGAATTTTAAGGGGATCATCAAGGGTTTGAGGCGTGGATTTTTAAGAAGAATTTTAAGGGGATCATCAAGGGTTTGAGGCGTGGATTTTTAAGAAGAATTTTAAGGGGATCATCAAGGGTTTGAGGCGTGGATTTTTAAGAAGAATTTTAAGGGGATCATCAAGGGTTTGAGGCGTGGATTTTTAAGAAGAATTTTAAGGGGATCATCAAGGGTTTGAGGCGTGGATTTTTAAGAAGAATTTTAAGGGGATCATCAAGGGTTTGAGGCGTGGATTTTTAAGAAGAATTTTAAGGGGATCATCAAGGGTTTGAGGCGTGGATTTTTAAGAAGAATTTTAAGGGGATCATCAAGGGTTTGAGGCGTGGATTTTTAAGAAGAATTTTAAGGGGATCATCAAGGGTTTGAGGCGTGGATTTTTAAGAAGAATTTTAAGGGGATCATCAAGGGTTTGAGGCGTGGATTTTTAAGAAGAATTTTAAGGGGATCATCAAGGGTTTGAGGCGTGGATTTTTAAGAAGAATTTTAAGGGGATCATCAAGGGTTTGAGGCGTGGATTTTTAAGAAGAATTTTAAGGGGATCATTAAGAAGAATTTTAAGGGGATCATCAAGGGTTTGAGGCGTGGATTTTTAAGAAGATGAGGCGTGGATTTTTAAGAAGAATTTTAAGGGGATCATCAAGGGTTTGAGGCGTGGATTTTTAAGAAGAATTTTTAGATGATCATCAAGGGTTTGAGGCGTGGATTTTTAAGAAGAATTTTAAGGGGATCATCAAGGGTTTGAGGCGTGGATTTTTAAGAAGAATTTTAAGGGGATCATCAAGGGTTTGAGGCGTGGATTTTTAAGAAGAATTTTAAGGGGATCATCAAGGGTTTGAGGCGTGGATTTTTAAGAAGAATTTTAAGGGGATCATCAAGGGTTTGAGGCGTGGATTTTTAAGAAGAATTTTAAGGGGATCATCAAAGGTTTGAGGCGTGGATTTTTAAGAAGAATTTTAAGGGGATCATCAAGGGTTTGAGGCGTGGATTTTTAAGAAGAATTTTAAGGGGATCATCAAGGGTTTGAGGCGTGGATTTTTAAGAAGAATTTTAAGGGGATCATCAAGGGTTTGAGGCGTGGATTTTTAAGAAGAATTTTAAGGGGATCATCAAGGGTTTGAGGCGTGGATTTTTAAGAAGAATTTTAAGGGGATCATCAAGGGTTTGAGGCGTGGATTTTTAAGAAGAATTTTAAGGGGATCATCAAGGGTTTGAGGCGTGGATTTTTAAGAAGAATTTTAAGGGGATCATCAAGGGTTTGAGGCGTGGATTTTTAAGAAGAATTTTAAGGGGATCATCAAGGGTTTGAGGCGTGGATTTTTAAGAAGAATTTTAAGGGGATCATCAAGGGTTTGAGGCGTGGATTTTTAAGAAGAATTTTAAGGGGATCATCAAGGGTTTGAGGCGTGGATTTTTAAGAAGAATTTTAAGGGGATCATCAAGGGTTTGAGGCGTGGATTTTTAAGAAGAATTTTAAGGGGATCATCAAGGGTTTGAGGCGTGGATTTTTAAGAAGAATTTTAAGGGGATCATCAAGGGTTTGAGGCGTGGATTTTTAAGAAGAATTTTAAGGGGATCATCAAGGGTTTGAGGCGTGGATTTTTAAGAAGAATTTTAAGGGGATCATCAAGGGTTTGAGGCGTGGATTTTTAAGAAGAATTTTAAGGGGATCATCAAGGGTTTGAGGCGTGGATTTTTAAGAAGAATTTTAAGGGGATCATCAAGGGTTTGAGGCGTGGATTTTTAAGAAGAATTTTAAGGGGATCATCAAGGGTTTGAGGCGTGGATTTTTAAGAAGAATTTTAAGGGGATCATCAAGGGTTTGAGGCGTGGATTTTTAAGAAGAATTTTAAGGGGATCATCAAGGGTTTGAGGCGTGGATTTTTAAGAAGAATTTTAAGGGGATCATCAAGGGTTTGAGGCGTGGATTTTTAAGAAGAATTTTAAGGGGATCATCAAGGGTTTGAGGCGTGGATTTTTAAGAAGAATTTTAAGGGGATCATCAAGGGTTTGAGGCGTGGATTTTTAAGAAGAATTTTAAGGGGATCATCAAGGGTTTGAGGCGTGGATTTTTAAGAAGAATTTTAAGGGGATCATCAAGGGTTTGAGGCGTGGATTTTTAAGAAGAATTTTAAGGGGATCATCAAAGGTTTGAGGCGTGGATTTTTAAGAAGAATTTTAAGGGGATCATCAAAGGTTTGAGGCGTGGATTTTTAAGAAGAATTTTAAGGGGATCATCAAGGGTTTGAGGCGTGGATTTTTAAGAAGAATTTTTAGATGATCATCAAGGGTTTGAGGCGTGGATTTTTAAGAAGAATTTTAATGGGATCATCAAGGATTTGAGGCGTGGATTTTTAAGAAGAATTTTAAGGGGATCATCAAGGGTTTGAGGCGTGGATTTTTAAGAAGAATATTTTTTACGGAATCATCAAGGGTTTGAGGCGTGGATTTTTAAGAAGAATTTTAAGGGGATCATCAAGGATTTGAGGCGTGGATTTTTAAGAAGAATTTTAAGGGGGTCATCAAGGGTTTCAGGCGTGGATTTTTAAGAAGAATTTTAAGGGGATCATCAAGGTTTTGAGGCGTGGATTTTTAAGAAGAATTTTAAGGGGATCATCAAGGGTTTGAAGTGTGGATTTTTAAGAAGAATTTTAAGGGGGTCATCAAGGGTTTGAGGCGTGTATTTTTAAAAAGAATTTTAAGGGGATCATCAAGGGTTTGAGGCTTGGATTTTTAAGAAGAATTTTAAGGGGATCATCAAGGGTTTGAAGTGTGGATTTTTAAGAAGAATTTTAAGGGGGTCATCAAGGGTTTGAGGCGTGTATTTTTAAAAAGAATTTTAAGGGGATCATCAAGGGTTTGAGGCTTGGATTTTTAAGAAGAATTTTAAGGGGATCATCAAGGGTTTGAGGCGTGGATTTTTAAGAAGAATTTTAAGGGGATCATCAAGGCTTTGAGGCGTGGATTTTTAAGAAGAATTTTAAGGGGATCATCAAGGGTTTGAGGCGTGGATTTTTAAGATGAATTTTAAGGGGATCATCAAGGGTTTGAGGCGTGGATTTTTAAGATTAATTTTAAGGGGATCATCAAGGGTTGGAGGCGTGGATTTTTAAGATGAATTTTAAGGGGATCATCAAGCTGTTTGAGGCGTGGATTTTTAAGATGAATTTTAAGGGGATCATCAAGCTGTTTGAGGCGTGGATTTTTAAGATGAATTTTAAGGGGATCATCAAGGGTTTGAGGCGTGGATTTTTAAGAAGAATTTTAAGGGGATCATCTAGGGTTTGAGGCGTGGATTTTTAAGAAGAATTTTAAGGGGATCATCAAGGGTTTGAGGCGTGGATTTTTAAGAAGAATTTTAAGGGGATCATCAAGGGTTTGAGGCGTGGATTTTTAAGAATATTTTGTAGGTCATCTTTAAGGGGTAAATGATTTATTTAATACAATTTCTAACTCACTCTCTCTCTCTCTCCCCTCTCTCTTATTACAGTTACCACCCAAACAAATGGAAGACTCCTCCAATACATCACAATTGCTGGCTACGGCGGCAAATACATCACAACTCAACACATCACAACAAGATTTCGAAACCGAGGAGGAGGTTGGTTTGGAATTACCACCACCCATGAAACCCATACAGGAACCACATTTAATGGCGAATGGTCCACCAACCTTTAACAAGGATATAATGAAGGACAATTCTTCGGTAATGGTAAGTACAAATGCGCCATCCATGCTAAAAACAACAACAATTTCACGAATAAAATATAAGCAAATGTTTGTTGTTTTATAAAGGAGTTAACTTTCCATGTTGATTCGATTCAAGGATGGCAACAAAAGGATTCAAATTTCAATAGAAAGAATTTCTGATGTTCACACAAAGCTCGTCGTTTTTTTTCAGTTGAGCATGATATGCAGCTAAAACATATCCTTGAATAAAATATCCTTGTAGAAGATTTATTAAGCAGCAAATTGCCAACTACTTAGCTGCAAGGATGGTGGATGACATTTTCATGCAAAATCATTGGGACACATTTAGAGCTTTGACGGTCGTATTTTTTCTTCCATCGAAAACCTTTAGAAAAATATTTTTAATGAGTTTCTCCCTGTTTCCTATTGTGTTGACAAACACAACTGATTTCAAAATCTTCAAAGAAATTTCGCTCATGAAAAAGAATAAGCGGTCCTTCTTACGAGTCAGTAATTCTTCTTATGCATGACTGATTTTGTTTTAAGGATAATTCATTGCTTTTTTATATGGTAAATTAAAATCGTCAATAACGTTTTAAAAGAAATATGAATTCAAATTCAATACACTCAACATTTCCAATAAGAGGCCATCAAAGTTTTGATTGGTGGATTTTTTCAATATTTTTAAAGGCACCGTCACACGTTTGAAGCATAGATTTTTAAGTGGACCATCAACGGTTTGAGGTATGGATTTTAAGATTATTTTTTAGGGAGTCTTCAAAGGTTTGAGGCTTGGATTTTTAAGATTATTTTTTAGGGACTCTTCAAAGGTTTGAGGCGTGGATTTTTAAATATTTTTCTAGCGAATCATCAAAGGTTTGAGGCGTTGATTTTTAAATATTTTTCTAGCGAATCATCAAAGGTTTGAGGCGTGGATTTTTAAATATTTTTTTAGCGAATCATCAAAGGTTTGTGGCGTGGACTTTTAAATATTTTTCTAGCGAATCATCAAAGGTTTGAGGCGTGGATTTTTAAATATTTTTCTAGCGAATCATCAAAGGTTTGAGGCGTGGATTTTTAAATATTTTTCTAGCGAATCATCAAAGGTTTGAGGCGTGGATTTTTAAATTTTAAATATTTTTTAGCAAATCATCAAAGGTTTGAGGCGTGGATTTTTAAATATTTTCTAGCAAATCATCAAAGGTTTGAGGCGTGGATTTTTAAATATTTTCTAGCAAATCATCAAAGGTTTGAGGCGTGGATTTTTAAATATTTTTTAGCAAATCATCAAAGGTTTGAGGCGTGGATTTTTAAATATTTTCTAGCAAATCATCAAAGGTTTGAGGCGTGGATTTTTAAATATTTTTCTAGCGAATCATCAAAGGTTTGAGGCGTGGATTTTTAAATATTTTTTAGCAAATCATCAAAGGTTTGAGGCGTGGATTTTTAAATATTTTTTAGCAAATCATCAAAGGTTTGAGGCGTGGATTTTTAAGAATAATTTTTATGGGATCATCAAGGGTTTGAGGCGTGGATTTTTAAGAATAATTTGTATGGGATCATCAAGGGTTTGAGGCGTGGATTTTTAAGAATAATTTTTATGGGATCATCAAGGGTTTGAGGCGTGAGTTTTTAAGAATATTTTTAAAGAATGATCAAAGGTTTGAGGCGTGGATTTTTAAGAATATTTTTTAGCAAATCATCAAAGGTTTGAGGCGTGGATTTTTAAGAATATTTTTTAGCAAATCATCAAAGGTTTGAGGCGTGGACTTTTAAGAATATTTTTTAGCAAATCATCAAAGGTTTGAGGCGTGGATTTTTAAGAATATTTTTTAGCAAATCATCAAAGGTTTGAGGCGTGGATTTTTAAGAATATTTTTTAGCAAATCATCAAAGGTTTGAGGCGTGGACTTTTAAGAATATTTTTTAGCAAATCATCAAAGGTTTGAGGCGTGGATTTTTAAGAATATTTTTTAGCAAATCATCAAAGGTTTGAGGCGTGGATTTTTAAGAATATTTTTTAGCAAATCATCAAAGGTTTGAGGCGTGGACTTTTAAGAATATTTTTTAGCAAATCATCAAAGGTTTGAGGCGTGGATTTTTAAGAATATTTTTTAGCAAATCATCAAAGGTTTGAGGCGTGGACTTTTAAGAATATTTTTTAGCAAATCATCAAAGGTTTGAGGCGTGGATTTTTAAGAATATTTTTTAGCAAATCATCAAAGGTTTGAGGCGTGGACTTTTAAGAATATTTTTTAGCAAATCATCAAAGGTTTGAGGCGTGGACTTTTAAGAATATTTTTTAGCAAATCATCAAAGGTTTGAGGCGTGGATTTTTAAGAATATTGTTAGATATAAAAATATAGAATAAAAATTGAAGTTATTATTGTTGAAAATCTTTAAAAAAAAATTTAAAACCCCAAGTTATTATTGTTGAAAATCTTAAAAAAAAAAAAATTCTTTTAAAAATCCACGTTATTGGCTTTAAATGTCCCTCAAAAAAATTCTTTTAAAAATCCACTTTGATGGCTTTGATTGTCCCTCAAAAAAATTCTTTTAAAAATCCACGTTATTGACTTTGAATGTCCCCCAAAAAAAATCTTCAGAAACATGTTTTTTGTCAATCCAAAAATCAATTTTTGACTCATCTGTTTGGGCGCCTCAAATACCTCATGAGACGTTATTGGCTTTGAATGTCCCTCAAAAAATTCTTTTAAAAATCCACGTTATTGGCTTTGAATGTCCCTCAAAAAAATTCTTTTAAAAATCCACGCTACTGGCTTTGAATGTCCCTCAAAAAAATTCTTTAAAAATCCACGCTATTGGCTTTGAATGTCCCTCAAAAAAAATTATTTTAAAAATCCACGTTATTGGCTTTGAATGTCCCTCAAAAAAATTCTTTAAAAGTCCAAGTTATTGGCTTTGAATGTCCCTCAAAAAAATTCTTTTAAAAATCTACGTTATTAGCTTTGAATGTCCCTCAAAAAATTTTTTTTAAAAATCCACGTTATTGGCGTTGAATGTCCCTCAAAAAATTCTTTAAAAGTCCAAGTTATTGGCTTTGAATGTCCCTCAAAAAAATTCTTTTAAAAATCTACGTTATTAGCTTTGAATGTCCCTCAAAACAATTCTTTTAAAAATCCACGCTATTGGTTTTGAATGTCCCTGAAAAAAATTCTTTAAAAATCCACGTTATTGGCTTTGAATGTCCCTCAAAAAAAAACCTTTTAAAAATCCACTTTATTGACTTTGAATGTCCCCCGAAAAATTTCTTCACAAACATGGTTTTTGTCAACCCAAAAATCAATTATTGACTCATCTGTTTGGGCGCCTCAAATATCTCATAAATTCCTCAGTTTAATTAATGTTCTGTTTGGGCAAGTTCCCATGCCTTAGCTGCCTCCAATACCTCATAAATTCCTCATCTTAATGTATGTTCCTACAAAATAATCCCCTAATGTTTTGCTGTCACATACGTCATTGATGCCATCCATATATTACCCCTATTAAATCACGCATTGGAATTCCCCTTTTTCAAAATTTTTGGCAGACAATTCACAAATGCCCTCTCCGATTGGCTTAAAAGCCAATATTCAGATTGTGGACAAACACACGTGAATTAAATATAGTCTTTTATTCCGACAACTACAACAAGAAACAGAACCTTGTGAATTTTAATAATTGTGCGTATTTTTAGATGATTAAAAAATTTTTAGAGAGAACCATTTGCCAGAGATATATAGAAAAGGTGAACGAAAAAAGTCTCTGATAGACAGACAATGAAGTGATGGCATTCATGATTATGAAGTGTTGATGGGTGCAGGCAGGGAGCGGGGATATCAGAGAGTGGATAAACATCCAAAATTGATGCTATTCAATATAGACAACAATGTTAAACACGCAAATACAAACAACAAAAAAATGAACGCCAGGTCCACGGACTTGGGTAATTAAAATAGCACTAAGAGGGCCTTTAAAAGTGAAAATATTCAAGTGCGGGACTAGTGGAGGATACTTCTGCCTGTATCTAACAATGTCTCAGTTATAGAGGACTTCCCTAAAGGCCCACCAATCTCCATGGCCTTTTTATCTAAAACCATTACCCACCCCCAGCTAGAATCTTCATCGCCGTCTACTAGACCCTGACTAAACCAACGAACAAAAACAAATACACATGTATTACATTTTTTTTATACATTTCTCCTCATGCCAATGAATACCTCTGCTAATAGCAACCAAATGAGAGTTGAGTGTTCGCGTGAATTTGTTTAGCAGCAGCCGCAGCAGCCAACCTCTTCATTGTTTATTATTTGTTTCTCATATTTGTTGTTGATTTTAAATGAAATAAACAAAAAAATTATTTGCAAAATACAAAAAAAAAACTAAACAGATTTTCGGTGATAGAAAACCCCACACTTGGAACTTAATAATTGCCATAATTATTATCATCACATTCACCGAACTTCAAAACTATTCAAATAGTGTTGGAAGGAAAATGATTTGTGGTGGTAGCATCTTCACTGAAATCGAGTCAATTTATACCAAAAATTGAAACAACAAAAACATCTTCGTTGTTGTTGGAAACTATGACAACCGCAGGTATATTATGAAAAAAGTCTTATTTCATATTTTATCTAATTAAATGTCAATGATGTTCATTTCATCTCTGAACTATATTAAAAGTTGCTAAAAATATCCTCTTGTTGTGGAGGTGGTGGTACTGTTTGTGGTGGTTCTTGTGGTATTGTGGGAAGGAAGCGCTGGGGAGATGGTACAATAATAAAATGATTCTTATTAAGATATAACTGATGCTGTGGTGGGTAAACCCCTTCTCTTTTTGTAGTTATTTTCTTTTTTTTTCCATTTCTCCAACAATAACATCTCTGAGTAAGTCAATCGAAGAAGAACATACTAACTAATCACGTTGTTAATTGGCAAAACAGGTGTGGCAAATATTAGGCACCAGGAACAGTGTAAGGGTATTCAAAGCTCTTCCATCTATAGATCTATTTGCTGCAGAAAACCCTTCAAAGGTCTTCTAACTAAAGAAAAAAATTGAAAAGCTTTCTAACTAAACTAAAGAATTATAAGTCCAAGCCACGAACCATTGATAGCACCTTAAAAATCTTCTTAAAAATCCACGCCACAAACCTTTGATGGCCCCTCAAAAATATTTGTTATGGATTTGAAGGTCCTTCAAACTAAATTATTTAAAAAATCCCCATTATAGGCTTTGAAAGTACCTAAACAAAGTTCTTCAAAAAACACGAGTTTGGCTTAAAAATTTCCCTCAAAAAATCGTTATAAAATACACGTTATTAGTATAAAAGGTCCCTCAAAAATTCTTTAAAAAATCCACGTTATTGGCTTAAAAGGTCCCTCAAAAAATTCTTTAAAAAATCCACGTTATTGGCTTAAAAGGTCCCTCAAAAAATTCTTTAAGCAATTCACTTTATTGGCTTTGAAAGTCCCTCAAAAATATTCTTTAAAAAGTCCACGTTATTGGCTTAAAAGGTTCCTCAAAAAATCGGTAAAAAATTAATGTTATTGGATCTGAAAGTACCTCAAAAATATTTTTTTTTTAAATCCACGTTATTGGCTTTAAAGGTCCCCCAAAACAATTCTTTAAAAATCCAAGTTATTGGCTTTAAAGGTCCTTTAAAAAATTCTTTAAAAAATTCACGTTTATTAGCTTAAAAGTCCTTCAAAAAGTTCTTTAAAAAATCCACGTTATTGGCTTTAAAGGTCCCTCAAAAAATTCTTTAAAAAAACCACGTTATTGGCTTTAAAGGTCCCTCAAAAAATTATTTAAAAAATCCACGTTATTGGCTTTAAAGGTCCCTCAAAAAATTCTTTAAAAAAATCCACGTTATTGGCTTAAAAGGTCCCTCAAAAAATTCTTTAAAAAATCCACGTTATTGGCTTAAACGGTCTCTCAAAAAATTCTTAAAAAAATCCGCGTTATTGGCTTAAAAGGTCCCTCAAAAAATTCTTTAAAAAATCCACGTTATTGGCTTAAAAGGTCTCTCAAAAAATTATTTAAAAAATCCACGTTATTGGCTTAAAAGGTCCCTCAAAAAATTCTTTAAAAAAATCCACGTTATTGGCTTAAAAGGTCCCTCAAAAAATTATTTAAAAAAAAACACGTTATTGGCTTAAAAGGTCCCTCAAAAATTCTTTAAAAAAATCCACGTTATTGGCTTAAAAGGTCCCTCAAAAAATTATTTAAAAAATCCACGTTATTGGCTTAAAAGGTCCCTCAAAAAATTATTTAAAAAATCCACGTTATTGGCTTTAAAGGTCCCTCAAAAAATTATTTAAAAAATCCACGTTATTGGCTTTAAAGGTCCCTCAAAAAATTATTTAAAAAATCCACGTTATTGGCTTTAAAGGTCCCTCAAAAAATTATTTAAAAAATCCACGTAATTGGCTTTAAAGGTCCGTCAAAAAAAATCTTTAAAAAAATCCACGTTATTGGCTTAAAAGGTCCGTCAAAAAAATCTTTAAAAAAATCCAAGTTATTGGCTTAAAAGGTACGTCAAAAAATTCTTTAAAAATTCCACGTTATTGGCTTTAAAGGTCCTTCATAAAATTCTTTAAAAAAATCCACGTTATTGGCTTAAAAGGTCCCTCAAAAAATTCTTTAAAAAATCCCCGTTATTGGCTTAAAAGGTCCCTCAAAAAATTCTTTAAAAAATCCACGTTATTGGCTTAAAAGGTCCCTCAAAAAATTCTTTAAAAAATCCACGTTATTGGCTTTAAAGGTCCCTCAAAAAATCTTGAAAAGATCCAAGGAATTGGCTTTAATGGTGCCTCGAAAAAATTCGTTAAAAATATCTATTATTTGCTTTGAAGGTTTCTCAAAAAATTCTTGCATGTTTATGGCTCGCATGGCCCCTCAAAAATGGTCTTTAAAAAATCCACGTTTATGGCTCGAACGGCTCCTCAAAAATGATTTTTAAAAATCCACGTTTATGACTCACATGGCTCCTCAAAACATGGTCTTTAAAAATCCAAGTTTGTGACTCCGATGGTCCCTCAAATTCTTTAAAAAATCCTGTGATGGTCCTTCAAAAAATATTCTTTAAAAATCCAAGTTTGTGACTCCGATGGTCCCTCAAATTCTTTAAAAAATCCTGTGATGGTCCTTCAAAAAATATTCTTTAAAAATCCACGTTTGTGGCTGTGAAAGACGCTCCAAAAATATTCTTTAAAAATCCAAGTTTGTGACTCCGATGGTCCCTCAAATTCTTTAAAAAATCCTGTGATGGTCCATCAAAAAATATTCCTTAAAAATCCACGTTTGTGGCTGTGAAAGTCTCTCCAAAAATATTCTTTAAAAATCCACGTTTGTGGCTGTGAAAGTCTCACCAAAAATATTCTTTAAAAATCCACATTTGTGGCTGTGAAAGTCTCTCCAAAAATATTCTTTAAAAATCCACGTTTGTGGCTGTGAAAGTCTCTCCAAAAATATTCTTTAAAAATCCACGTTTGTGGCTGTGAAAGTCTCTCCAAAAATATTCTTTAAAAATCCACGTTTGTGGCTATGAAAGTCTCCCTCAAAAAATATTCTTTAAAAATCCACATTTGTGGCTGTGAAAGTCTCACCAAAAATATTCTTTAAAAATCCATGTTTGTGGCTGTGAAAGTCTCACCAAAAATATTCTTTAAAAATCCACGTTTGTGGCTGTGAAAATCTATCCAAAAATATTCTTTTAAAATCCACGTTTGTGACTGTGAAAGTCTCTCCAAAGCTAGTCTTTAAAAGTCCAAGTTTGTGGCTGTGAAAGTCTCTCCAAAAATATTCTTTAAAAATCCACGTTTGTGGCTGTGAAAGTCTCACCAAAAATATTCTTTAAAAATCCACGGCTGTGAAAGTCTCTCCAAAAATATTCTTTAAAAATCCACGGCTGTGAAAGTCTCTCCAAAAATATTCTTTAAAAATCCACGTTTGTGGCTGTGAAAGTCTGTCCAAAAATATTCTTTAAAAATCCAAGGTTGTGGCTGTTAAAGGCGCTCCAAAAATATTCTTAAAAAATCCACGTTTGTGGCTCTGATGGTCCTTCAAAAATATTCTTTAAAAATCCACGTTTGTGGCTGTGAAAGTCTCTCCAAAATATTCTTTAAAAATCCACGTTTGTGGCTGTGAAAGTCTCTCCAAAAAATATTCTTTAAAAATCCACGTTTATGGCTGTGAAAGTCTCTCCAAAAATATTCTTTAAAAATACACGTTTGTGGCTCTGATGGTCCTTCAAAAAATATTCTTTAAAAATCCACGTTTGTGATTCTGATGGTCCTTTAAAAAATATTCTTTAAAAATCCAAGTTTGTGCCTCCGACCGTCCTTCACAAAAATATTCTTTAAAAATCCACGTTTGTGATTCTGATGGTCCTTTAAAAAAATATTCTTTAAAAATCCAAGCTTGTGCTTCCGAAGGTCCTTCCAAAAATATTCTTTAAAAATCCAGGTTTGTGGCCTTGGTGGTCCTTCCAAAAATATTCTTTAAAAATGCACGTTTGTGGCCTTGGTGGTCCTTCCAAAAATATTCTTTAAAAATGCACGTTTGTGACTCTGATGTTCCTTCAAAAAATATTCTTAAAAAATCCACGTTTGTGACTCTGATGTTCCTTCAAAAAATATTCTTAAAAAATCCACGTTTGTGACTCTGATGTTCCTTCAAAAAATATTCTTAAAAAATCCACGTTTGTGACTCTGATGTTCCATCAAAAAATATTCTTTAAAAATCCACGTTTGTGACTCTGATGTTCCTTCAAAAAATATTCTTTAAAAATCCACGTCTGTGACTCTGATGTTCCTTCAAAAAATATTCTTTAAAAATCAACGTTTGTGGCTGTGATGGTCCTTCAAAAAAATATTCTTTAAAAATCCACGTTTGTGGCTGTGATGGTCCTTCAAAAAAATATTTTTTAAAAATCCACGTTTGTGGCTGTGAAAGTCTCTCCAAAATATTCTTTAAAAATCCACGTTTGTGGCTGTGAAAGTCTCTCCAAAAAATATTCTTTAAAAATCCACGTTTATGGCTGTGAAAGTCTCTCCAAAAATATTCTTTAAAAATACACGTTTGTGGCTCTGATGGTCCTTCAAAAAATATTCTTTAAAAATCCACGTTTGTGATTCTGATGGTCCTTTAAAAAATATTCTTTAAAAATCCAAGTTTGTGCCTCCGACCGTCCTTCACAAAAATATTCTTTAAAAATCCACGTTTGTGATTCTGGTGGTCCTTTAAAAAAATATTCTTTAAAAATCCAAGCTTGTGCTTCCGAAGGTCCTTCCAAAAATATTCTTTAAAAATCCAGGTTTGTGGCCTTGGTGGTCCTTCCAAAAATATTCTTTAAAAATGCACGTTTGTGGCCTTGGTGGTCCTTCCAAAAATATTCTTTAGAAATGCACGTTTGTGGCCTTGGTGGTCCTTCCAAAAATATTCTTTAAAAATGCACGTTTGTGACTCTGATGTTTCTTCAAAAAATATTCTTAAAAAATCCACGTTTGTGACTCTGATGTTCCTTCAAAAAATATTCTTAAAAAATCCACGTTTGTGACTCTGATGTTCCTTCAAAAAATATTCTTAAAAAATCCACGTTTGTGACTCTGATGTTCCATCAAAAAATATTCTTTAAAAATCCACGTTTGTGACTCTGATGTTCCTTCAAAAAATATTCTTTAAAAATCCACGTCTGTGACTCTGATGTTCCTTCAAAAAATATTCTTTAAAAATCAACGTTTGTGGCTGTGATGGTCCTTCAAAAAAATATTCTTTAAAAATCCACGTTTGTGGCTGTGATGGTCCTTCAAAAAAATATTTTTTAAAAATCCACGTTTGTGGCTGTGAAAGTCTCTCCAAAAATATTCTTTAAAAACCCACGTTTGTGGCTGTGAAAGTCTCACCAAAAATATTCTTTAAAAAACCACGTTTGTGGCTGTGAAAGTCTCTCCAAAAATATTCTTTAAAAATCCACGTTTGTGGCTGTGAAAGTCTTTCCAAAAATCCACGTTTGTGGCTGTGAAAGTCTCTCCAAAAATATTCTTTAAAAATCCACGTTTGTGGCTGTGAAAGTCTTTCCAAAAATCCACGTTTGTGGCTGTGAAAGTCTCTCCAAAAATATTCTTTAAAAATCCACGTTTGTGGCTGTGAAAGTCTTTCCAAAAATCCACGTTTGTGGCTGTGAAAGTCTCTCCAAAAATATTCTTTAAAAATCCACGTTTGTGGCTGTGAAAGTCTTTCCAAAAATCCACGTTTGTGGCTGTGAAAGTCTCTCAAAAAATATTCTTTAAAAATCCACGTTTGTGGCTGTGAAAGTCTCTCCAAAATATTCTTTAAAAAACCACGTTTGTGGCTTTGAAAGTGTCTCCAAAAAAATCTTTAAAAATCCACGTTTGTGGCTGGGAAAGTCTCTCCAAAACTATTCTTTAAAAATCCACGTTTGTGGCTGTGAAAGTCTCTCCAAAAATATTCTTTAAAAATCCACGTTTGTGGCTGTGAAAGTCTCTCCAAAAATATTCTTTAAAAATCCACGTTTGTGGCTGTGATGGTCCTTCAAAAAAATATTCTTTAAAAATCCACGTTTGTGGCTGTGAAAGTCTCTCCAAAAATATTCTTAAAAAATCCACGTTTGTGGCTGTGAAAGTCTCTCCAAAAATATTCTTAAAAAATCCACGTTTGTGGCTGTGAAAGTCTCTCCAAAAATATTCTTAAAAAATCCACGTTTGTGGCTGTGAAAGTCTCTTCAAAAATATTCTTTAAAAATCCACGTTTGTGGCTGTGAAAGTCTCTCCAAAAATATTCTTTAAAAATCCACGTTTGTGGCTGTGAAAGTCTCTCCAAAAATATTCTTTAAAAATCCACGTTTGTGACTACTGTGAAAGTCTCTTCAAAAATATTCTTTAAAAATCCACGTTTGTGACTACTGTGAAAGTCTCTTCAAAAATATTCTTTAAAAATCCACGTTTGTGGCTGTGAAAGTCTCTCCAAAAATATTCTTTAAAAATCCACGTTTGTGGCTGTGAAAGTCTCTCCAAAAATATTCTTAAAAAATCCACGTTTGTGGCTGTGAAAGTCTCTCCAAAAATATTCTTAAAAAATCCACGTTTGTGGCTGTGAAAGTCTCTCCAAAAATATTCTTAAAAAATCCACGTTTGTGGCTGTGAAAGTCTCTTCAAAAATATTCTTTAAAAATCCACGTTTGTGGCTGTGAAAGTCTCTCCAAAAATATTCTTTAAAAATCCACGTTTGTGGCTGTGAAAGTCTCTCCAAAAATATTCTTTAAAAATCCACGTTTGTGACTACTGTGAAAGTCTCTTCAAAAATATTCTTTAAAAATCCACGTTTGTGGCTGTGAAAGTCTCTCCAAAAATATTCTTTAAAAATCCACGTTTGTGGCTGTGAAAGTCTCTCCAAAAATATTCTTTAAAAATTCACATTTGTGACTACTGTGAAAGTCTCTCCAAAAATATTCTTTAAAAATCCACGTTTGTGGCTGTGAAAGTCTCTCCAAAAATATTCTTAAAAAATCCACGTTTGTGGCTGTGAAAGTCTCTCCAAAAATATTCTTTAAAAATCCACGTTTGTGGCTGTGAAAGTGTCTCCAAAAATATTCTTTAAAAATCCACGTTTGTGGCTGTGAAAGTCTCTCCAAAAATATTCTTTAAAAATGCATTTATTCCAGTATCATTGAATTTTCTTCCAAAATCAATAACGCTCGGACATACCTGATATTCTTCCACAGGTATAAAACAGAAACAACAACAAACAATATTTTCAAACAATAACAATAAACATCAGAAGGAAAAAAACTAGATTGACTCTGCTTGCTGCTGGTGGTGCAGAAAATAAACTTTATACCAATAAAGATGAAGAACAATACACTTCACATGCCGCAGTATAGCGTCAGTAGATTGTTTGCTTTCCTTCGGTCGATCAGTCGCTTGGTGTGTACTTCGTTAGCACAGCAATAATCATGTTGTGAATAAGTCAGTCAGTCGTATGTTTTGCGGCGTTAATACTACTCGCAGTGTTTTTTATGTTTCTCCTGTATTATTGTTGTTGTAGTGGTATCGAAATTAATGCTAATTTTTTTTTTTTTTTTTTTGTTGAAATATCAAAAATATATTTCTCGTAGTTCGTCTTATCTGAAGTATACAAAAAAAAAACATTAAGCGTCGCGTAGTGCCACCAGTCTGCCGTCTCTCAGACTTACGTTGGAATTGTTGTCGGTTCGCAGTAAAATACAGAAAAAGTGCTTAACAATTTTTTAACTTCCATAAAAATACGGTTCAAGATAAAAATAACTGAAAACGAAATGAGTTGCCTTTTTCCATTTCTCATGGTAGGTTATACCCACCCACCCGCTTAGAATCCAATCACGACTATTAAAAAAAAAACAAAAATTATTGTCGATATTCGTTGTTATTTTTTTAAACAATGCATTTGCACGAAGTTGTTTAACAAAAAAAAAACACACACTCACAAATCGAAATTGATTAAATGCCAATCACTTTAAACGTCCAGTTGCTGAAAAACGGGTAGACGGCTTGGTGTTACACAAAACAAGTTTTTCTATTATTTTTATTATTTGTGTTCCTAGAATCAAAAGAAAAATCCCAATTTCCTCCTACAAGTGTTCGTTGCTGCATACAGTGAAATATATTTTAGCTTACGTGAAAATTCTTTGAATAGAAATTGTTAAACTTTTTTGTTTGGCGATATTCTCTGGTGCGGTTGTGCGATAATCATTCTTTGCTATTTGTGTTAAATGAAATTTTTCCAATCGGAAGTTCTGGAAGTTTTCCCTCCAGTTCAAGTGAAACATAAATTCGACATAATAAATAATATTGTTTATTTCTGACTGGTCTCAAGGGACCCATGTTCCCCATGTTTTTGAAAAGTGAACTCTAAACCGAAATGTTTCAATATAACAACAGCTAAACCTTGTGATAAATTATTTTTTTTTAATTCTCACGTCAGGCGATATGCCTGCTTTGTTCATTTCAGCGATCGTTATCTAATATTATTTGATACAGCCGAAATCTAAATTTCTGAGCCAAAAACGTGTAATTTAAAATAATATTTTTGAAGGAACATCCGAGCTTTAAACGTGAATTTTAAAGAATATTTTTTGAAGGACCATCAGAGCCACAAACGTGGATTTTTAAAGAATATTTTTTGAAGGGCCATCAGAGCCACAAACGTGGATTTTTAAAGAATATTTTTGGTGAGACTTTCACAGCCACAAACGTGGATTTTTAAAGAATATTTTTGGTGAGACTTTCACAGCCACAAATGTGGATTTTTAAAGAATATTTTTGGTGAGACTTTCACAGCCACAAACGTGGATTTTTAAAGAATATTTTTGGTGAGACTTTCACAGCCACAAACGTGGATTTTTAAAGAATATTTTTGGTGAGACTTTCACAGCCACAAACGTGGATTTTTAAAGAATATTTTTGGTGAGACTTTCACAGCCACAAACGTGGATTTTTAAAGAATATTTTTGGTGAGACTTTCACAGCCACAAACGTGGATTTTTAAAGAATATTTTTGGTGAAACTTTCACAGCCACAAACGTGGATTTTTAAAGAATATTTTTGGTGAAACTTTCACAGCCACAAATGGATTTTTAAAGAATATTTTTGGTGAGACTTTCACAGCCACAAACGTGAATATTTAACGAATATTTTTGGTGAGACTTTCACAGCCACAAACGTGGATTTTTAAAGAATATTTTTGGCGAGAATTTCACAGCCACAAACGTGGATTTTTAAAGAATATTTTTGGTGAAACTTTCACAGCCACAAACGTGGATTTTTAAAGAATATTTTTGGTGAAACTTTCACAGCCACAAATGGATTTTTAAAGAATATTTTTGGTGAGACTTTCACAGCCACAAACGTGGATTTTTAAAGAATATTTTTGGCGAGAATTTCACAGCCACAAACGTGGATTTTTAAAGAATATTTTTGGTGAAACTTTCACAGCCACAAACGTGGATTTTTAAAGAATATTTTTTTGGTGAGACTTTCACAGCCACAAACGTGGATTTTTAAAGAATATTTTTGGTGAGACCTTTCACAGCCACAAACGTGGATTTTTAAAGAATATTTTTTGGGTGAGGCTTTCACAGCCACAAACGTGGATTTTTAAAGAATATTTTTGGAGAGGCTTTCACAGCCACAAACGTGGATTTTAAAGAATATTTTTGGTGAGACTTTCACAGCCACAAACGTGGATTTTTAAATAATATTTTTGGAGAGAATTTCCCAAGCCACAAACGTGGATTTTTAAAGAATATTTTTGGTGAGACTTTCACAGCCACAAACGTGGATTTTTAAAGAATATTTTTGGTGGGACTTTCACAGCCACAAACGTGGATTTTTAAAGAATATTTTTGGTGAGACTTTCACAGCCACAAACGTGGATTTTTAAAGAATATTTTTGGTGAGACTTTCACAGCCACGTGGATTTTTAGAGAATATTTTTGGTGAGACTTTCACAGCCACAAACGTGGATTTTTAAAGAATATTTTTGGTGAGACTTTCACAGCCACAAACGTGGATTTTTAAAGAATATTTTTGGTGAAACTTTCACAGCCACAAACGTGGATTTTTAAAGAATATTTTTGGTGAAACTTTCACAGCCACAAATGGATTTTTAAAGAATATTTTTGGTGAGACTTTCACAGCCACAAACGTGAATATTTAACGAATATTTTTGGTGAGACTTTCACAGCCACAAACGTGGATTTTTAAAGAATATTTTTGGCGAGAATTTCACAGCCACAAACGTGGATTTTTAAAGAATATTTTTGGTGAAACTTTCACAGCCACAAACGTGGATTTTTAAAGAATATTTTTGGTGAAACTTTCACAGCCACAAATGGATTTTTAAAGAATATTTTTGGTGAGACTTTCACAGCCACAAACGTGGATTTTTAAAGAATATTTTTGGCGAGAATTTCACAGCCACAAACGTGGATTTTTAAAGAATATTTTTGGTGAAACTTTCACAGCCACAAACGTGGATTTTTAAAGAATATTTTTTTGGTGAGACTTTCACAGCCACAAACGTGGATTTTTAAAGAATATTTTTGGTGAGACCTTTCACAGCCACAAACGTGGATTTTTAAAGAATATTTTTTGGGTGAGGCTTTCACAGCCACAAACGTGGATTTTTAAAGAATATTTTTGGAGAGGCTTTCACAGCCACAAACGTGGATTTTAAAGAATATTTTTGGTGAGACTTTCACAGCCACAAACGTGGATTTTTAAATAATATTTTTGGAGAGAATTTCCCAAGCCACAAACGTGGATTTTTAAAGAATATTTTTGGTGAGACTTTCACAGCCACAAACGTGGATTTTTAAAGAATATTTTTGGTGGGACTTTCACAGCCACAAACGTGGATTTTTAAAGAATATTTTTGGTGAGACTTTCACAGCCACAAACGTGGATTTTTAAAGAATATTTTTGGTGAGACTTTCACAGCCACGTGGATTTTTAGAGAATATTTTTGGTGAGACTTTCACAGCCACAAACGTGGATTTTTAAAGAATATTTTTGGTGGGACTTTCACAGCCACAAACGTGGATTTTTAAAGAATATTTTTGGTGAGACTTTCACAGCCACAAACGTGGATTTTTAAAGAATATTTTTGGTGAGACTTTCACAGCCACAAACGTGGATTTTTAAAGAATATTTTTGGTGAGACTTTCACAGCCACGTGGATTTTTAGAGAATATTTTTGGTGAGACTTTCACAGCCACAAACGTGGATTTTTAAAGAATATTTTTGGTGAGACTTTCACAGCCACAAACGTGGATTTTTAAAGAATATTTTTGGTGGGACTTTCACAGCCACAAACGTGGATTTTTAAAGAATATTTTTGGTGAGACTTTCACAGCCACGTGGATTTTTAGAGAATATTTTTGGTGAGACTTTCACAGCCACAAACGTGGATTTTTAAAGAATATTTTTGGTGGGACTTTCACAGCCACAAACGTGGATTTTTAAAGAATATTTTTGGTGAGACTTTCACAGCCACAAACGTGGATTTTTAAAGAATATTTTTGGTGAGACTTTCACAGCCACAAACGTGGATTTTTAAAGAATATTTTTGGTGAGACTTTCACAGCCACAAACGTGGATTTTTAAAGAATATTTTTGGTGAGACTTTCACAGCCACAAACGTGGATTTTTAAAGAATATTTTTGGGGAGACTTTCACAGCCACAAACGTGGATTTTTAAAGAATATTTTTGGTGAGACTTTCACAGCCACAAACGTGGATTTTTAAAGAATATTTTTGGTGACACTTTCACAGCCACAAACGTGGATTTTTAAAGAATATTTTTGGTGAGACTTTCACAGCCACAAACGTGGATTTTTAAAGAATATTTTTGGTGAGACTTTCACAGCCACAAACGTGGATTTTTAAAGAATATTTTTGGTGAGACTTTCACAGCCACAAACGTGGATTTTTAAAGAATATTTTTGGTGAGACTTTCACAGCCACAAACGTGGATTTTTAAAGAATATTTTTGGTGAGACTTTCACAGCCACAAACGTGGATTTTTAAAGAATATTTTTGGTGAGACTTTCACAGCCACAAACGTGGATTTTTAAAGAATATTTTTGGTGAGACTTTCACAGCCACAAACGTGGATTTTTAAAGAATATTTTTGGTGAGACTTTCACAGCCACAAACGTGGATTTTTAAAGAATATTTTTGGTGAGACTTTCACAGCCACAAACGTGGATTTTTAAAGAATATTTTTGGTGAGACTTTCACAGCCACAAACGTGGATTTTTAAAGAATATTTTTGGTGACACTTTCACAGCCACAAACGTGGATTTTTAAAGAATATTTTTGGTGAGACTTTCACAGCCACAAACGTGGATTTTTAAAGAATATTTTTGGTGAGACTTTCACAGCCACAAACGTGGATTTTTAAAGAATATTTTTGGTGACACTTTCACAGCCACAAACGTGGATTTTTAAAGAATATTTTTGGTGAGACTTTCACAGCCACAAACGTGGATTTTTAAAGAATATTTTTGGTGAGACTTTCACAGCCACAAACGTAGATTTTTAAAGAATATTTTTGGTGAGACTTTCAGAGCCACAAACGTGGATTTTTAACGAATATTTTTGGTGAGACTTTCACAGCCACAAACGTGGATTTTTAAAGAATATTTTTGGTGAGACTTTCACAGCCACAAACGTGGATTTTTAAAGAATATTTTTGGTGAGACTTTCACAGCCACAAACGTGGATTTTTAAAGAATATTTTTTGGTGAGACTTTCACAGCCACAAACGTGGATTTTTAAAGAATATTTTTGGTGAGACTTTCACAGCCACAAACGTGGATTTTTAAAGAATATTTTTTTGGTGAGACTTTCACAACCAGAAACGTGGATTTTTAAAGAATATTTTTTGGTGAGACTTTCACAACCAGAAACGTGGATTTTTAAAGAATATTTTTTGGTGAGACTTTCACAGCCACAAACGTGGATTTTTAAAGAATATTTTTTTAAGGACCACTTTGTTGGATCTGAAGGTCCATATGATATCTTAAAAATTCAGACCAAAGCCTCTGAAAGTCTCGGAAAAAAATTCTTTAAAAATCCAGGTTTGTGGCTGTGATGGTCCTTCTAAAAATATTCTTTAAAAATCCACGTTTGTGGCTGTGATGGTCCTTCAAAAAATATTCTTTAAAAATCCACGTTTGTGGCTGTGATGGTCCTTCAAAAAATATTCTATAAAAATCCACATTTGTGGCTGTGATGGTCCCTCAAAAAATATTCTTTAAAAATCCACGTTTGTGGCTGTGATGGTCCTTCAAAAAATATTCTTTAAAAATCCACATTTGTGGCTGTGATGGTCCTTCAAAAAATATTCTTTAAAAATCCACGTTTGTGGCTGTGATGGTCCCTCAAAAAATATTCTTTAAAAATCCACGTTTGTGGCTGTGATGGTCCCTCAAAAAATATTCTTTAAAAATCCACGTTTGTGGCTGTGATGGTCCCTCAAAAAATATTCTTTAAAAATCCACATTTGTGGCTGTGATGGTCCTTCATTAATTGATGCATCTGAAGGTGCCTTAAAAAACTCTTTACAAAATTCCACGTTATTGGCTCTGACGATCCCTCAAAAAATTCTTTAAAAAATCCACTTGCAAAATGATGAACTTTTCTTTGTGAAGCACCCGAAAGTATTGTCCCCAATACAGAACTAATTTGGAACTAGGTGAACGTTGAGTAGAAATTTTACGATGTACAAAGGTGAAGCCATTGTCCGTCACTCCTTTCGATAGTTGTAGTGTCGACTACCCATTTTAGTTGGCCACCATAGGATTTTTTAGAGCTGAGATAATGCTCCAATCTCAGGAAATAAAGACTTGACCACAAAAAAAATTATATTCATGTAAGCAGCGCCGCAATTTCAAAAGAATCCTCGAACAGCTCATAAACTGCATTTAAGCGAAAATTATGAACTTTTGTGGGGGAGTTACCCAAAAGGGGTTTCCGATATAGATCTTCTTGGGACTTGGTGCACGTTTGTTACAAAGTTACAATGTGTACAGTACCGAGCAAAGCGGATATTCAATTTGTATGTTATCATTCTCATCAGATATTTTCAGTTGGCACCGGCAGGGGTTTTATCAAAAAAAATGTATCGCCGCGACGACAACCCTCTTAAACTGCACGTTAAATTTTAAAATTTTATGTGCGGTGGTACCCTAACCTAACAACTATTACTCCTGCAAAGTTGAAATCTGCATCCCCACATAACCTACAGTAGTCGAGTTAGAAATCTACACCTACAGTGACCCGAAATAAATCTCACAGTGATCATCATGGTTTAATGTTGAGAGATCGCAGGCCAGATTGCTTTGGATACCCTGCATCCAGGTTCCACAAGCCTTCTGTTAACTTTTGTGGGGGAGATACTCAAGGAGTGCAGCAATGTGATGACCCATTTTCGAACATAACACTGTACAACAAAATTGAATTTTTTTTTTAAATTACAAGAAACCCCGCACAGATTATGAAAGAGGACCGAAAAAAAGAAGACACGTGTATCGCCGTTTTGAAAGTTTACGTCTGGAAGTAACCTGAATAGGCGTGGAAAGTTCCGCCCATTTCTGCAGATTTTGAAATATTCGACATCAGATTCCTTGGAATCCTTGCATTTTAGGTATAAAGTGTCTTTGGCAATATTACTGACAACAATACGGGGTATCTTTTTATGTAAAAAATTAACCCTCATGCGAGTCACTAAAGCGGTCTTTTTGGTCCATTTTTTCAAAAAAAGTTTAAAAACTCCTTTAAAATGAGATCGTATCAAATCAAAATATTTTACAAAATTATTTGTCATAAAATTTTACTATAGTACCCCGAATACACCAAAACTCTAAATCGTACCAAAACGCTAGGAATCTGCCAAAAGTAAAATCACGTTTTATGGTTAATGTTGGTACTTTATCTGAGTTTATTACGTTTTGTTCCACAAAACTTCATTCTAGATAGAAGACGTTCTAGACAAAAAGATTCTCCATCAAATTTCAATATAAGTCGCCAAATAAATGAAATATGTATTTACAATATATATCAATTTTGTGTAGAATATTTGTTCTTTTAACACCTTTCGTCTAGAACTAAATTTCATGTTAATTTCATGCATCAACTCGAAAAAAGAACAAAACAAATTTATTCAAAAAAATATTTGGGTGTTTTGTTGGCAAATTTGATGTATATATTTTCTTGATATATATTGCAAATACATATTTTATTAATTTGGAGACTTATATTGAAATTTGATGGAGATTATTTTTGTCTTTGACGTCTTCAATCTAGAATGAAGTTTTGTGGGACAAAACTTAATAAACTCAGATAAAGTACAACATTAACCGTAAAACGTGTTTTTACTTTTGGCAGATTCCTGGCGTTTAGGTACGATTTAGAGTTTTGGTGTTTTCGGGGACCTATAGTAAAATTTTATGACAAAAAATTTTGTAGAATATTTTGATCCGATACGATCACATATTAAAGGAGCTTTTAAACGTTTTTGAAAAAAGGAACCACAAAGACCCCTTTGGTGACTCGCATGAGGGTTAATTTTTTTCATAAAAAGATACCCCGCATTGTTGTCAGTAATATTGCCAAAGACACTTTGTACCTAAAATGCAAGGATTCCAAGGAATCTAATGTCGAATATCTAAAAACCTGTAGAAATGGGCGGAACTTGCCACGGCTATTTAGGTTACTTCACGACGTAAACTTTCAAAACGACGATACACGTGTCTTCTTTTTTCGGTCCTCTTTCATAATCTGTGCGGGGTTTCTTGTAATTTTAAAAAAGTTCGATTTTGTTGTACAGTGTAATCTAAGTTTGAACAAATGACTACGAGACGCAAAGTTTGGACCAAACCGGTTAATCCATTCGATAGTTATCCTGTGCTCCAACCAGCCACACAGGACACAAATTGTCTAAAACAGATTTTTTTTTTTTTCAAAAAAATACTTGCGTCCAAAATCATTACTTCGATTATGAACATCTTTTTTATCATACCAAAGTGTACATACCGTTGTTAGCTTAAAGGCTAAGGGTATAAACATCATTAAATGAAGGCTCTCGATATGATCAAAATCGTTTATGTATCAATTTGAAGTATAAAGGACGATCAAGTGCAATTGTTCCATTCTGTCAATCACTCGTCACAAAACTTTATTAAAAATTCAGCGGAAGTGCGTTATTCACCACCGACTACTTAGCCAAGGGGATCTGCTTGGATATGTAGCCATGCCTTAGTACCCATGGAACAGCCTGTGTAGTATCAGTGCCTTGTAGAATGTGATTTTGCCTGGCCAGTAGTATCTTAGATCCATATATTAGTCCGGCTAGTATCAATGGAATGTGGCTTAAATGTTTAACCGCTTCTTCTTATTACCATATATCTAGTCTACGTTGTTTCAATTTATGACGACAACGTGATAATGAAGTCATTGATCATCACAACATTGTAATTTTTATTCAAACCAAACCCAACTTGCCAGACTTGTTCTCTTTCAAAATTTGTTCTAAAGCCATCAAATTTAGGCATAACATTTCTTGAGACGTTTAGCTCATTCTAAAGAAATTCAAAATGAAATCAAGCAAAACAAAACATGTATTAGATTGTAAAATTGCTATTTATGAATGCTTGTAAATTAAACCGGTTGTATTAAATCCACACGATGTTTATACCTACAAAGCTTTACAAAATCAATATTCACTCATCAGATTTTTTCATTGCTAACCCCCTCCCTATTTTCTTTCTAATCAATGCCTTTTGTTGTTCTTTCTTTATCTTTTTACAGGCCAGTTCCGGCAAAATGGATGGTCTATCGGAGATTGAACAAATTGTTAAAGAAAAGACAGTAAGTACAGCGTAATTGTATTACTTTTGCCTACACAAGTTACTCATACCCTCTTCTTGTTCTTTCTTTTTTTCATTACGTTCCATTACCGTTCCACCACCACCACCTATTAGGAAAGACATGAGGAAAAATCAAAAATTCTCAGTGAATGTAGTAGTAATAATCGAAGTGGTGGTGGCGCTGGCAGCGGATGTGGAGCAACAGCCAACAATAGCTGCAGCAGCACAAACAATGATTGTTCAACAGGTATTGCTGGTGTAATGGACAATATCGATTCAATCTATCCAAATTGTGGTGACAACAATACCACCAGCCACAACTCATCATCAACAGCAACAACAAATGCTGCAGCGTCAACGGTGACGGGCATTTTGTCGTCATCGTCAACAACGGCAGCCAATGCTACCGACAATAATGACGAAGTAAATTATAATTTTTAAAATATAATTTTTGAAACTTATATAAACTTAAGCAAAAACCCCCCCTCTATAATCAACACCCACACATAGAATAATAGCAGCAGCACAAACGCAGCAACACATAATGCGGCGGGCGAAGCAAACGATGATTATGATTCGTCTATATCTATACAAAAGCATAGATTTCCCGCTTTAGCCGAACTATTGTCGACTGAGGAAATGTACATCAAGGATTTGGGTGATATTGTTAATGGGTAAGTGAATAACAAAATACATACACAGCTACACAAAAATGTAACCCCTCGACTATATGGCTGGCATATTTGTGGCCAACGAGGATGATTCATTTTTGTTTAATATTTTGTCTTATTATTATCATTGCTTGTGGTTATTGTTATACAAATATCATTCATTTGCATAATATATTTTAATAGGTACATTAAGGAATTGCGAAATGGTGATATACCTTTGCCAAATGATTTGAGAGGACCCAAAGGACAAATAGTTTTTGCCAATATAGAAGCCATTTATGAATGGCACAGAGAGTGAGTTTTTATTATTATTGTCTTTGTGTTAATTAATAAATTAATCATAAAAAACACATACAAATTTGTTGTCACACATACATAACACTTTTTTCTCCTCTTCTTAGCTATTTTCTTAAAGCCTTAATTCAATGCCAACATACTCCCGGTGATTTGGCCAACGTCATTAAACGCTATGAAAACAAATTCCTAATGTACATTACCTATTGCAAAAATAAACACAAATCGGAACATATTGTAACTGAACACATTCAATATTTTGAATTAGTGCGCCAAAAGTTAGGCCATCGTTTAGAGGTAACTTTAACATTCTATTTCGTTTATTCAATTTGTTGTTGTAATATTAATACAAACACCAATTATTTTTCCCTTTATTCTTTTCTTTCCTTTCCTTAGCTAAGTGATCTGCTTATAAAACCTATACAAAGATTAACAAAATATATCTTATTATTGAACACTATAACAAGACAAATCGAACAAGCCGGCATGGTTGAACATGTGCCCAGTATGAAGGAAGCATGTAATGTAATGGATGTAAGTAAACAAACAAAACAACTATATTGTAATAATTACAGTCGATCTGCTCTATAACGAATATTATCCTGTAACGATTTTTTTAAAGTAGAAATATAAGATCTCTTTAACGTAGTAATTCAGCATCAAAGTTATAGAGAATTTCAACTGTGCATGCATATTTTTTTGAAGAGGATCTGTCAGATAAGTTTTGAATAGTCAGTCAGACTCTAGTTTGTCAAACAGCTGATTTAGCTGTATTACTTAAAAGCAAGATTAGGTTGGATTTATGTATGTCCAGTCATATGACGGAGCTGGTTCACTTGTAGTTTTTGTTGTTGTAGCAACGCATATATCGTCACCTGAAATGCCCAAAGACGTAACCCTCAACGTAATCCTTTGTTTTTTTGTTTATTATTTCAATTACACTGTACAACACAAAAAATAATTACAGGATAATTCGGCCAGATTATGAAAGAGGACCGAAAAAAGAAGACACGTGTATCGGCGTTTTGAATGTTTACGTCGGGAAGTAACCTAACTAGGGGTGGCAAATTCCGCCCATTTCTACTCGTTTTGAAATATTCGACATCAGATTCCTTGGAATCCTTGCATTTTAGGAATAAAGTGTCTTTGGCAATATTACTGACAACAATCTTTTTATGAAAAAATTAACCCTCATGCGAGTCACTAAACGAATCTTTTTAGTCCCTTTTTTTCAAAAACATTTAAAAACTCCTTTAAAATGTGATCGTATCAGATCGAAATATTCTACAAAATTATTTGCCATACAATTTTACTATAGGTCCCCGAATACACCAACACTCTAAATCGTACCTAAGCGCCAGGAATCTGCCAAAAGTAAAATCATGTTTTAGGGTTAATGTTGTACTTTATCTGAGTTTATTAAGTTTTGTCCCACAAAACTTCATTCTAGATAGAAGACGTCAAAGACAAAAATATTCTCCATTAAATGTTAATATAAGTCGCCGAATAAATGAAATGTGTATTTTCTGCAATATATATCAAGAAAATATATACATAAATCAAATTTGCCATCAAATCAAATTTTGTGTAGAATATTTCTTCTTTTAACACCTTTCGTCTAAAACTAAAGCTCTGTTCCAGAACTAAAAAGTTTTTACAATTTTTACCACTTTTACACATTTTGCGTTCCCGCCGTACACAAAATTTATATGAAAATCGTTTACGACTTTTACCACTTTATAAAGTACGGGAACAGGCCATAAATGTCATGTTACTTTCATGCATCAACTCGAAAAAAGAACAAAACAAATTTATTCAAAAAATATTTGGGTGTTTTGTTGGCAAACTTGATGTATACATTTTCTTGATATATATTGCGATTTTCTATTTGTGGGACAAAACTTAATAAACTCAGATAAAGTATAATATTAACCCTAAAACGTCATTTTACTTTTGGCAGATTCCTGGCGTTTAGGTACGATTTATGACAAATAATTTTGTAGAATATTTTGATTTTTGAAAAAAGGGACCAAAAAGACCCTTTAGTGACTCGCATGAGGGTTAATTTTTTCATAAAAAGATATCCCGCATTGTTGTCAGCAATATTGCCAAAGACACTTTGTACCTAAAATGCAAGAATTCCAAAGGAATCTGATGTCGAATATTTCAAAACCTGTAGAAATGGGCGGAACTTGCCACGCCTATTTAAGTTACTTCTCGACGTAAACTTTCGAAACGCCGATACACGTGTCTTCTATTTTTCTGTCCTCTTTTATAATCGGTGCGGGGTTTTTTTGTAATTTAAAAAAAAGTTCAATTTTGTTGTACAGAATCAAGAGACAAGTGAGTGGGTTTAGCTTGGCGGCTAAACAAATGCAGCATGTCGTGTGGTCCCAATACGAATTGAGGCGGTTGCATCGTCCGGATCTTAATTGGGCTAAAACCACTCATGTTTGCCTTGGCAGCTGGCTTTCATTTGCTTCGATGAATGGTCCCCAAGTACGGCATTCACACAGTATTACTGTACTGCCAGCGCGTGCCTGCGCGATCGTCTCATTGTAGATGTTATCCAAGCCTGCCTGATAGGCTCGTTGGTTCTCTTTTATACCTTTGGACCTCTCTCTTGTTGTTGTTGTTGTTGTTGTAACAGTGTTTGTTGTTATGTTTGTATGTTCGTCCTTCTGTTGAATCTGGCTCTGGGTCTATCTCCAGTTTCAAGAAATTGGCTGCTTCGATGGGATGTAACCACAGATCCACTGGAGTAAGATGAGTAGGTTTGGCTGGGCAGTTGAAAAGGTGTTTTGTGTCGTGCGGGCAGATGTCTTGCACGGCGCGGTCGATTTCCGCCCAATAAGAATTGAGGTGACTGCAATATCCTGAGCGTAGTTGAGCCAAAACTACTCTGGTTTGTCGTAGCAGATGACGCTCCTCAGCTGCAATAGATGGGGGATGTATTTCGAGGACTTTATTCACACTATAATTACTTAAGGCCTTAGCAACTGCATCCGTGTGAATACTATTTAAACCTGCTCGATATGCTTGTTGATCTAGGGGTTCTCTCCTGTAGCGTTGGACCTCTCCCTCTAGAGCATGGATATCCTTCCTGATCTGCCTGATTGTGTCGGTCATACCCACAAGATGGTGATTGGGATGGCCAAGCAGGTACTGCAACAAAAGCATCTGATTGTGTTGCTTTACTGGAAGAATCGTTGCCTCCTCATGTAGATCGTCCATTGAAGATTTGAGGAGGCACCCTGTTGCTGTTATCAGGGCGGCATTCTGGCAAGTTTGAATCTTTTTCCAATTCGTATCATATAATCTCGCGTACCAGACTGGCGCCTCATAGCTTACCACAGGCCGACCTATCGTGTTATATGTGGTCAACAAGGTTTCTTTATCTGCACCCCAAGTGCTGCCGGCTAGGGAGTTGAGGACCTTGTTCCTACTTTTCAGTTTGTCGCATATAGCTGTGGCGGAATTCTGCTACCGTCGACCACGACATTCAATTCTCTTCCAAACTGCGCTGTCCATGTGGTGAACAGAGTGGCTGTTGATTTTGTGACGGAAATCTGCATATTCCTCGAATGGAAAAAGGTGGTAAGATCGGTTAAATAGTTGTTCAGTCTATCACAGATGTCATCAGGATAGGTACCCGACGCCAGGATCGAGCAATCATCCGCATACTTTACGATCTCGATGCCGTCTGTAGGGGGCGGAATACAGGAGAGGCAGAGGTTAAAGAGTTCCGGAGATATCACCCCACCTTGGGGAACTCCCTGTTTCACTCTACGGGGTTTGGACTTCTTGTTCCTGAATTCCACGTACGACTGGCGTCCACACATATAATTGACTATCCAACGTTTCAAGCTTGGCCAGACGGTTGTCTGCTCAATGTCCTCAAACAGCGCGGAGTGCCTGACTTTATCAAAGGCTTTTGATAAGTCAAGCGCCACCATCACTGTTCTATCTGTTATTTTATTAAAGGCTTCACAACGAATGAAAATTTATTTTAATAAT
Source organism: Musca autumnalis (assembly GCF_047663935.1). Lineage (NCBI taxonomy): Eukaryota > Metazoa > Arthropoda > Insecta > Diptera > Muscidae > Musca > Musca autumnalis. The sequence continues at coordinate 22,609,802 of NW_027411977.1, forward strand.
TTTCTGTATAACATGACAACTACAAAAAACTATGTTAACTAGATATTTTTCAAACACAATAAGTACAGTGGTAGTATTAGGTAGTTCATTCTTCTTTTTCAACACCCCCACTAGATTGAACTCCTAATCCCATCAGTTCACAGCAATACTGGTGTTTCAATCTTGATAAAGGCTTCGTAAAAATATCGGCGATCATCTCGTTTGTGTTTAGATATTCAATACACAATTTCTTATCTTCAACCAATTCCCTAATGAAATGGTGTCTTATATCAATGTGTTTGGATCGTGCGTGGTATGTGCTATTGTGGCTCAAACTTATTGCACTTTGATTGTCGCATTTGATACTGATGAAAGAAGAATTTCCAAGCTCTTTAAATAGCGATCCCAACCATAATGCTTCTTGCGCAGATGCAGCCATTGCCATGTATTCGGCTTCAGTAGTAGACAATGTCGTTGTTGATTGTTTCTTCGAGTTCCATGAAATGCAACCGTTTTGAAATTTGAAAATGTATCCAGAGGTAGATTTTCTATCATCAAGGTCACCTGCCCAGTCAGCATCGGAAAAACATTCTATAAATTTGGTGTCATCTTTCGAAAATTGAAGTTTATAATCCACTGTGCCCTTAAGGTATCTCATTACCCGTTTGACAGCTTCCCAGTGTGGTTTTTCATGATCATTGTTGTACCTTGACAGTACCCCCACTGCATATGATATATCGGGGCGACTGACCTGAGCGGCATAGGACAAACTTCCGACAGCTTCTTTATAAGGTACGTCATGGTCCATTTTCGAAGAGTTCATATCTTTCGTTAATTTTTGATTGACATCTAATGGTGTAGAAACAGAATTACAATTTTGCATATTAAATCTTTTCAATACACCTTTGATGTACAATTCTTGGTCCAACCACAATTTTCCATTTTCACGATCTCTTGTGATTCTCATGCCCAGAATGTAACTTGCCTCACCAATATCTTTCATTTTGAAATTTCTTGACAAGCAATTCTTAATATGTTGTTTTGATTCAGGATTATTCGTAAGGATCAAAATATCATCCACATATATTGCGACATATGTTATTTCCGTATCGTTCAATTTGAAATATACACAAGGTTCGGTTTTAGATTGTATTAGCCCAATTTTCTTTAATGTTCCATCTAATTTCTTATTCCAAACCCGGCTAGCTTGTTTAAGGCCATATAATGACTTCTTTAGTTTACAAACTTTTCCTTTGCTTTCCTCAAGACCTTCTGGAATTTTCATATATATTTCCTCTTCCAATTCACTCTGCAGGAAAGCTGTTACTACATCCATTTGATCTATGTCAAGATTATGCTGAACTGCCAAGCTTAAAAGTAGACGTATTGAGGAATACCTCACCACCGGAGAGAAAGTTTCTTCGTAGTCTATCCCATATTTTTGAGAGTATCCCTTTACAACAAGTCTAGCTTTGTATCTCTCAATCTCTCCTTTCGAGTTGCGTTTTACCTTAAAGCACCATTTACTATCTATTGGTGTTTTCCCTTTTGGCAATTCAGTAATTTTCCAAGTTTTATTTTGTGATAAGGCTGCTAGTTCGTCATCCATTGCCTTTTTCCACTCTTGCTTTTTGTTTCCTCCCAATGCTTGTTGTACTGTCTTTGGTTCTTCATCTTCACTTGATGCATGACACACATATCCATATCTTTTTGTTGGTCTTGAAATTCTTGTTGATCTCCTTATATTATTCGTCGGTGCGATTCCCGTATCTGATAATCTTGGATCCATGTTTTCCGATACATTGTCAAAACCAAGAAAAGAGGAACAATCCGTTTCGTCTGAATAATATTCCGATTCTGAATTTTCTTGATCACGTTGTCTCTCTTCTATTGCTTGATCATTTGTACCTTGCAATGTATCATCATTTACATCATCATCATTAGAGGCATTAGAAACATTATCATCATTAGGGACATTAGACGCTATTTCCCCCACTGAATCGCATCGGCGGAAATAATAGAATTTTGCATCATCTTTTGGCATATCTTCACAAAATGTATTTTCCAAAAACTTAGCATCTCTACTTAATTCAACGCTGTTTCTACCGGGATCAAAGAAACGATAAGTCTTTTTGGAATTGCTGTAACCAACAAATATAACTTCTTTTCCCTTTGCATCCAATTTATTACGCTTTGGCTTAGGGATGTGAATTACAGCTCTACATCCAAACACTCTGAGATACGTTAAACAGGGCTTCTTACCTGACCATGCTTCTTCCGGAGAAATATCATTTAACATTTTCGTCGGTGTTAAGTTAATTAAATGAACTGCAGTGTTTGCTGCTTCAGCCCAAAACTTTTTGGGCAAGCACGACTGAATCAAAAGACACCTAGTTTTTTCTATAATGGTCCTGTTCATTCTTTCAGATACGCCATTTTGCTGAGGCGAATATGGTACTGTAGTTTGGTGATAAATACCGTTTTCAACAAAAATGCGTCTCATTCTTTCATTACAGTATTCGGTTCCGTTGTCGCTCCTCAAAGCTTTAATCTTTCGTCCTGTTTGATTTTCGACAAATTTTTTGAATTCAACGAACTTTTCAGCAACTTCAGACTTCCGTTTCAGAAAATATATAAAAACTTTTCTCGAGTAATCATCTATAAAAGTTAATATATATCGAGAACCACTTATGGAATCTGTATCCATTGGGCCACAGAGATCAGTATGAATTAAATCCAATATACCGTTGACTATAGTTCCTGCATCCTTAAATGGGGTTCTTGATATTTTCCCTTTCAAGCAAGGAATACAATTTTCTTTACTTATCTCACAATTTATTCCAATGACAGCTCCTGATGCCATTTTCTTCAGTGTTTCATTGTTTACATGACCGATTCGCTTGTGCCACAAATTGCCTTCTTCAATCTTACCTTGAGAAACCATAGCTTTGTTACTTGAAAAATTTATACGAAACATTCCTTCAACCAAATCTCATGTAACAATAATATCGCCACAATTGTTGATAACTCTGCAGCCTTTTGCATCAAATACAACTTTGAATCCGTTTTCAACAATTTTTGAAACAGACAGTAGATTGATATACAAATCCGGAATATGAAGAACATCTTTAAAAGTAACGTTTTCTTCTTTGGAGTTTCCCACCAATGAAACCATGTTGACATTTCCAATTCCATCGACGCGCATTGTAGAATTATTTGCTATGATTACCTCAGAATTTTTTTCTTCATATCGATCACTGAAAAATTCCTTACTTGAACACATATGGGCTGTGGCGCCGGAATCGAAGTACCAATCATTGTTATTCAGTTTACGTACCGTAAACGCTCCCATCGCAGAATTCCCACCATCTTTCTTTGAGAATAATTTCTTGGATGATTTGTTCGGGCATTTGGCGGCTATATGACCATATTGATTGCAATTATAACACTTTGGCCCTTTAACATATTTGCCAATTCTCTTTTTGTTGCCAGCTAGAGCCATTTCAGTTGCTTCATTCTTCACATCTTGCAATATTTTCAACTTTATAGCGTCACCTGTTATTTTTATACCCGAGCTTTGAATCCCCATAATCATAGGTTTATACTCATCCGGTAATCCAGCTAACAACATTGATCCGATCCACTCTTCATCTACGTTAAGTCCAACAGCCCTTAGTTTGTGCGCCGAGTTGATTATCTCATTGACATATTCTTCAACATTTGAACAATCTTTCAATTTTGTTGAGCAGAATTTTTGAATTAATCCAACTCTCCTGACAAGGCCATTGTCCTCATAAATTTTTGCTAATGCAGTCCATATATCTTTTGCACTTGCACATTCTCGTATATGAGGATAAACAGACTTGTCCACCAATAAGACTAATTCTGCCTTGGCTTGAATTTTCTTGTCTTCTTTATCTTCCGTTCCTTCAATGGATTTCCACAGACCTTTCATTTGGAAATATGCTTCCACTGCAAACTTCCAGTCTTCGAAGTTTACGCTTCCGCGAAGTTTCTCCAATTGCATATTCGTTGCCATATTCCTTTCTCGCTATTCTTTTCGTATGATCACAAATTATCTTAATTTTCGAGTTTAAAACGCGGAAGGGCCCATAACCTGTTATTTTATTAAAGGTTTCACAACGAATGAAAATTTATTTTAATAATTTTCTGTATAACATGACAACTACAAAAAACTATGTTAACTAGATATTTTTCAAACACAATAAGTACAGTGGTAGTATTAGGTAGTTCATTCTTCTTTTTCAACACTATCGCACGGCCGTCTCTGGTTGAGTCCTTGACAAATAGGTGTGGTAATGGCGTGCAGCGCAGTTGTCGTGCTGTGCTGCTTACGGAATCCATGCTGATGATCGGCAACTCGATAGCTATTTCTGATACTGGGGAGGACTAAGGCCTCAAGGGTCTTTGCTACGGGCGACAAAAGCGAAATCAGCCTGTACGATTCACTTTTGCTGGCATCCTTGCCGGGCTTTCGTAGTGGGACCACCCTGCCCATTTTCCAGACTTCGGGAACAATGAGGGTGGATAGCGACAAGTTGAGAACTTTAGTGAGATGCTCCATTCCCGGCTCATCCAGCTGCTTCAGCATTACCATGGAAATTCCATCAGGCCCAAAGCTTTGGACGATTTAGCGTTCCTTATGGCATTGGCATCATCATCCTTTGTAAACTGTGGTGATTCCTCCTCCGCATGAATAGATCTGATGCGACGTAATACTCTTCTCTTCGCCCTGTTACTCTCGGGGTGCTCGACAAACTGTCGATTGAAATAACTTGCGCACCTCTTCGGGTCAGTCAACGTAACGTCGCCAAACGTGACTGAGGTCCTATCTTCCCTTCTTTCAGGGTTCGAGAGTGACTTAACCGTTGCCCACAATTCACCTATACCGGCTCCAATGTTGCAACTCTTCAGATGATTTAACAACGTGTTCCGCTTATGCTCGCCGACCAGCCTGTTAACTTCAAGTGTCAGCTCCCTGACTCTGGGGTCATTGGGGTTGGTTCGGCGAAGCTCATTATGCTCATTTGCTAATCCCTTCGCCTCTGCTGGGAAATTTGGTCTTACTTCGGGTATTCGACCAGCAGGGATATGGCGAGCGGCTGCAGCAGTGATGATGTCCCGGAACGTCCTTTCCGCTACCCGAACATCAGAAGGATTGGGCAATTCTCTGAAGCGGTGATTGGTGAACTCTCTGAAACTCGGCCAATCAGCTTTTTTATGATTGACGAATGTGCGGAGTTCAGAGGAAATGAAATCGGGTAGTCTGCTAATGGAGACAATTATGGGAAAATGGTCTGATCCAAGGGAAATGACGGGTTGCCAGGTAACGTCATTTGTCAGACTAGGTGACACGATGGTTATGTCTGGCGAGCTGTAATACTCTCCTCTAATTCTGGTAGGGGCGTCCTCATTGATCGTGCAAAACGTAGAGCTGACAATCTGCTCAGCCAGCGCTGTACCTCTCTGGTCGTTTCCGAGGGCCGAATGCCACATCTCATGGTGCTTATTAAAGTCCCCCAGGACCAGACGATTATGACCTTCCAAAAGCGTGCTAAGGTTAGGCACGTAATATGAGATACAGTTATTTCTCGGCGGGATGTATACGTTCAGCAACTCTATCTCGGCAGTACCACACCTGACTGCTACCCCCTACATTCCATGTACGGGTCATTAGAGACAGGCTCAAGCGAGATAGGTCTGTATTGGACAGACTGGTGCAATAGGAAAGCTAATCCCCCACCTCCACTTCTCCACTTGGTGTTCTTCCGACTCATGAAATCGACTATTTCCTCGATCTTACCTCGGAGTCCATTGCAATTAAATTGCAAAAAGGATACATTCTCTGGGATTGGGACAACAACGGCAGGTGTTAAAGTCTGCGTGTGCGGTTGTTGTCGAGGGGACTGCGGGGGAGTTTCGTAGTCAGACGACGAGGTAGTTTCGTAATCCGACGACGACTCACTGGGGACTGTGTTCACGCAGCATACAGCAACATAGTCCCTGTGTGGCTAACGATAGTTTCAAGAAACTTGTTAAATACTAAACCCCGGGATTCATCTATATTCTGAAGCATTACCATTCAGATTTCATGTGGATGATTTTGCGTTTCGCATGACGTCTGCAACATTACACATTTTAAATTATGGTGGTACCGTACCGCCCTTCGGCCTAGCACACTCGGGGTGCTCTAAAAATTGCCGGTTAAAAAGGGCACCTGTTCGAATCTGTCACTGTCACGCCGTTAAAAGTAACATATTTTTTCCCAGATTCGAGAGTTAATTACCCTCGCTATTTACTTAAGCCTCTGCCAACGTTGCATTGCTTCAGGTGGTTTATCCTGTCTTTCGTTATATTCGCCTTCTGACCTGTTGACTCATTTGCTAGTCCCGTAGCCCCTGCTGGGAAATTTGATCTAAATTCGGTTATTCGAATATCAGGTATGTAGCGAGCGCCTGCAGCTGTAATGATGTCCCGAAAAGTTCTCTCAGGTACCCAAGGATCTGAGAGAATGGGGAGTTATCTGAAGTGGTGATTGGTACATACTGGCCAATCAGCTTTTCCATGGTTCAGAAAAGTATGGCGTTCAGAGGTTATAAAGTCCGGTAGTCTGTTAACAGAAACGATGAGCGAAAGATGGTCTGATCCAAGGAAAATTACGGGTTATAAGGACACGTCATTTATCAGACCGTGTGACACAATGATGATGTCTGTCGAGCTATGAAATCTCCCCTTATCCTCCTTGGAGCGTCTTCGTTCATCCTACAAAATGTAGAGCCGTCAATTTGCTCAACCAACGCTGCACCCGAAATGCCAGAGGTCATGATGAGCATTGAAGTCTCATAGCACCAGACGGCTATTGCCCTCCAAAAGCGAATTAATAATGTCCACATAATGCAGGACGTAGGGGATGGAAGATACCAAGGAACGGTCCTGACCGGTTTTAACATGGCAAAGCCCAGGATTTATCTTGGTCCCTCTTTCATCCCAAGTGGACACTGACCTCCCCGTGGTGTCACCTGGGGAACTGCCTCTAACACCCGTTAAAGGTAGTGAGCTAACATGTGCCGCGCGTTCACCCATAAGAACGTTAAAAACTTGGGTTTGGGCGTCGGGTTAGTAACCCTCCCCTAGAAAAAACAGCCTACTATGAAAAAACGAAAGAAAAGAAAAACAAACCCCTCTAAAGTTGACGAACCCCGCAAACGTTTTAAGGACCATGATCTGCGAATCTGCACCTGGAATGTTCGCACTCTTTATAGAGAAGGTGCAGTCTTCGCATTGGCAGACGTACTTGAAAAGTACAAGACCGATATTACTGCCATACAGGAAATACGATGGATTGGGAAAGGCGTCACAACAACACCTAAAGGTGACGCACTGTATTATAGCTGCCATGACGTAAAGCATGAGTTTGGTTGTGGATTCGTAGTTAGTCGGAGACTAAAACATCTTGTATCCAGCTTCACTCCAGTGAATGAAAGACTTGCTGCAATTCGAATAAAAGCTAAATTCTTCAACATCAGCTTTATTTGCGCTCATGCTCCCACTGAAGAAAAGGACGAACAGACCAAAGATATATTTTACGAGTGCTTAGAAGAAACATATGACCGTTGCCCTGCCCATGACATTAAAATCATTCTAGGCGATTTTAATGCCAAAATTGGAAAGGAGAATATCTTTGGCCCAACAGTCGGGAAATTCAGTCTCCACAGTGAAACATCTGACAATGGTATGAGACTGATAGACTTTGCAGCTGCAAAAAACATGGTAGTTAGCAGTACCAGATTTAATCATCTCGATATTCATAAGGGCACCTGGCTGTCTCCAGATCAGAAAACAAGAAACCAAATTGATCATGTTGTGATAGATGGAAGACATTCATCGAGCGTGTTGGATGTACGATCGTTCCGAGGCGCAAACATTGATTCGGACCACTACCTTGTTGCAGCAAAGGTACGCACCCGCTTAAACGTAGCAAACAAAGTACGAGCAGACACAACACGAAAGTTAGACATCGGTAAGCTGCAATCACAACAGATAGCCACAGCATATTCCACTCAACTAGCCCAATTGCTTAATCAAAGCCCTCCTCATCCCGATAACATATCAGCGCAATGGCAAAGCATTGCCCACTCCATGCAAACAGCCGCAAAATCCATACTTGGATACCAGAGACCTCCACCAAGGAATCCATGGTATGATGAGGAGTGTCGTGCTGCCACCGAAGAGAAAAATGCGGCATATAAGGCTACTTTACAATCCGTAGCAACGCGTAGCGCACGAGAGAGATACAGGGAGAAAAGGAGAGAGGAGAAACGTCTTTTCCGCAGGAAAAAGAGAGAGATGGAAAAGCGGGAGTGTGAAAAAATCGAGATGTACAGGAGCCAGAACGAAGTCCGAAAATTCTACCAAAGAGTCAAGCATCAAACTGATGGCTTTGGTACAGGCACATCCTCCTGTAGAGACCAGCAAGGTAATTTGGTAACTGATACAGATAGTATACTCAGGATATGGAAAGAACATTTTTCAAATCTGTTGGTATCCAATAGCAGCGAAGAAGACGAAGATACCACAGTCCCAATCCCAGAAGATGGTATTGAATGTATACTGCCCAGCCAAGATGAGGTAAAGACAGCAATAAATCGGCTGAAGAATAATAAGGCAGCAGGGGCCGATGGCTTACCAGCCGAGCTGTTCAAAACCGGAGGCGACACGCTGATAAGGTGTATTTATCAGCTAGTTAGCACCATCTGGCAGGAAGAACGAGTACCCGACGATTGGAACCTGAGTATCCTGTGCCCCGTCCACAAGAAGGGAGATAAGACTGTATGCTCTAACTATAGGGGCATAAGTCTACTCCCTATTGCCTACAAGATCGTGTCAGGGATATTGTGCGAACGACTAAAGCCAATGGTCAACGAGATTATTGGACCATACCAATGCGGCTTTAGACCTGGCAAGTCCACCATTGACCAGATATTTACCCTGCGGCAAATCCTGGAGAAGACCCAAGAGATGCAGATCGACACCTACCACCTTTTTGTCGATTATAAAGCAGCCTTCGACAGTCCGCTGCGCTCAAAGGTATTCCAAGCCATGTCTGAATTTGGTATTCCCGCAAAGCTCATCCGGCTTTGTAAAATGACTTTAACTGACACGAGGTCCTCAGTTAAAATAGGAAAGAACCTCTCCGAAGAGTTTGGTACCAAAAGAGGTTTCAGACAAGGAGACAGCCTTTCGTGTGACCTCTTCAACATCCTGCTAGAAAAGGTTATACGAGAGGCAAACGTCAAAAGAAGTGGCACAATCTACACCAATAGTCACATGTTACTTGCTTATGCTGATGATATAGACATCATGGGTCGATCAGTAAAAGAAGTAACTGATACCTTTATAAAGGTCGAAGGAGAATCTGCTAAAGTGGGTCTGGCGGTAAACGGTGAGAAGACCAAGTTGATGGTGTCGACGCGCAATGCGTCCATTGAGCTCGGACCGACTGTGGAAGTTGGTTCCTATAATATTGAGGTAGTAAAAGACTTCGTCTACCTCGGCACCTCCGTCAACACAACAAACGACATCAGTTGTGAAATAAAAAGAAGAATTGTATTGGCCAACAGATGCTACTTTGGATTAAGTAAGCAGTTTAAAAACAAAGCCACATCTCGTCAAACAAAAATAACGCTCTACAAAACACTGATACTACCCGTGCTGATGTATGGCTCCGAAGCCTGGGTACTTGCGCAAGCAGACATGGCAGTGCTTGGTGTGTTTGAGAGAAAAATTCTTCGAAAGATCTACGGACCAATCTGCGTTGACGGTGAATATCGACGTCGCATGAACCACGAGCTGTATCTGCTATACAACGACATGAATATTGTTAAACGTATCGAGATGCAGCGATTGCGTTGGCTAGGCCATATCATAAGAATGAGCGATGATGAACCCGCTAAAAAGGCGTATGAATACATGCCACATGGCGGTGCACGCAGAATTGGCAGGCCAAGGAATAGATGGCGCAAACAAGTGGATGTTGAGATGAAAAGGCGCGGTATTCCAGAGAGCAAAGCAACAAATAGAGAGGAATGGAGATCTCTTCTTAGTTCGGCCTATAGAACAAATGTTCTGTAATGGGCCAGCTAAGTAAGTAAGTAAGTAAGTAATGCAGGACACAACTATAGTTGAATATATTCATACGAAAATCCACCTTGACAATTCCATAAATGCATAAATGATGCATTTTTGTGACTCTGACCAACAACATTTGCTGTTATATGCTGCGTTTGTTGTCGTCGTATGGCCTGGAGGTTCATCTCTATCCCGGCACGGACCAAAAGAGGTCGGAGTAGGCATTCCGGGATATATTGCCGCTCTCATGGTGAAAAATATACGAACAGATTCATCAATTGGTCCATCTTCTAATTCGGAGCAGGCATTCCGGGATATATTGCCGCTTCAATTGATAGATCGATCGACTAGTTCGCTAGCATAGTTCATCTTCTAATTCGTCTGTCCTTATGTTACAATGTCCTGGAACTCAGACAAAGTTAATGAAATTACGTATAGATCCCTTTAGCACTTAAGCACAGCTCGCGAGTATATGGTCCATGACTTGGTAATCCATAGGAAAGCATCGACATATGTATAACTGACGCCCTCTAAATATTATTCACAATTATTCTTTCATAGTTTTATATAACTAATAAAAATCTGTATATCCATTTTACAGGCCATTTGCAAAGATGTTAATGATACCATGGAACTGCGCCGTCTTAAGAATTTCGATGGTAATTTAACGGCCCAAGGCAAATTACTATTACACGGTCTGCTAACGTGCTTGGAACAAGGAAAAAATGTCACAGATCGAAAGGCACGTGAACTGTACGTATTTCTCTTCGATCAGGGTATCTTCTTTACAGAAAGACACAATGCAAAGGGACCATTCGCAAGTCCAACCTATATTTATCGATCACATATGCAGGTGAGTTAAAGGCTGCTGCTGCTTTCACATTATCTTGGATGTAATTCAATGACATCCTCCTTTTCTTCTTCTCGTTTATTGCCATTTCTTTGTAGCTTAATAAAATGCAACTGGAAGAGTTAACAAACAATCGTTTCCAACTAAAATCGATTGATCCAAATCGACCCAACATAAACATGATATGTTATGCTGCTACCATTGATGCTCATCACAATTGGTTAGAAACCATACGCAAACAATTGCAAATTCAAAATGATTTCCTCAAAGCTCTCACCAGCCCCATAGCCTATCAACAGCAGCAACAACAACTGCAAAAGCAGCATAGCCAAATAAATAGTGAACAACTATAACCAGCAGCAGCTATCCATGATTATTAAAAGATAACAAAGAACATGAAAATCGATTTCACTATTTGCAAGCGCCTAAAAGTAGACATTACAATTTGTATTTTGTTTCGTACAACAAAACAATTGGAGATAAAATCAACAAATAGAAACAATTATTGAGGAAATTTGCAATCAAAACAACAAAAGAAGAACAAGTCAACATTTAAAATGTGCACTCTAAATTATTAAAAAAAACAACAAAAACACACATGCATAACCACATTCGCAAATATAACAAAAAAAGTGAAACTAAATTTGAAATGAAACCAGTGTTTTTAGTATCATTCAACAACAAAAACAAATTTATGTGTGCTCAGTTATATAATTATACTCAGTTAACAAAAAAGTAGTAGAAAACAACAACAAAAAATATTTATAAATTATTAAAACAAATCTAATGTAAATTATTTAAATTCTATGTTTAGTAAAGGAAAAAATGGTGTAACACACATTTAGTAAAGTGACGATGACACGGACGGAAATTAAAGAAAGTTTTTGTATGTTTTTTTGTGTTTGTGAAACAGCATCGATTAAGGAACTAAGGCGCAAAGCAAGTGAAACAAATAAATGTTAAGAGAAACAAAATATATAGCTAAATTCTAATTAAGAAGTATTACTTCGCTGCAATTTAAAAGTTGTCTTATTTGTTTAACTTTTTTCTAATTTCTAATTTTTGTTTAATTCAAAACTCTCGGCCAGTAAAAAAGCCAAGTTTACTCCCAGTCATGTAGAAATAAGAAAAAAAAATGTTTCCAAAAAATAAAACCCGAACAGATAGTGGACTAATCTATAACTATGTAGTTATCTACTTAGCTATACACACAACTATTGACCTTTTAAAAATGTAACTATTAACCCTTAAATGACTTTAGGTTTCCAAAACGACGATTGCATTTGCAAAACACAACCACTTGTCACTATCACAACACACTATCCCCTCCCTCACACAACACTCATACGATACATACCCCATAACCATTAATGCAAGTCCCTCTACTTTTATTATTATTTCTTTCAAAGCAATTAAATTTTTTTATAAATAAACCCTACATTATAAATTAAAAATAAATCTTTAGTTTTTAGCTTTAATTTTAGTATTATTACAATTATATTATTCTAATTATAATTCTAATTATTTTGCAATGTAAACGATTTTCTTTTGTATTTATATAATTATTATTATTGTGTACCATTATTATTATTATTACTATAACTATTATTTTATGATACATATATATTATTTTTGTAAAATAAGTAATATTTAAGTGCTATCTGAGTGATTCTAAATAATAAGTATTTTATTATTACATAAAAACAAACAAACAAAAAAAAAACAAACACATGCAACATACACACATAAAACCAATAAATTTTAATTTGTATTTTATTTTTTGTTTTTTGTTTTTTTTTTTCATCTTTCGAATAACTCAAAGTTTTTTTTTTAGAAATATACAAAAACTAAACATACATATAAATAAATATAAAATAACATAACCTTAATATATACAAAAACAAAGCAAAAAGAAATAAAATACATATTTGAAAACAAAACAAACATTAAACAAATTGTTTTTGCATACTTTATTAATTTCGTTTTTCTTTCTGTATTATTTTTTTCGTTTCAAAATATCCATAATCAATTACCGCAAATGTCAAGACCATTGTAAAAATCGATTATTTCAAGTATTCTCGTATTGGATTTGTTTACATTTGCGACATTTTCATATGATTTCAATTTTTCTATCAAAAGCTGTCCAAAGAAAATAAGCAGAAATGTACCAGTTGTGACATTGGTTTCGTAATACCTTACATGACCAACGGTAAGTAAATGAACAACTCATTGTTTATTTTTATTATTTGTGTAGGTGTTACTTAATTTTTTGTCGACAAACTGAACATTTCTCGAACAAGCGGAACTAAGAAGAGTTTTTCAAACTCAAACGGTTTTTTGTGTGAAAAAATCTATTTTTTCTAAACGAATGAACATAGAGTTATGAAATTTGGGGGATATGTTTATCAAATGGAGACACCTTATTTTGCAGAGTTACAGACAATTCATATATTTTTAAATTTATAACCTCAAAGCGGCAGTATCGTTGTATGGGGGGTATATCAAAATGTGGACCTATATTAAAACTTGGTTGGATAAAAATGTGGCCAGAAACCTTAAAAACCCTTTAATTATGAGGTACCGTTATATGTGGGGCTATGTTAAGATGTGGACATATGTATATTGAAAACATTTGGAAAGGAGATACATTTCTCTTAGAAAACCTTGTATTTCAATTTTTATCTAAATCGGTTCATTATTGTACGTAGAATCCTGAAAATAAGTTTGGACACAATATTACGAAAGCCAAATATTAGACCGAATCGGTTCACCGGTCGAGAGTTATAGTGTGCTCCAGCCAGACAGACAGACGGACGGACATGGCTAAATGATCTCCAAAATGTCTGAAACAAACATACTTGGGGTCTAAAACCATTATTTTCAATAGCAACACGAATCATTAATTAACTCCACACAAAATCGACGAATTTTCTTGCCATTTTGAGTATTTTTTAACGAAACAAGCAAAAAAGTGTCAGTCAGCTTTGAAGTGAAACTTTCACCTACGGACAGATCGAATGTATTTAAGGTCTCTTCTGAATTTAGTGGCCCTTTTTGGACATTTGAACTTGCCGACAAAAATGTGGATTAGGAATTAACTGCTGGTTGGTTGGTTTACGTGGTGGCTATAATCTTCATAGCCTCAATTAGTATGTTAAAATATACCGTTTTGAAAACCACACCACTCGGGTAGAGATTGTTTTTCCGTTATATGTTGGTAAATTATATCCAGCCTGATAAATTGAGAAACCTCAGAAGGTCCCCCAGACCTAGTTCGGTTGTCTCAGCAAGATCGTGTAGGAACGGTCGTCCAAGAGTTTTAAATCTTCTTTGCAATTGTGCAGGGCAGGAACAGAGGAGGTGTTCAACCGCAGCTGCGACAGTAGTCATTGTGTGGAATATGTAAGCGCTTTGCATGGTTACCAATGGCCCAATGACCGGTTAGCACCGCAATTAGTCTTGCCAGGTTCCGTCGATTTTGACTAATCAGGAACTTTGTACGTTTGATGTTGTAGTGTGGCCATGTAGATTTTGATATTTTGCAGGTTTCAGTCTTGTCCCATCTGATCTCTGCTTGTGAAAGATAGTATTTGAAGATATCCCCTTTAACTACTCCCATTGGTGTTGCGACTGACGCCCTTGGAAGTTCGTTAGAGGCAGATCCCGCTCTAGCTAGTTCGTCTGCTTTTTCGTTTCCAACAAGACCCTTATGACCTGGGATCCAAGTAAGAACTACTCTGGTCAGAAGCCCTAGCTTAGCAAGTTCTTCTTTACATTCCTTCACCAGCTTTGATGAGACAATGTTTGACTTCAATGCTAGGAGCGCCGCTTGACTGTCGACAAAAGTTCCTATTGAGTTTGGTGAGGGGTGCTGTAGAAGTATATTACAATCTTCCTTTATAGCCAGTATCTCCGCCTGAAAAACACTGCAATCTTCAGGTAGCTTTGTGGATTTAGATATGTTTGCTTCTTCCGAGTAGACACCAGAGCCGACTCCACAATTCATCTTAGAGCCGTCCGTGTATACACTGATGTCGTACCCCGTCAGTGGAGTTCTATTTTTCCATTCTTTCCTGCTTGGAAATTTAACTTTAAAAGGCTGATCAAAAGTTATTGCAGGTGTGCAGTAATCAGCATTAGTTGCTATTTTTCTTGGTAGTTTGAGAAGCACACAGGCATGTCCGTAAGCTCTGTCTCTCCACGTTCCTAGAGCACGTAGCCTTGCAGCATTGCAGGCCGCAGTTGCTTTGATGTGTAGATCTATTGGCAGTATATGCATCATTGTATTGAGGGCTTCAGCCGGACAAGTTCTCATTGCCCCTGTCACCCCGATGCATGCCGATCTTTGTATGCTGTATAGTTTTCTCTGAATTGTTTTCTTTCCCACTGTTGGCTACCAAACTAGTGCTCCATATGTGAGTATTGGTCTTATTATGCTGGTGTACATCCATAACACCATTTTGGGCTTTGAGACCCCAGCGGCTCCCAAACATTTTGCGACATGTGTAGTATACAACGGTTGCTTTATGAGCACGATGTTCCATGTTACGTTTCCATGACAGTTTTGAATCGAGAATAACGCCTAGGTATTTGGCGTGATCTGATAGTGGTATTTCTTGACCTCGTAGTCGAGGAAGATTGGTGATTGCATATTTGGTTTTTGTAGTAAATAGCACCATCTCAGTCTTCCCTGGATTCACCCCCAGACCACTACTTGTGGCCCAAGTATCCAGTGATTTCAGGGCTCCGCTCATGATGTCACTCAGCACGGACGGAAATAAACCAGAGACGAGCATTACCACATCGTCCGCATAAGCAACCACCTTAATCCCCATATGGTCAATTTTGCTTAGGAATTAACTGCACTATGACAAAAATGTTGAACTTCTTTTGGGGAGGTTCCCTTTGAGAGGACCCATATGTACCATTTTAGAAGTTAAACTAAATTTTGACAAAATATTAGGAGATCCACAGTTTGGACCAAATTGATTGCCCATTCAAGTGATATCCTCTTGGCATTTTAGAGACATTTTTTAAATATTCGGGAGAAGTACAGGAAGTTGTGGACCGGTATTGCCCCATGAAACTAAGTTTGGATATAATATGACGAAGACCAAATGTTGGACCAAACCGGTTGAACAGTTCCAGTGTCATCGTGCTCTCCGACCGCCACATATGGTGACATAGGGGTTTTTTACACCTTTCGGGCTTTTACCATTTGCATTCGTTACCTCCAATACGACATTGGAGGTAACGAATGCAAATCGCTTCAACAAAAATCAAAGTGATTGGAGAGCAGGTCTTAAAGTGAACTTATCCGAAATTTTGTGTGAGAGGTACTTGAAGGAGTAGGCAAATATAGTCAATATTCGAACCTGATCTATATCTGGTAGTGGATGTGCAAAGTAAGGATTACATCGGTCATTCCCTTCAAGAGTTATCGCGCGTAAAATTTTTCCTAACATTTTTGAACTTTTGTGGGGGAGGTACCTGCAGGAGTTGTTGTTGTTGTAACAGTGTTTTATTATTATGTTTGTATGTTCGTTCTCCTGTTCAATCTGGCTCTGGGTCTATCTCCAGTTCCAGGAAGTTGGCTACTTCGATGGGATGTAACCACAGATCCACTGGATTCAGATGAGTAGGCTTGGCGGGGCAGTTGAATAGGTGCATAGTATCGTGCGGGCCCATGTCGCATACAGATGTGCACGGCGCGATCGATTCCCGCCCAATAGGAATTTAGGCGACTGCAATATCCTGAGCGTAATTGAGCCAAAACTACTCTGGTTTGTCGTGGCAGCTGACGCTCTTCAGCTGCGATAGATGGGGGATGTGCTCCGATGACTGCATTCACACAATAATTGCTTATGGTCTTTGCAACTGTGTCCGTGTGAATGCTGTTCAAACCTGCCTGATATGCCTGTTGATCTAGAGGTTCTCTCCGATATTGTTGGACCGTCGTCTCTAGAGCATGAATATCCTTCTTGATATGCCTGGGTGTATCGGTGGCCAGCAGATGGTGATTGGGATGGCTCTCACGGTAACACACGAGCAAGTACTGCAACGATAGCATCTCATTATGTTGTCGTACTGGAAGAATCTTTGCCTCCTCATGTAGATGGTCCACTGTAGATTTGAGGAGGCACCCTGTTGCTGTTCTCAGGGCGGCGTTCTGACAAATTTTAATCTTATCCCACTGCGTGTCACATAAATTCGGGACCAAACTGGCGCCGCATAGCTTACCACAGACCGACCTATCGCTTTATACGTGGTCAACAAGGTTTCTTTATCTGCACCCCAAGTGCTGCCGGCTAGGGACTTGAGGACCTTGTACCTACATTTCAGTTTACCGCAGATAGCTGTGGCATGCGCGGACGTGAAAGTGGTGTCGAATGTGCCCCCAGAATTTTGGGGCAGTTTGTGGTCGGAATTCTGCTACCATCGACCATGATATTCAACTCTCTTCTATACTGCGCCGTCCATGTGGCGAACGGTGTGGCCGTCGATTTAGTGGCGGATATCTGCATATTCCTCGCGTGGAAAGAGGTGGTAAGATCGGTTAAATAGGAGTTCAGTCTCTCACAGATGTCATCAGGGTAGGTACCTGACGCCAGGATCGTACAATCATCCGCATACGTTACGATCTCAATGCCCTCTGGAGGGGGCGGAATACAGGAAAGGTAGAGGTTAAACAGTTCCGGAGATATCACCCCTCCTTGGGGAACTCCCTGTTTCACTCTACGGGGCTTGGATTTCTTGTTCCTGAATTCCACATACGATTGGCGACCACACATATAGTTGATTATCCAACGTTTCAGACTTGGCCGGAGGGTTGTCTGCTCGATGTCCTCGAACAGCGTGGAGTGCTTGACAGTATCAAAGGCTTTTGATAAGTCAAGCGCCACCATCACTGTTCTATCACACTGCCTTTCCGACAAATATGTGTGGAGATGGCGTTCAGCGCTCTTGTCGTGCTGTGCTGCATACGGAATCCATGCTGATGATCGGCAACTTGATAGCTATTTCTGATACTGGGGAGGATCAAGGCCTCAAGTGTCTTTGCTACGGGCGACAAAAGCGAAATCGGTCTGTACGATTCACTTTTGCTGGCATCCTTGCCTGGCTTCCGTAGTGGGACCACCCTGCCCATTTTCCAGACTTCGGGAACAACGAGGGTGGCTAGCGACAAGTTGAAGACTTTGGTGAGATACTCGACTCCCGGCTCATCCAGCTGCTTCAACATTACCATGGAGATTCCATCAGGGCCCAACGCTTTGGATGATTTAGCGTTCCTGATGGCATTGGCAACATCATCCATTGTAAATTGTGGTGGTTCATCCTCGGCAGGAAGAGATCTGATGCGACGTAATACTCTTCTCTTCGCCCTGTCACTCTCGGGATGCTCGACAAACTGTCGATTGAAATTACTTGCGCACCTCTTCGGGTCAGTCAACGTAACGTCGCCAAACGTGACTGAGGTCCTATCTTCCCTTCTTCCAGGGTTCGAGAGTGACTTAACCGTTGCCCACAATTCACCTATACCGGCTCCAATGTTGCAGCTCTTCAGATGATTTAACCATTTGTTCCGCTTATGCTCGCCCACCAGCCTGTTAACTGGGGACCCTGGGGTCGTCGGGGTTGGTTTGACGAAGCTCATCACGCTCATTTGCTAATCCCGTCGCCTCTGCTGGGAAATTTGGTCTTACTTCGGGTATTCGACCAGCAGGTATATGGCGAGCGGCTGCAGCATTGATGATGTCTCGGAACGTCCTTTACGCTACCCGAACATCAGAAGGATTGGGCAATTCTCTGAAGCGGTGATTGGTGAACTCTCTGAAACTCGGCCAATCAGCTTTCCCATGATTGACGAATGTGCGGCGTTCAGAAGTGATGAAATCGGGTGGTCTACTGAAGGGGACATTTATGGGGAGATGGTCTGAACCAAGGGAAATTACGGGTTGCCAGGTGACGTCATTTGTCAGACCAGGTGACACGATCGGTATGTCTGGCGAACTGTGACACGCTCCTCTAATTCTGGTAGAGGCGTCCTCATTGACCGAGAAAAACGTAGAGCTATCAATCTGCTCAGCCAGCGCTATACCTCTCTGGCCGTTTCCGAGGGCCGAATGCCACATCTCATGATGCGCATTAAAGTCCCCCAGGACCAGACGATTATGACCTTCCAAAAGCTAATGTCAGGCTTATAATCTGAGATACAGCTATTTCTCGGCGGGATGTATACGTTCAGCAACTCTATCTTGGCAGTTCCACACCTGACTGCTACCCCCATACATTCCATGTACGGGTCATTAGAGGCGGGCTGAAGTGAGATAGGTCTGTATTGAACAGACTGGTGCAAAAGGAAAGCTAATCCCCCATCTAAACATCTGGGATCTGCGATCCTTCCTTATTACGTTGTAACCATCACAACGTACTGAGCTGTGGTCGTTCAGCATGGTTTCCTGCACCGCCGCGACCTTGATATTCTTCCGATTCATAAAGTCCACTATTTCATCGATCTTACCTCGGAGCCCATTGCAATTAAATTGCAAAAAGGATGCATTTTCTGGGATTGGAACAACAACGGCTGCGGGGGAGTTTCGTAATCCGACGACGAAGGAGTTTCGTAATCTGACGACGACTCACTGGGGGCTCTGTTCGCGCAGCATGCAGCAACATAGTACCTATCATAGTCCCTCGCGTGGGCAAGTCCACAGCAACCCCTTAAATGCACCCACTCCCGACATCTATAGCATCTCACCGAAGATTGGATATGGGTGAAGATGCGGATGTGACAAACCGAGCACAAATATATTGGTCCTGGGTTTTCCTCCGTCCAAAAGAAAGAAAGAAAAGAATCCGGACCAGACATTACGGGATATGCCGCTCCCAGCACACAAAATGGAAACAAATACAAACACATGTACACTGAGGTGCGAGCCGCTGGTCGGAACGCTGATGTCGTGTGGTCCCGGGTCAATCCGGTACAGAGAACCCGCTGCCGTGAGATCAATTACATTTTTTGTCTTTTTTTGCAATTCTTAAAAAATTATTTTGAGCAATGATCGTCTATCTTCTTCTCTTGATCCATCCATCGGAAATTTGGCGTCCTCTACTAGCTTTGTTATGTCTGGAGTTTGGATCATCATTCATTCTCTTCCAGCATAATCCTTGACACGTTTACTGAGTTTTGTCTTTCGTTTCAACTTAAAAAAGAAGTGAGAGAACTCACTTGTAGTGAACAGTGCGACAGTGGATTTATGTGTTTGTGTTCATTGAAACAAGAGTTTTGTTACATATGGACGAAATAAATTTAAGACATTTTGATGTCTATTTAGTGATGTCCGGCTGTCTGGAGCGCTGGCTGGCTCTTGGTCACGATAATCAAAAGAAGTGGCTGACATTGGTCCAAACTTTGTACATCACAATATTTCTCTCCAGCATACATCAAGTTTCAAGAATTTCAAAAATATCGGACAACATCTTCAGGTATCTGTTTCACAAAATTTCATAATTTTGTTTTAGTACCGTTTAAGGGCTGTTCGAGGATTGTTTTGAAATTTACATCGGATATAGTCCTTGTGACTCTGATTACAACAATATACGTTTTTCGTGGGCAATGTCCATGCTGCCAAAGCTCAAAAAATCCTATGATGACCAACCAAAATGGTTGGTTGGCGCTATAACTATCGGAATAAATCAGTTTAAGGTCACACTTCTGCGATCATGTGGACATTTTGATAGTGGATGATCATTGTAATCGTGACTAAATATGACAAGATAATGTTTGAAATATGGGCGCCGAAATGACCCAAATTAGTGCAACTCTTGAAAAGATCCGAAACTTCTTTTGTCATCCACGAAAATGCTATATAATTTTTTTTAAATTAGGGATCTTTTATTGTTTTTATTATTTTTTTTATTTCCATACAGTCACAGGTTGAGGATTTTTATCTTTTCTATCGGCAAAGCTAATTGATACTTCTTTACTTGTTTATATATTATTAGCTGTGTCTTTTTACGTGATAATTAGTAATAATTATTACTAATGTTGCAGATTTTGACAGTTGAATAAAGGAAAAGTTGCTGAAAAAAATGTTTCAGCAACATTTAGTAAGTAAAAAGACACACCAAATGTCTTAAATATTTGTGTGACATTACAAAGCAAGTAAATCGTTACATAACATCACTTAATTTCCATTGATTTTTCCTATCATTTCCTTCTCTTGTTAATTAATTTTAAATTTGATATTATTTTCCTAGTTAGCAATGATGAGCTCTGGAAAAATAATTGTAAATATATACAAAATGAAATGTGTATTGTGAGTAAGTATATAATTTATATATAAAATATATAAGTATGTAAGTGGTGCATGCCTTTGACATAAAACTTTAATATGTGGTAAAATAAAATATATATAAAATAATTGTTGTTTATGAATGTGCATTTGATAACAAGCTAAAGATAAATGGAAATAACAAAAGGAAGTATAAGGAAACCCGAAAATGAATCTAAGACGAAAATATAATTTTGGTACTTTCTAATATAACAATAAAAAAAAATACTAATTCTCACCTTTAGAAAAAATACAAGTACATAAAATACTCAAAAAATGAATGCAAAACAATAATAACAAATAATTATAGAACACCATTAGATTATAATAGTTGTTTTTGTAAAAAAAAATATACTAGTACATACATAACCTTAAAATCCCATTACTTTTTGGAAAAAAAAATACTCACGGAATAATAATGAAAAATTCAAAAAAAAAAACTGTAAACGTAATTAGCACTTCTTATAAGCAGACAGACAGCAAAGTTGTATAGGAAAATAATCACCTCTTTTCACAAATATAAATGTCTTTATATACCCCAATAACTTCTCTATATGCAATAGAAAGGAACAACAAAATAATAGCTATGAAAATGAAACAAAAACTCAATACAGATTTATGAAAATGATGGTCCCTGCTACAAAAAAAGACAAATTTAGAAGAGTTTTATAACACTTGATGATGGATGTTATAGCAAGAAAAACAGAGAACAACATTATTTTTTTACATCAAATGAAACAATTGCAACAACAAACAAACGCACCAACCAAATTAAAAGTGAAGCACACCAACTTGGAAATAAGGAAACAAATAAACAAAAAGATAACAATATTGAAAACATTTTTTGTTTAATAACAATATTCAAATAAATCAAAAATATATAATTCTCTTAAAATAATCCCCCAAAAATCTAACATACATTCATATATACTTATATACCTACTTAATTGTTAATATTATGCTAAATACAATTCGAATCTATATATAAAAATAATAATAATAACAACAACAAAATAACAATACTATAATTTCATACAACTATAAAAGAAAATAAAATCAAAATAATATCAACAAAACAATAATGTGTTATGAAAGTTTTATTGTTAATTAACGGTGGGCTAAACACATTATGGTATACTCAGTTTTTAAGGTTATGTTTAAGGATGCGCTGTAGAACTGCATCCACTCCTTTCTGAAACTCCAGGTCTATTGTATTCATCATACATATGTACATTAGAGTGGTTTCCTCTTCTTCGACATCCCTGCGGATTCCATTCAATGGCTTGTCTCGTAATATCACTGGGATACTTCCGCAGTGTATGCCCTATCCACTTCCATTTCCGTTCCATGATATTCATATAGATTGGTGTTTGAGTCGTCATCTCCCATAGCCTGTTATTTGATATTGTGTTGGGCCAGTAATGAGAGAAGTCTCCCTTGTCCCGTATGGGATGTTGTGGAACAATGTTTTTTTTTTTTTTTTTGGGTCAGTACATTCTTAACAAGCGTCTAAGGCAGCGATTGCTGAAGCTTTGTAGTCGCTGTATGAGATGAGGGGCCGCGTTCCATGTTTCGCATCCATATAGAAGGACTGAGGTTACGTTTGAGTTAAAGATGCGTACTTTGGTTCGAATTGAAATAGATGAAGATGTCCAAATGTTCTTTAGTTGACCAAAAGCTTGCTGTGTCTTCTTTATACGGCTCTCGATATCGTCTGCGCTTCCACCGTTGTTTGTGATAGTGCTACCAAGGTATGTAAAGGATTGTACATCTTGCAGCGTTTTCCCATTTATATGAAATACGCGATTATTTGATGTATTTACTCGCATTGCTTTTGTTTTTTCGATGTTAATAAATAATCCGGCACATGCGGCAACTTTAGCTATGGAGCTGAGTTTACGCTCCATATCATCGTATGTGTGAGCGAGTAAACAGATGTCGTCAGCATAGTCAAGGTCTTGCAGAAATCCATGCAGGCCCCACCTAATTCCCCTTTGGTTTTGGAGTGTTTCTTTCATGACAACATCTAGGACTATGTTGAATAGCGTTGGGGATAATATGCAGCCTTGTCTTACTCCTACTTTGATAAAGACCTCATCACTAAGAACTCCCTCGTGCAGTATACGGCAGCTTGCTTGGTTGTATAGGCATTTGATAAGCTCAATTATTTTCTCGAGGAACCCTTTGCACCGCATTGCAGTCCATATTGCGTCATGTCGTAATTTATTAAAAGCTTTCTGAAAGTCGATAAATATAAGATATAGTGGAGAACGATATTCGACACTTTGTTCTACTATTACGCGAAGGCTGTTGATGTGATCCACACATGATTTGTGGGGACCGAATCCAGCTTGCTCTGCTCGACACAGCTCAGGGTATGCTTTGTTGATCCTATGGTTTATAATGTAGCTTATAACCTTGTTGATGGTGCACAATATAATTATACCTCGCCAATTTGTGCATCTAGACAAATCTCCCTTGTTCCCTAGAGGGTCAGCTTTCATCAGCTCTGCAGCTATATTATCCACTCCAGCTGCTTTGTTGTTTTTTAATGCATTTATCGCGTGAACTACCTCGTTTATGGAGGGGATGACGGTTTCCATGTTTCGGTCTTCACTGTGTGATTCGCAGTTACATTGGAGTTCGGTATCATTCGCCGTATCGTTTGATAACAGTTCACTGTAGAAGCTTTTCCAGACAGCGATTTGTTTGTTTTTTGCCGTGATCAGGGTACCGTCATCATCCCTGATAGGTTTGACAGCTGTGAAAGGTCGGTTTGATAACAGCTTTGTGGCTTTGTATAAGTCACGTCTGCGATTTGTTTCACTTGCTCGCTGGGCTTCCGTTGCAATAGAATCGATGCGTTACCGTTTATCTGTGCGGGCACTTTTCTTTACCTCGCGGTTTAATCTGTTGTATTCATTTCTTTTCTCAATCGTTGCATTCCTCGTTTTTGCAACATTTATCGCTTCTTTAGCAAGTTTTCTGTCTTCTATTCTAGTCCAAGTTTCATCTGAACTCCAGGGCTTCCTTTTACTGTTGGCATATCCAATGTTGTTCTTTGCTGATGTTAGATATAGATCTCTGACAGTACTCCATGAGGTTCGGTGTTCAGCGGGGATGTTGTTGAGGGCGTCTCTTAGTGGGTTTGCAAATGCGGTTGCAACTTCCCTGATTTTTAGACGTTCAATATCGAATTTCCGTGAATGCTTGTCGTCGTTCTTTATTGAAGCTATTTTTAAACGGACGGTTGCAATAAGATGATGATCACTTCCTACATCCGCTCCCCTTTTGGTTCGTACGTCGAGTAAAGAGCCTCTCCATTTCTTGCTTATCAAAATATGACCGATTTGGTTTTCCGTGTGGTAGTCCGGTGATATCCAAGTTACTTTATGAATTCTTTTATGCGGAAATAGCGTACCTCCAATCAGAAGATTGTGCGTAGAACCTGTTTCTGCAAGAAGTTTACCATTCTCAGTTAAACGTCCGACTCCATGGGTACCTATCACATTTTGGAGATTGGTGTTGTCTCCGCCAACTTGGGCATTAAAATCGTCCATAAGCATAACTATATCGCCTCGCCGTATATTTGTCAGTACTGAATTTAAGCTGTTATAAAATTCTTCTTTTGCCGCAAGTTCGGCTGTTTCTGTGGGCGCATAGCATTGTATTATAGTCATGTTTCTGGCCTTCGTCCTGAACCGAGCTTCAATAATGCAATCTGTGAGGCTTCCAATCTAACATCGCTTTTTGTGCATACCTGGATAATAAGAGGCCAACACCACTGGCTCTAGCTTGGCCTTTCGGTTTTCCGGAGAACAAAAGTGTGAAGTTGTTGTTTGTTGGGAATTCACCTTGCTCTGGCCAACGTGTTTCTGCTAGGCCCAAAATTTCTATTTTGTATAATGAACATTCTTTACACACCTGATTTAACCTTGATGTTTTCAAGAGCGTCCTGATATTCCATGTTCCAATTCGTATCCTTGATTTCATGCCAAAAGTCGTCATCAGACGTGGAAGCGAGTCGATTTCAAATCGGCGGCGCGCCGCCGCTCCACTTTTTTTAAGGGTTTAGCCGCCGCCGATTGCATCGGCTAAAATCGGCTAAAAATCGCCGCCGTCAAATCGGCTGAAGAACGCGCGCGCCGATAAAATTAATCGATTTACTTGTACCGAGTACAGGTTTAATCAAAACCTGTACTCGGTTTGCAGAATAAAAAGTGCCGTTATTTTACGTTTACGAAAAAATCTGGTTTTTAGCCAATCAGAAACGTTTTGAAGCCAGACCACGCGTTTAGGTAGATACGAAAAAAGTAAAAAAGTTCACTTTCATGCCGGCAACAGAAGGAGCGTTTGGTTGAATTCCGTTATTGTGAAGTTTGTGTGCTTTGGAGAAAAGTGGCTGTGGTTTTGTGAAACATTGAGGTAAGTACAAAATTCTAATATGAAATATGAACATAATTAAATATATTTATATATAAATATAATTAATGTAATGTATTTAAATATTTTATGTGTAAAAAAAATGGTTTCTAACGGTGGCGTTGCTTTTATATGGGTGTGTTAATGTGTTTCTCCTTAATTGAGCAATAGTTTTCCCAAATTATCAATCTCTTATGTCAACGAGAAATCGTTTATACAAAAGAAATTTACAATTTGGGAAAACTATTGCTCAATTAAGAAAAAACACATAGCTCACCTACATAAAAGTAACGCCACCAATGAACGATGTATTGCTTTTGTTGCCGAAATGTATACTTCCCAAGATATGGGCCTCGAAAGTTCCACAAAGGCCCTAACCTATATTTCTATAAATAGCCGGCTTCGGCCGAAATTTAAGACTTAAGCAATACATCGTTGGATTCGGCGTAAAAAGTACTATCTATGGTATTTTTTTATAATTTTCTGCGATGTTTTGCCAAAGTTATAGGTTAGGGATCTTTGGGGGCCCATATCTCGGGAAGTATACATTTCCGCAACAAAAGCAATACATAATTGAAATCGGGATAAAAAGCACTATATGTGGTATGTTTTTCATAATTTTCTGAGGTGGGTCGGTAAAGGAAAGGAGTTCCCATTTTTTAAGGAATATAATCCAACTACCACCAAACATAATATTCCGTTTTTTTCTCTCTGGGACCCCCATAAGCAACCAAAATTTCGTGACCATTCGATCAAAATTGCGACCTGTAACGCAATTGCAAAAAAATGGAAGAATTGGAGGCATTACCCGCTATTGTGGTAATACCCATACTAGAAGCCGATGTATTCACAAAGAATAAAACCTTGATATTGTTTCCACATATTTTTTTTCCATTCCACCCCTAAATATTATTCGACTATCACCAGAATCAATAGGCTTTTTCTTCTACGGGGCCACCATCAACCCCCAAAATTTCGTGACTATCCGATCAAAATTCCAACATGTAGCTTGGTTACAAAAAATGGAAAAATTGGATATATTACTGACTATTGCGATATCTCGGGTTGTTTGCCCACTTACGCCAACATACTTTGCATCAATATAAAGGAGATCTTCCAATGACGGGCTTTCCTCTTGGAATACTCCTACCAGAAGCGGAGATATTCAAATTAGAAATAGTGATTGAATAGCTTTTTCAGAAGTTGTTCATGCAGAGTTAGGAATGCATTCCGTTCGTCACATTTTGACAATGTCCGATTTGAATCCATTACATAATGAATGATTTAAGATTTCATTGTTTTCATAGTCATTATATATCAATTTCATTAAGATGATCGAAGTATTACCAAACTACTTTTTTTTTAAAATACGCACTTGATTCATTTTTGTTTTTTATCAAAGTCCCGATTTACATTGGGCGAGTTTTCTTGTGGCAAATTTTTTGTCTCGTTTCAAATTGTCTCCTGCGTCTATACAAGCAATTCTTTTCCGGCAAGTCATGTTTTCAAAACAATGAAAATAATGTCAAATATGGAAAATAAAAAAGAAATTGCCTGAAAATTGTCAGTACGAGCAATTTTTTCCGTAAGTAAAAATGCCCAATGTGGATTGGGACTTTTTTAGACGCAGGAGACAATTTTAAAAGGGAAAAGAAAATTTGCCGCAAGGAAGCTCGCCCAATATAAATTGGGACAAACAAAAATGTTCTACAAAAACATGAGTTTGCTAGTAATTTGAAAGAATTTTAATCTGAATCGTCCTAGAGAAATAGGCCATAAATATCAGTGAAAATCCTTCTTCTCCCATATCGTCAAAATGCATGCATGAGAATCAAATTTTAAATGAACCGAAAAATCAATTAAAAATATGTACATTCCATGGAATGTATATTTATTTACTACAAAAAATAATGCAAAAAGTGTGCTTACGATGGAAATTAGTCAGTACCATCACTGCACCATGCCCTTGTAAAAATCATGACTTCTTTCACACTATTAACAGACAGGATAATCGTTGATAATTAAATTCTAACAAACTTTTCATTTGCAGACTAAATCCTTTTTTGTGGAAAATCTATCGCTGTTTGCCACAGCAACGTGTGTTAAAAAAGTACCTTATTTGGAAGCCAGCAGCAGAAACAAAAAAACACAAGATCTATTTGCGTTATTTCAATATTCAAAAAAAGGTGTCAATCCAGTCTATGAAATTGAGTATATTATATGTAAGTACATAAACATACAATTATATCTAATATATATATTTTTCGGAATTAGAACTTTTTCTAAAAAATCCTTGCATTTGTATGAATATAACTTATATCATATTATTTACTTTAACATTTAAAAATTTCCACAATAATTGAACGATAATAAAAGTAATTTCTGGTATGTTGGTTATGACATCACTGCACCATGCCCTTGTAAAAATCATGACTTCTTTCACACTATTAACAGACAGGATAATCGTTGATAATTAAATTCTAATAAACTTTTCATTTGCAGACTAAATCCTTTTTTGTGGAAAATCTATCGCTGTTTGCCACAGCAACGTGTGTTAAAAAAGTACCTTATTTGGAAGCCAGCAGCAGAAACAAAAAAACACAAGATCTATTTGCGTTATTTCAATATTCAAAAAAAGGTGTCAATCCAGTCTATGAAATTGAGTATATTATATGTAAGTACATAAACATACAATTATATCTAATATATATATTTTTCGGAATTAGAACTTTTTCTAAAAAAATCCTTGCATTTGTATGAATATAACTTATATCATATTATTTACTTTAACATTTAAAAATTTCCACAATAATTGAACGATAATAAAAGTAATTTCTGGTATGTTGGTTATGACATCACTGCACCATGCCCTTGTAAAAATCATGACTTCTTTCACACTATTAACAGACAGGATAATCGTTGATAATTAAATTCTAATAAACTTTTCATTTGCAGACTAAATCCTTTTTTGTGGAAAATCTATCGCTGTTTGCCACAGCAACGTGTGTTAAAAAAGTACCTTATTTGGAAGCCAGCAGCAGAAACAAAAAAACACAAGATCTATTTGCGTTATTTCAATATTCAAAAAAAGGTGTCAATCCAGTCTATGAAATTGAGTATATTATATGTAAGTACATAAACATACAATTATATCTAATATATATATTTTTCGGAATTAGAACTTTTTCTAAAAAAATCCTTGCATTTGTATGAATATAACTTATATCATATTATTTACTTTAACATTTAAAAATTTCCACAATAATTGAACGATAATAAAAGTAATTTCTGGTATGTTGGTTATGACATCACTGCACCATGCCCTTGTAAAAATCATGACTTCTTTCACACTATTAACAGACAGGATAATCGTTGATAATTAAATTCTAATAAACTTTTCATTTGCAGACTAAATCCTTTTTTGTGGAAAATCTATCGCTGTTTGCCACAGCAACGTGTGTTAAAAAAGTACCTTATTTGGAAGCCAGCAGCAGAAACAAAAAAACACAAGATCTATTTGCGTTATTTCAATATTCAAAAAAAGGTGTCAATCCAGTCTATGAAATTGAGTATATTATATGTAAGTACATAAACATACAATTATATCTAATATATATATTTTTCGGAATTAGAACTTTTTCTAAAAAATCCTTGCATTTGTATGAATATAACTTATATCATATTATTTACTTTAACATTTAAAAATTTCCACAATAATTGAACGATAATAAAAGTAATTTCTGGTATGTTGGTTATGACATGTGTGGATGCCATCGAGGTGCAATGGTATGCAATCTCGCCTGGAACGCTTCACAAGCCAGGCAACATCAAGTTTTCAACGGTGGCAAAATACCCCTCAGTAATGTTGGCGACATTACGTGAGTTTTGGAAATTCGTACTTATGGGTATGAAGAGTGCTAAATAGTACTAAATTTGGTCAATTGAAACTTGGGTGAACTGCCTTTCTGTAATTTGGAATCAAGATTGCTTTTGAAGTGTAAAATTAAGATATGGAGGTAGTTTTGGTAACTGTCTGCAAGTTACTTACATGTGTAAACGGGGGTATCACACAGGAGTACATTTTTTTTAACTTTTGACAATCAAGTATTCCAATAGCAAGTCATGTAAAATTTTTAAGAAAAACAAAAATTATGGCACGTAATTTATATCAAAGATTTAAAAAAAGTGCCGAGCAAAAATGTCTATATCCAAATTTAATCATATATAAAATGAACTAAACCACGATTCCAGTGAATAATCTTGAGATTTAACTCGATAATTAATGAATCCAAAACATGACATGTCCTACGAATTTTTTAACATCTTCATTGGGAAAAATAGTAACAACCAAGAGCGAGACAATATCGTTCGGCAAATGATTTATTGTTAACAGTGAAATTATTGTCGAATTAGTTTCTATTTATGGAAATATTCTTAATTTTTTTGTTTCCGAAGAAAAGCAATATTGAAGTGCTGAGAAATGTTTTGCGTATACACATAATATGGAAAAGTGTTAAACTTCCTTAGGGTGTTATTGATTAGACAATTGTTGTCTTTTTTTGTAAATATATTGTGGGTAACGCTGCAGTTACACATGCCAGTAAATTGTTGCCAATTGAGTACATGTATTATACTCGAAAATGCCGAAAAGTGTTCGACTGGCATGCAGTTTTCTTGTGTGTTTACACATGCCAAGTTCAATTTCAAAATTATTTTAAGCCGCATTAACACACAAAAGTGCATTACATTTCAGATTTAAAACACAATTCACAACATATTTTATTACTTTTTATTTTGTTTTAAAAAGATTGTTTTCAATCATAAACATAATGAATCTGGTATTGCCGCCTTTTCAATATTATATAATCCCAGAGGGGAAATTATTTATCAACCTATATTTGCATGAAAAACATCAAAATTATGTCTTTACTAACCACTAATATATTGCAGCTACCAAGACGTATTATTTGTGTTTCCTAATCTTTTTGAAAATATGCATATGACAAAATGACAGAATATTTTTTTCTATTTTTGTTAAAAAAAAAGAAATAATGTTTAAAAGAGATTACAAGAGAGGAACATTGTCTATTACACTATCCATCGGTAGGCTATAAAATAGTCAATATTTTACACGCCGCATTACCAGTAACTAGTGAATTGACATGATAGCCAAGGAAGCCCATTTCCAGTGACAAAAGCGGGCTATAGGCTATTTTGTGTGTCATTTTTGGGTGTAAAGTAACTAGGATCAATGAGTAACTAGTTACATGCCTATGTCAAAGTAGACAATTGCTATTTATTGAACAACTGGGTTGGGTTAAGTAATTTATCAATATTGCTTTACTGTCCAATTGTTTATGGGCAAAATAATTCATCATTCCCAGCAACATTTTTTTGAAGTTGTTCTATGTGAAGTAGTGATTGCATAATTTTTTTTTTTTGAAGCAGTCTATGCAGAGTCGTAAAAAATGCACTCCGTATATTACATTTTAGAAGCAATTGCTCAGAGACCCCTACAAAAAGAATGTTTAAATTATTAAAAGTATCAAACTTGTTGGTGGTAATTCCCGAGACGAAAATAATTAGTGAAGTGGAGCGGAGGAAGTAATTCCAATTGCGATTGAATTTAATGGAAACTTTTTATAATTTGTGTTAATATAATAAAGTTCTTAATGCTCTTTTTTTACACAACTAATAAATGCATTTTATTTAATCTGTGGTATTTT
This sequence comes from Musca autumnalis, assembly GCF_047663935.1. Lineage (NCBI taxonomy): Eukaryota > Metazoa > Arthropoda > Insecta > Diptera > Muscidae > Musca > Musca autumnalis. Next base: position 22,641,262 of record NW_027411977.1, read on the forward strand.
GCAATGGCCTTGAATTTTGACTATTATTATATGACTACGTATTACATAATATTCTATTTAATGTAAAATATAACAAGACAATAATTTTATATATTTATAGCTTCATATCAAATTACTTTTTTCCAAAAAATGTTGACCTTTTTCATCAATAGTCTATAAAATGTAATCCCTCGTCAATTCTTATCTTCACAGCTGCTTGTAGCACTTTTTGAATATGATTTCAGTTAGTCAAAACAAGACATAAAAAATTACAAAATTATATGATTTGGCCAATGTAACCACCAATGGCGAAATACAAGATGTTGTTAATGGTGATTTGGAAATTCTCTTGAATTCTTGCCAAGAATCTTGATATGATCAATGTTGTGTAATTTTCGAGGATATTTTCTTCCTTAACAATTTATTATTCATCGTAATTTCCGATATTTCTTGACATAAAATGATTTTCGAAACCGTGTTCTAAGGGCGAAACCTATAGCTCTGCGTGTTGCGTGTGCGTTCAAAAATACAAAAACAAAATACATGTATTTCTTGTTGTTTTCAATTTGAAATACATGTATTTTGTTTTTGTATTTTTGAACGCACACGTAACACGCAGAGCTATAGGTTTCGCCCTAAAACTTCAATACATTTTATGCCAAATATAAAACGAAACTTTCGATTTTTAACAAGTAGAAACAAAAAAGTGGTTTATTTTACCACAGCCCAAATTACGTTTCTTTGCATTTCCAAAGGCAGACAAAATTTAATTGTCATTAAAATATGAAATTATATAACACTCCTTGAAATTTCATTACACACTCCTCATTGTAATAGAAGACCAACAAATCATCAAGACTTGATTTGGATTTTTATCCTGTTTTCTCTGATCCACAGATACTAAACCGTTCAATATTTAAGAAAACAACCAACTACAATAATGTAGCAAAGACATCAATTAACAACTTTCTGGAACATGAGAAATGACTAAGATATTTTCTTAAAGATGAAAATAGCAAAAAAAATTTGAAAATATTCAATTTTTAAATTTTTTTCTTCGATTCTGGTCCATAGATACCGAATCGCCCAAAAATTAAGGATACCGTCAACCATAAAATGTCCCTATGATTTCAATAAACAACTTTCTAGAACATATAGTGTTTCTATGGATGATTCTCAGGGCAGAAATTCACGAACAATTAAATTATTTTTAACTTTCCACCTGCTCAGGTTTGGAAATAACAAACTGCTAAAAAATCAACGAAATTTGAAAGGTTTGTTACTTACGGACCTAAACAGGAAAGAATGATCTAAAATAATCGAATTTCGAGCTAGAAGAATCGTTCCTAGAATCTTCATAGGTTCTAGAAACTTGTTTATTGAAATCTAAGGTACTTTTTTGTAGTTCATTGTGTCCTTAATTTTTGGGCGATTTGGTATCTATGGACCAGAATCGAAGAAAAAGTGTACAAATTGAATATTTTCAAAAGGTTAGTATCTGTGAATCAGAACCAGAGAATATAGGATAAAAATCCAAATTGCTTTGCTATTTTGACCTTTAAGAAATCTCAATACAGAGTTCGTATGTTCTAGAAAGATGTTTATTGAGATCTGAGGCATATTTTTTTAGTTGGTTGTTTTATTGAAATTTGATCGGTTTGATATCTGTAGACCAAAATCCGAGAAAAAAAATAAAAGAAATTTTAACTTGGCGATTTTGACCTAGCGGATGAAATTTCACGGATTATATGTGTTCACAATTTTTGTTCTTTAAGAAAAGAGCTACAACTGTGCCTCTGAGATAAATTCACATTTCCTAACGGTTTGGAAGACATAGTCTTGACAAAATGACCCCTTTTTACATCAAAGGCTCAATATTTTGTAATATATATTTTATTTTTTTGGAACCATTGTACAACGTCAAATATCTCTAGAACGTTATACAACAATGGAACCAATTATAAATTATACCAATTATAAATTATAAAAATACGAAAATGTTTATGATTGTTGAAAACATGGGGAAATATCACCAGATTTCACCTATAATTTTATTTCAAACTTTGTTATTCCAACTAATTTAATAATTGTTGTTGGCTGTTGAAAAATTCTTCATTCATAGGTTATCTCGCTTTTGTCAAAATGACCCAAAAAACTTTGACCGATTTTTTTCAAAATTCCAATGTCGATGAAAGAATCGAAGAAGAGCAGGATGAATCGGATAGCTTTGAGGAATGTGATGTAGGAATTGTTAAGGATTTCGCATATTATCAAGACCTAATTAAGAAAAAAGCCGAAATCAAAAACTTTGCAAAAGTAATTATAAACAAAAATGCTTCTGCGGTGAGTTGGACATATTTCGGAACTCTAGTGGTAGGCAAAAAACCTGTTTTAACAGGGTATACTTTTTGCAAAATATGTCTGGAGGAAAGCTCAATTCTAAAAAGGTAAAATTTCAGTTTTACATATTCAGGAATGTGATGGAAACCATTTCGACTGGATTTCCAATAAATCGTAGTCATACACATATGGCCAAAATAATAAGTACAAACTTTAGTACGCATATTTTTCGATCAAATCAAAAAATATGGTCGTGATAAAATGGAGTTCAGTTTATATTTAAATTTTTCAACATAAATGACATATAAAAATAATCTATTAGCACAATAACTAATCTTTACCAACTTCTTTTGTTTTTTGCTTGTTGGACAATGAATACAAATTAGATTTAACAAATCGACTCGAATTGTTTTCCATGACATACCAGATTTTTAATTTTTGACAGCAATTGTATTATTAATAATAAAATTATTTTAATACTGTAATTAGATTTGCCAAAAGCACCTCCACCTCAAACCATATCAGTCATTTGAAAAATGTCCATAATATTCCAATTACTAATAAAGCGGCCGAAAAATCTCTTGCAACGACATCAAAAGTACTACAGGCTTACAGCAGCAAATGCTCCAAATTTGGAAATGCCAGGAGATTGGCTGAAATGTGTTGCATAGATTTGCAACCTTTCAATATTGTTGAGAGGGAGGGTTTCCGCAAATATGTTTCCTACTTCGATTCATCTTTAGATTTTCCTACTTCAAAGACATTAGCAACACAGGCCCTAGATGATGTCTACCAGTTTTATCTCGAGAAAGTAAAAACGGAATTAAAATATGCAAAGTATCTAACATTGGTTCTTGATTTGTGGAGTGACAAATATAAAAAACTGTCATATATTAACATAAAGGTGCATTTTTGTCAAGATTTCCAGATGAAACATTTCTCTTTGATGACATCCCATTTCCCAAAGCCACACGACAATATTGCTATCACCAAACAAGTCCAAAACTGCTTGCAAAATTTTAATGTTCTTCATAAATGCACAAATGCCGTAACTGATGGGGGATCAAATATCGTTTGCAGCCTAAAAAAGCAATGTATAGCGAGATACAATTGCTTGGCACATTCTATGCACCTTTTCATAGTGCACGATATTCTAAAAAATCCCGAGTTCGCTATACTAGACAATGTTATAACAAAATTGAAGTGTATCTTTAAAACACTCCGTTATAAAGGAGAAGAACTATCAGAATTGCAACAACTTAAGGGTATTGCAAATGTTTGCGACCTTATAACCCAGATCTACGAGGTGGACAATACCAATGAAACCGATGAAAACTTCCATATTGCTGATCTCGAAGCAGAACTTGAGGAAGCAACTAAACTCAAAACTTTCCAGGGACTAAAAAATTCAGTGGCCACAAGATGGAATTCGCTTCTGAGAATGATTAGAAGCTTCTCACAAAATATTGACTTGATTAATATAATGCTCTTAAATGTATGCACAGAAACCCCCATGGTCATTCCTATAATGGAAAAATCTTTATTATTGGAATTCGAAAAATTTTTGTCCATTTTTGAAGAAGCCACTATACATCTCCAAGGCCAAGATTACGCTACCTTTCCAAGTTGTATATACTTCCTTGAAACTATCCTATCAAAATTTAATGAGTACGAAATAGAGGCATCTTTCGAAATCAATATTAATCTTTATAGTTTCGCGAAAGAACATTTCTACTCCAGGTTTAAAATAACCAAAGCCCATGTGGTAGCAGCGCTTATGGATCCCTGCCAAAAGAACTGGAATATTTTGGAAAAATATATTAAAAAAATTCCAAAAAACTCGGTAGAAGATAACTATGTTCTAGGCGAAGATTTCGAAGAACATATGTCGAAGGAGGAACTAATATATTCCCAAATAAGAAAATTTGGCATTTCAAAAACATCGTCTGAAGAAGAAGACGAGCCTCCAAGAAAAAGAGAGGTATGCGAAGAATGTAATGATTGTTTTTTGTTTATAAATACTTACGCTTTGTTTACATTCACGAAATCGAGCCGATTTCATCTGTCACTTCCAAAGTGTACGAAATCAAGTGGATTTCAAATAAGTTTTCATTCGACGTATACACTAAGGAGTTGACAGTTGAAATCGACTCGATTTCGTAAATGTAAACAAAGCATTACATTGATATAATCATATATGTACACATATTTATAACAATATTAATCTTTTCTCAGAAAATATCCAACAATCGCCAAAAAATGATTGATTTTGTCAAAAGAACGTCCAACTACTTAAGCAATGATAACGTTAGCCATGAAATAACAAAATATTTCGAAATCCCTGTAGAGATTACCGAAAGTCTTGATTGGTGGAAGGAGCATATAAAGGTAGGTTCTCCTATGTAGACTTTTTCCTTCCAAACTAATGTCTCTATGCAGCTATTTCCTAGAGTTGGTGAACTTGCAAACATTTACTTTGGCATACCGGCAACATCTGCATCTTCCGAAATAGCATTTTCATACGCTGGTTCCTGCATCACAGAAAAGCGATCTCGTTTAAACCCATCTACGGTTCGAAAACAGTTATTTGTTCACGATAACTATAAATCAGTCAACTAATATGTAACAATATAAACTAACTATAGTTACATACATTAACAAATTTATGCTTATAATGTTGACCATTATATAATATATATTATATATTATTTTAAATACCAAATATGAATTAAATACTTTTATATAGCATTAAGCAATATGCCATATCTATAAACTGACTGAAGATTATTTTAAAAGCTTTAATTAAATTAGTACAAACTCGTTAACTGATGTATATATTATACATTTATATAAGAACTACTGTTATGAGCCTACAAGATCTCAAAATGCTAGAAGCATATTTAATAACAAAAAAAGACCAATTTATATTTATAAATAAGATAAATATATGTATATAATAAATATGTAAAAACATATAGAAATTTAAATATAACATATATACACAAGATATATGTATATATAAAATATAAATTTATTGTGAACTTTAAAAGTTTGAAAAATTTCAAAAAAAAAAATTAAAATGTTTTATAATAAATTCTAATCCGTGATAATAGAGATTTTCTTGGTTATTGGGGGGAAATAAGAAACGTACATTATTATAAATTTATTGATTTTTTTTATTTCATTTTCATTAGATGTGCTTGTATGATGAATTCTTGACTTGACATGTTGGCGAATTTGGATATCCATGAAAATTTATTTACTATAATGCTGATAAATCATCTAGCAGATCAACCACCAGACAACTTTTGGTAAAATTAGAAAATATATGTTTGGTATTTTTCCAATAGTTTGCCTTCTGTTAATTTCTTCTGTTGTTGTATTGTTAGGCTATAGGCTTTTTAAGTAAAAGACTTGATGTTTAATTTTTCCAAGCTTTATTTGTTTCCAATATTTCGATTGGATTCTCCAATCATCTTCAGGGAATTAAAGGAAGAGTAATGGCTGTTTACAGTCCAAAGTACTATCTTTTAAAGATCTTTTAAAGATAGTACTTTGGACTGTAAACAGCCATTACTCTTCCTTTAATTCCCTGAAGATGATTGGAGAATCCAATCGAAATATTGGAAACAAATAAGGCTTGGAAAAATTAAACATCAAGTCTTTTACTTAAAAAGCCTATAGCCTAACAATACAACAACATTAGAAAATATATTCACTTAATCTTAGTTGTATTAATGATACATCTTTTACACTTTCTCTTCAGCAATCTACGACCATGAGCCTTGATCTATACAACCATATGTTCATCACAGCTGTACCACATAAGCAATCATCTCTACAAACAATCTTCTCCAACCACCTGCATCACAGCTTTACCACATCCTTAATCATCTCTACAATCAACACAACCCCGAATAACCAGGATGATCTCAATGGACATCAAGGTCTCCGACTGGAGTGGCTGCGTATCTACGGGTATGTTCTGAGACACACTACACTCCTCACTTCACGCTTCAATCATTTTGTTCACCCCATTTACTCCTATTTTTGCGAATTTCTTGGGACTAAGATTCATTATAGTATTAGAAAAGAAGAGTACACCCTAGTCCGTCTATAAAATACTCGAAAAATAAGCGGAAATGGGGTGATCAAAATGCTTGAGGCGTGAGGTGAAGTGTATCTCAGAACATACCAGATAATTTTACTACAATGGGGTTTGACATTTCATATTCAAACAGCTGGCTGGATACCACTACCTTGTATTTCTGCCATGTTGTATGTCTTTGAATTCCTCCACAAAGTACAGATCAAAACATCGATTAATTTAGCTTTCTGACTAGAGAAGAGGAATATATATTATGTGTGTATATATTATTACTCCAATATTAATTAAAATGCATTTTTAAAATATACATAATTAATTTATTTGTAATTCATTTATCCATGTGTAAAACAGTCATTAATAGCATTCGCTTTTTTGTCGTAATGCACAAACTGATATGTATAATTTATGCCATATAGAAATAAATCTTACAATTGATTATCATTTAAAAACAAATTTTTCAATCCAAGGCCAAAAGTATACAAATATTTTAAATAAGGCACATTTTAAATATAAATATAAAGTTTGATTTCGAAATAAATAAGAGTCAAATTAGAAAAATAGGTACAACGTAGGACATGTGGGCATCAAGGGCTGGCTATTCGCCAAAAGTTGCAGGTGGTTGGCCATCTAAAACCACACGGAATTTCTCACGCTTTTCTTTGGCTGAGTCATTGAAGTTTTCGCTTTCTAAATGCCCTTCAATAATTTTGTATAATTCCAATAGTTTCTCATATCGTTTCTTGTCTTCAGCAGATAATTTTGCTGGCATTTTTCTTCCAAATACATATTTGTTACATTTCTCCAAAAGCTCTTTGATGCTGGGCAACAGAATACCGGCAGACAATAGAGACTGCATCATGCCCCCCGGAAAGACAGGAACATGTAGCCTTCATCGGATGCAGCCTAAAAGTAAAATGGAAATAGAGTATGTATATTCAAATTGAAATAAGATAGTTGAATGACAGACGGTTTCAAGGAATTGGCTTATCTTTCTTTAATTTCAACGATTATTTTCTTCTGGGAAAAATATAGTGCCCCAAGTTCCGAAAATTCCCTTTGTTAAAGGCCGATTACTTAGAGAATTTTTTTCAATTTAAAAGATATTTTGTTCCCGTGCCTTAGATTTGCACCTGTCCGAATTTATATTGGTTTTTGGCCAGTCTTTTGACTATATCGCCGCAATAAATTGTTGTTTTCTTCCTTTGTTTTCGTCATAAAGGAAATTTTTGCTTTTGACATAATACGCCGAAATTCAGCCGCCGCCGACAAAATTGGCCGCGCCGCCGCCGCCGTGGGCTTACAAGTAATGAGCCGCCGCCGCCGAAAAAATCGATTCGCTTCGTTGTCTGGTCGTCATCTTATTGATCAGTTGATTTCTGTTTCTTGTTGTGGTTTCATTAATCATAGTTGTTTAAGATGAGCAGCAGATTAGGCTGCCGCATCCGATTCTGTTGCCAGGGCTGCTGAATAAAGCATACAGACATGCTATGTAAGCAGTGACTTACTACCGTAAGCCATGATGCACGCCGTTGACCAATATTGGTTCCTCCGACGTCTGCAACTCGACGTACGCCTGCCCACGCACGTAGCACTTACATTAACCTTTATACCCCAGATTATGATGTGATAAGCCTAATGAAGTGGTTTGTTACGAAGTATTCTCTCCGGGCTGTTTGGTCCGCAGGAGGTATTTGATTTCCCTCCTACCACCCATGACTGGGAAGCGTTCGCCATCCGCCACCTGCGACTCGTTCTCCAGGGGTTACAGCCTCCCCCGAGAAGATTGGATAATAAATGTGGTCAACATTTTAAAAGCCCCCCTAATCCAACGGCGAAACATGCATGTCACATAGTGGAGGTAGTGTGGGTTCGAATCTTCGGCTTTCCTTTTTCACTTTCAATTATAAAGGAAATATTTTTAATAGAACAAGAATCCGGCCCCAGAACTGCAAGAATATACTAATATTATCGTAGTAAAAATTAGTAGCTTCTTGCAGGTTCAGGAACAAAGCAATAGTATTTTTTCAAAAATTGTTTTTCAAATTGATTTGTGCGTGATCTTTTTTTAATAATTAGAGTGAATGTTATTTTTGGCATTAATAGGCAAGATTCATTTATTCTCGCTACAGGAAATCATTTTCGAGAGAAAACGTCAAAACCCTATTAGCAGACACATTGTTTTACCAAAATTGCTGAAATTTATTATTTAGTCTTCTTCGTAAACGAAAGGAAATTAATTGTTCCATTTTACTTCCATACAACTCGTGGTGGAGGGTATAGCAAGTTCGGCCCGGCCGAACTTAACGCCGTTCCTACTTGTTTTTTTCCATAGTGGTATGTTTAATAGAGGTTGGTCCATATTTATATTAGGCAATTTTCCTTGCGGCAATTGTCAGTTTGAAAGAGGGAGGTGAGGCATATGGTAACCTTTTGCCTCTCAACACCCTCTCTCACCTACAAACTGACAATTGCCGCAAGGAAAATTGCCTAATGTAAATATGGAGTTGGTTACTAACCCGTCACCCAACCTGAGTTTTTGTCATTCTTAGAGCTGAATGCGCGGTACATGTTAGCTCACTACCTTTAGAGGGGAGGTCGGTGTCCACTTGAGTTCAAAGAGAGACAAAGATAAGTCCTGGGCTTTGCTATGTTAAAGCCGGTCGGGGCCGTTGCTTGGTATCTTTCATCCCCTACGTCATCCATAATACCCATGGTACAATAAAGTAGAGGTAGGCCAGTTTTGAAAATCGCTGAAAAATACAACCCTGCAGCCATGGCTTAAAACGTCAAATGGCATGGTGCAATAAAAAAGGTAGATGTATCAGCATAGTTAGTCCGTTTAACAAAATCCTACGGAATTTAGAACTTCACTGTTTATGTTAAAAGTGCTAAATAGAGTAACCCAAGGATTACACATGCAAGTAAGTTGCAGACAGTTCTGTATACATATTATAGTCGAAACTTAAATTTTTTCGAACTGAGACTTGCATGTGTAAACGTTCGGAAAAAAAATTGAAGTTACTTTCAAAGCACTTACATTGATTACTGACAAGGAAATTTTGTCGGCAGTGAGGTTGTTAGTTTGTGTGGCAGTGAATATGTGTGAGTGTATTGGTATTTTTCGAACTGTCACTTGCATGTGTAAACGGGGGGTAAAGTATAAAATTCAATTCAGCTATGCTCCAGAATATTATTGCTAGAAAGGTGTTCCAAAAATAGCAAAAGTTGTACACAAACTTAAGACAGTGAAAACAAAAACGCCATTCTCTCATCTTCTACATCCTGATCTAACATCCTGACTGCTGGCATCCGATTTCCAGATACGGCGACATTTCAGCTAGAATCGTTCCCGTACTTTTTAGAACAATAAATATCAATATTTGACAAATCAATCTTTCGCAAGTATTACTACGTATTCAAAAATCAGAATTTAATTTAGCCACGCGAACACAATTTGTTGTCCCTGTTTTCAATTTTAAGATTTATGCTCTGTTCCAGAACCTGCAAGAATCTACTAATTTTTACTACGATAACAATTTTCTCTTTATGTTATCGAAGAAAATAATAAAAATTAGTAGATTCTTACAGTTCTGGAACAGACCAATAGTTACTCTGGAACAGAAACTGCAAGAAGCTACTTTATTTTACTACGATAACATGTTTTCCTTTATGTTATCGGAAATAAATAGTAAAAATTAGTAGATTCTTGCAGTTCTGGAACAGACCAAGTGTTAAAGCAGTTTTTTGTTTTATACCCCGTTTATATATAACCGGATTTAACAAACCGACTGGGTTTTAAATGTCAATTCCATTGCTTATATTTCAAACAAATCCTCATAAAGAAGGTTAACCCTGCAGTGTAGTAGTGGACCGGGACTAACAAGAAAAAAATGTAATCAGTAGTGCAATTCTGTAACTTTTTTTTAATAACGAACTGACATCGGTAGTTAACGAAAATATTCGGTTGAGTTAACGAATGTCCTATTCTGTAACTTTATATTACCGATTGTAGAAATCGTTAACTCACACCGACGAATATCGATTGGAAGGAAATGTCAAATATTATATTTTAATATTAATTAAAATATATTTTGAAGCTGAAAACATTATTTCGTGGCGAATACAAAACATGAAGCGTTTAAGAAGGAAACAATTCAGACTTTAGAGGGAATGTGGCTCAAATGTGTGTCTTTTGGATGGCTACGGATGCCAGTATGAAGCATTTCTTAAGATGTTTTTATTGTGTGTGTGATTTAAAAGTAATAAAAGTGATAAAACCACCATTAATCTTTTTAAAAGCGCAGTTGTATTTTTTATTTAAAATTTGGGATCATATTTTGGGTTGTGGCGCTCGGTATCAAAATTCAGCTGTGATATTTGACATGACTTAAGCCCCTTCATTGATCGTGGATCCACGTTATACCCCGGTTACACTATTGAAGGTTAACCCACTGGGTTTAATAGATCCAGTGGGTTAATCTTTGCTGGTTACACTTAGCTTTTAGAGGATATAAACTGTCAGCTGATGTTTGTTTATGTATACATACAAAATAACTAATAAAGTCGTGTTTTACACTTTTACAATTTCTCGTATGACAATTTCTTATATTGGTATATTTTACACACAGGGATACATTTTTGTATCATGGTATCAAGCGTACTTTTTATTTAAAAGTGTCTAAAGTAAAAAAATAAATAATTTTATGATTTTCAAGTAACTTTAGATTTATTAACTCCATAAAATCTCATGCGACCAATCGTAAACGTGTAAAACACGACTAACTCTGTTGCAAAAACAGTTGCAACTTTTGGTACTTTTTGAGTAGAGTTGGATTTTTTTGCACAAATACCGAATACAACACTGTATTTTTGGTGGATTTGTGCCGGATTTAAAATAAACCCAGTCGTGAGTGCATTTAATTTTTGTATGACAAATCTGGTCAGATTTGACCAGATTAAGTAATAAATCCTCATGAAGTGGGTTAACCCGGCAAAAAGCTGTAGTGTAACCGTGTTATTACCGTCATTTGAGTTTATATATTCACATATTCAATTCACGCCCACATTAAAAGAAATTTCTCATAGCGGAGAGTATGAAAAGTTCGAAAATCCAAGCTTATACGCCATTTTTATCATTTTGATTGTTAGTGGTGCTGAGTTTAAATCTATGAGATTATCACAGAACAAAGTAGGTTTAGTAATACTATTCACGTGTCACGTACTATTTTATGCACGTCACGTGCCTCCTAGAAAGATAGTGTTAAGGACATTGGTATAGGTCTTACATAGCAGTACCACACTTGAGTTCTTTTGGAGCATTAGCTAACGTTTTTCCTCTTTAATAAGTAAAACAAAGGTTATGTCCAATTTACATTAGCAACTTTTTCGTCATTTAGAGCTGTTTCGTCATTTATTTGCTAAAACAGGCAACATTTTGCGTCATTTACCATACAAAAATAAATGACGATAGCTACGTCATTTATTCTAAACAACGCACGAAAACACCATACTTTTTTACGCAACCCTGCTTTTTCGTCATAAACTACCAAAAAATGCAACTGTTTTATGATGTCTTTGTTTGTTTGTGTGTGTTGTAGAAAAACAAAAATACTCAAACGATGACAAAAGTGAAAATAAATGGTTAAAAAACTTGCAAAAATTATGTTTTTTTGTTTTTGGAATTAATTTAAGTTATTTGATACACATTTGTGTTGTGAAATTCCTATTTTTCTGAATAAATATATTGTGTGCGTGTGTTTGTGTTATTGTATAAGTGTGTATGTGCGATTGTGTGCGTAAGCTGTTGTGATGGCGAAAATAAACCTTGATAGAATATCTTAGACAAAAAAGATCTTTATTGTACGAAGGTTACAATGAGAAGAAGGAAGTATTACAAACAAAAAGGAATGTAATAATACAGGGTTGCATTTAATGTTGCTCGGTAAATACAACCATTAGGATATCAAAGAGTATTGCCAGATTTTCATATCAACACCTCCACTAAAAGCTGGCTATACGAAAGTTATACCCAACATCTCAGCACACCTCATATGTTTCTCTTTCGATAGGGGTTTCGTAAGAAAATCCGCAACCATATTCTCTGATGATTCATATTGGAGTTCGATGTGCCCTTCATTAATCTTGTCACGCACAAAATGGTGACGTACATCTATATGTTTGGTTCGCGCATGATAGGCCTCGGTATTCGCCAAATTAATTGCGCTTCTATTGTCGCATTGTAACAAAATGGTATCTCTGCATACGCGACCAAAAAACTCCTTTTGAAACTGTCGAAGCCACTCTGCTTCTTGTACTGCAGCAGACATTGCCATATACTCGGCTTCTGTAGTAGATAAGGCCACTGTCGCTTGCCTTTTACTGTTCCAACTAATTGGGCCTTGCTGCATAAAAACATATCCAGTACAGGATCGTCTATCAGAAATATCTCCTGCATAGTCAGCATCACAAAAACCTCTTATCTGGAGACCATTATCATTTTTCTTAAAAACCAACGCCGCATTCTTGGTCCCCTTCAAGTATCTGAATACTCTTTTCACTGCTGACCAATGTGTATTATCAAAACAATCATTGAACTTACTTAGGTAATTAACCGCATATGCCAGATCAGGTCGAGTTCCTTGAACTAAGTACAGTAAACATCCTATGGCCTCTTGGTAAGGTATGTTACCTGATATGCTTGACTTAAAGTCTGGTTTTTTCAATTTTACATTGATATCAAAAGGTGTGGATATTGGCTTGCACTCTGCCATATTAAAACGACGTAAAAATTCATTGACATGTATGGTCTGGTCAACATATATTTCACCTTTATCTCGATTTCGTGTGATATGAAGTCCAACACAATTTTTAGCTGCACCCAAATCTTTCATACTAAATGACCTCTGCAGCTCTGACTTCACTTTGTCTTTAAACTCATCATTGTTGGAAAAAATCAGTATGTCATCGACATATACTGCTATGAAAAATATTTTGGGGCCACTTATATTATAGTAAATACATGGATCCATCTTCGATTGTCGCAAATTCAAACTTTTTAAGGCTGCATCTAATTTCTTGTTCCATTGACGACTTGCTTGTTTTAGGCCATAAATTGCCTTATTTAGTCTGCACACCTTACCGACAAAATCGCCTTCAATACCCTCCGGTGGCTCCATAAATATTTCTTCATCTAGTTCTCCCTGAAGAAACGCTGTAACCGCATCCATTTGCTCGATGTCTAGGTCAAACTGAGCCGCAATTGACAACAAGTATCGCATAGACGCATATCGGACCACTGGCGAATAAGTTTCCTGAAAATCTATGCCCGGTTTCTGGGAGCACCCCTTTATGACCAGCCTTGCCTTGTGTTTAATGACATTACCTCTCTCGTCACGCTTTCTTTTAAACACCCATTTACACTTTATTGGTTTCACACCAGGGGGCAAGTTCACCAATGTCCACGTATTATTCTGCATTAAAGACTGATATTCACTTTTCATTGCTTGCCTCCACTGTTTGGCATCCATGTCTTTAAATGCCTCTTCTAATGTGAATGGATCTTCAAATCCACCTGCCTCCACTGCATACAGATAATACTCACTTCTTTTTACTGGTTTTGGTGTTCGAGCAGAACGTCTTACAGTGCCATCAAAATTTTCTTCATTGACCACAACATTGGTATCTTCACTTGTAAGCGTCTCATCAGGCTCGAAAAAGTCTAGTGAATCATCACCATCACTAGAATCACCATTCTCACTTGTCCCGTTTCTATCTGTAATTGTGCCATCGCTTGCATCATCATTACGGACGGGATCAACATTTACACCATTAACTGTGCCATTATCAACACCAGTGCCATCACTATCATCACCATATGAAGTACCATCACTATCAACATTAATTGTTCCATCACTATTAACAGCTGATCGGAGACAATCTTTATAAAAACAATAATCATCATCGGCTGTCATAAATTTGTCACGCCAGAATTCTCTCTCAAAAAACACGACATCACGACTTTTCACAAGCAGGAGTGTATCAGCATCAAGTAGACGATATCCTTTTGTGTCTTCGCAGTAGCCGGTAAAAATATACTCTTTGGATTTGGCATCCCACTTTCTTCTTTTTTCCTTTGGCATGTATGCCATTGCACGACATCCAAAAGTCCGGAGATGTGACAAATCAACTTTACTGCTGGTCCAGAGTTCTTGCGGTATATTTTTTGCAACAGCGGCAGAAACGGAGCGATTGATGACGTGAACGGCATTTGCAACAGCCTCGGCCCAAAATTTCTTCGGCAAACCAGAATGGAATAACATACAGCGCGCTCTCTCTACTATTGTGCGATTCGCTCGCTCGGCCACGCCGTTTTGCTGGGGGCTGTATGGTACGGTGGTTTGATGCTGTATTCCATATCGTTTCAATTTTTCCGAGAACTGCTTGTTGCAATATTCCGTGCCGTTGTCTGTACGCAAGCATTTTATTCGTTTGCCAGTCTCATTTTCAACTCTGGCCTTGAACTGCTCGAATAATGCTGGTACCTCCGTTTTTGCCTGCAAAAAATGTACAAAAACTTTACGTGTATGATCATCTATAAATGACAAAAAATACTTAGCTCCATTAATCGACGATTCCTCCATCGGGCCACACAGGTCCGAATGTATAATCTCAAGTATATCAGCTGAACGAGTACCAGACGATTTATATGGCTTCCGTGACATTTTTCCTTTCAAACACGACACACAGTTTTCCTTCGGTGCCATATCGAATTTCATACCACTGACCTGCTCCTGTGTTTTCTTCATGTCCACATAATTCAAGTGACCCATCCTTGAATGCCATATATCAACGTCATATGTGGTGACTGCCATGCACATTTGTTTAGTGTTGCCATCCAATCTAAACATATTATTCTCTCGTGTGGCACTAGCTATCACTTTACCGCCTCTTTTAACCTCACACTTGTTATTTCGGAACTGGACGGTATAGCCTCTGCTTATAATTTGGCTGACTGATAGTAAATTAACCGAAAGGTTTGGTACATAAAGGACATCGTAGAATGTTATGTCCATATTTTTCCCATTCACAAACAGTTTGAACTTTATGTCACCAATACCTTCAACTCCCAGTTTCTCCTTGTTGGCCACAAAAATTTCCTTCACTGTAGACGGCCGAATACCAGTAAACCACTCTTTCCTCATAGACATGTGTAGGCTGGCTCCCGAATCAATAAACCAATCTCTATCATTGGTTGCCCTCGCTACAAACACTGTGCAAAAACCACTTTCCTTTTTGTCAACGTGCTTCTTCTTCTGACAATCTGCAGCTATGTGGCCAATGCGGTTACAATTAAAACATCGCATTCTTTTCTTGTAAAACTTCTTTTTGGCTGCAAGAAACGCCGCGTCACTGCTCTCATTTGGCTTTTTGACATCTTGAAGCAGTTTGGTCTTGATGGAGTCGCCCGTTATCTTTACACCAGAGCTTTCGATGCCCATTATCATCGGAGCGTACTCCTCAGGCAATCCTGCTAAGAGTAGTGTTCCAACCCATTCGTCGCTCACCGGCATGTCAACTTCCTTCAACTTATGTGCCGTAGACACGATTTGACTTACGTACTCTTCCACGCTTCCACACGCTGCAAAACTGGTGGTAATTAGCTGACGCAACAGCCCAACTCTACGCGTAAGTCCGGAATCTTGGAAGGCAGACTTCAGCTTGTCCCATACCTCCTTTGATGTCTCGGCATCCTCTATATGGACATAATTCACCTTATCAACCAAGAGAACTATTTTTGTCTTCGCCTTTGTATCCACTTTTTGATCTATTGCTCCCGAGGGATAAACTCCTTGGACGGTATCCCATAAATCTTCATGTTGCAGCAGAGTTTTAACAGCGAACGCCCACGTTGTATAATTCTCTCTGCCAAGCAACTTTTCGATCACAAAACTCGTTGAAGCTGACATCTTCTCTTGAGCAAACTTTCTTCTCCACAATTTACAGTCTAAGATAATTCTATTTTAAAGGGACTGGGCCCATAACCTGTTGTGATGGCGAAAATAAACCTTGATAGAATATCTTAGACAAAAAAGATCTTTATTGTACGAAGGTTACAATGAGAAGAAGGAAGTATTACAAACAAAAAGGAATGTAATAATACAGGGTTGCATTTAATGTTGCTCGGTAAATACAACCATTAGGATATCAAAGAGTATTGCCAGATTTTCATATCAACATAAGCAAATGACGCAAAAAAACAGATGTAAATACACTTCATTTGATTCTAGGATTTCGTAAAACGAAATCATTTAATATGCATATGTAAATTGGACTTTAGCGCAGTCTTCATACTTAGGGTAGTAGCATGGGGCAGCTTCGCCAATGTTGCGCCTTCGTCAGCGCCGAGTTAATTGATGCTACATAAAGGTGTTCTAAAGGAAAGTTATGAGTTAATCGAAGATCTACAAGCTCTTTTTGCAGTTTCAATAAAATCGGCGCTGTCGAAAGCAGTTAACACTTATGTAAATGCATTAAGAAGATTTTTCTTATTAACATATGTTCATATAAAAACGACGTTGTTAAAATAAATCAGCGAAATATGGTAATAAGACTTAACTACTACTTTTTTTTTTGTTGTTAACTTAACAATCATTTTCGGTAATTAACGACAAAATTTACCGAGAAAAATCGTTAAAATTGGTATACAGAATAGCACTTAACGAAAATTGTCGTTAACTATCGACAAGGAGTTACAGAATCGCACTACAGCTGTTAGCTGTGGCCTACCTTATACATTATTATACCATGATAATACCTATGTATGTTCACATCCTATTTCCCAAAACGCTAACAACCGATTGAGGATCTCGGGTTCCCTTCTCCTTTATTTGGGCTTAGGACCGGCAAGCTATTACCACGTGGCCTTAGTCCATGTTAATATTATAGCCTTTTGCAGGGTTAACCTTTTTGGGGTTTTTTTGAAATATAAGCAATGGAATTGACATTTTAAACCCAGTGGGTTTACTAAATCCGGTTATATATAAACGTACTATTAACCCTCTTTATGAGGATTTATTTGATGTATACGCAAAGAAATTGACATTTGAAAACCAATGGGTTTCTTAAATTCGTTTATATGTAAACGTACTATAACCGTACTATAAGTGCAAGCGGGATATAATAGTCTGTTTATATTATGACTTTTTGCGGGGTTAACCTACTTTATGAAGATTTATTTTACGTATACCCAATGGAAATGACATTTGAAACCCTGCGGGTTTGTTAAATCCGGTTATATATAAACGTACTATAAAGATATGAGCGAACATTACCTCTGTTCCTTTACGTGCAAGAATCTTCAAGTTTTACTACTTTTTACTCGAAAAGCATTCCTTTACTTCAGACAGAATACAATTCATACGGGAACAGTTTACAACTTTTACTACTTTTGCCGGTTTTACAATTTTCAAAAGTAAAGGAACATACCAATTATTTGCGAACACTTCAACTGAACTAGTTCGTTCAACATACCTTCTATTACAACTCTGTACAATGACACTGAAATTAATGCAAAAGACAGAGATCCTAGTCAACTTTAAATTTCTCTAACGGCGCCGCACAATTGCATTGGCGGCAATGATATTTTAATTTTGCAGCAAAAAAATTGTATTTGTTTTGTGCAAATTGAAATCAAATGGAGAAACATTTATCGAAAATTAAAGTTCCCTGCGGAAATGAAGCCATCTATAAGGATGAATGTGTCTATTCATACGATAACCCGGAATCTCCGACTGGTTTGTATGTGAGCTTGACTAGTTTCTTGGGATTCGGCGAGGAATATGCTGTGAAATATGCCGAAAAAACAGGCAACTGTGTTTTTTTGCACATACGCCGGGAAAAAATTCCCATCGAAGATGATTCGACCAAGAGTGGTGGTGATGAAGCTGGCCCGGAACGTAAAATAACACGTTTAGCAATCGGCGTTGAGGGCGGTTATAATGATGCAAATACGAAAAAATATGAATATAAAGACCACTATAGTATTGTTGTGGCTCCAGATATACAAACAAAAATAGCATTTCCCAATAATGACTTGCCATTAATTGTCACACAATCGGTGGAGGCAATTTTGGCACAAGAATCGGCTATATCCAAACTTGAAAAGCAAACATTGACAGGTGAGTGAGAATTTTTTAAAGATAGTAAGAAAAAAATAATTTTGAAATTTGTAGGTACTTGGGATGGTGAGGTGCGTCAGGTATCAAAGTATTCTGAAACTCTGACCCAGTTGAACAACGGCAAAAAAATTCCTCCCTCTGGTTGGAAATGTGAAAAATGCGACTTAACCAATAATTTGTGGTTAAATTTGACTGATGGTTCTATTTTGTGCGGCCGACGATTCTTTGATGGCTCTGGCGGTAATGATCATGCTGTGGAACATTATCGTGAGGTAAACTATCCATTGGCCGTTAAGTTGGGCACCATAACCACTGATGGCAAAGCTGATGTTTTCTCATATCCCGAGGATGATATGGTGATTGATTCAAAACTTGAACAGCATTTGGCCCACTTTGGCATTAACATGGCTGCCATGAAAAAAAGTGAAAAATCTATGGTCGAACTGGAGTTGGAAATCAATCAACGTATTGGTGAATGGTCGCTGTTGACAGAGAGTGATAGTGAGTTGCAACCATTGGCTGGACCAGGTTATACAGGAATGCGCAATTTGGGAAACTCTTGTTATATTAACAGTGTAATGCAGGTATTGTTTACACTTCCCGATTTTATTAAACGATTTGTAGGCCAAGGTGCGGAGAAGTACTTCAACGAATTTCCTCCAGATCCAGCAAATGATTTTAACATTCAATTGGCTAAACTGGGTAATGGTCTGTGGAGCGGCAAATATAGCAGTATATCAGAGAATACTTTGGATTCTGAAAGTACTGGCATTTCACCTGCTATGTTTAAAAACCTCATTGGCAAGGGACATCCTGATTTTGGCACTAAACAACAACAAGATGCTTATGATTTTTATTTGCATTTCATTAATTTGCTGGAACGCAACTCCCGTAATCAATTCAATCCCATTGAGAGCCTGACATTTGCTGTGGAGGAACGTGTGGAGTGTATGGCCAGCAAAAAGGTGAAATACACTAGCCGTGAGGAATACTGCCTACCATTGGTTATACCTTTGGAAAAAGCTACCAATTTGGACGAAGTGAAGGAATATTTGGAGAAAAAGGCAAACTGTCCTGCCGGCGCATCAAATGACAAGGATATTGTGCGCCACAAGGTACCATTACAGGCTTGTTTGGACAGATTTTTCGCTGATGAAATTATTGATCAATTTTATTCCACGGCCATTAAAGACAAAACTACAGCCAAGAAAACTGCCCGCCTGGTCAATATGCC
Source organism: Musca autumnalis (assembly GCF_047663935.1). Lineage (NCBI taxonomy): Eukaryota > Metazoa > Arthropoda > Insecta > Diptera > Muscidae > Musca > Musca autumnalis. The sequence continues at coordinate 22,661,099 of NW_027411977.1, forward strand.
CGACTTCCTGATGATGCATTTGCGAAAATTCACCCTGTCAGATGATTGGGTGCCCAAGAAATTGGATGTGGCCGTTCAAATGCCCGATGAATTGGATATGTCGAATTGGCGTTCCACTGGTAAACAGGCAAATGAAGAAGAGTTACCAGAAACGGAAGCTGAAAAGCCTGCATTTGTTTTTGATGAGAACATAATGACTTCATTGGTACAAATGGGTTTCCCTCCAGAGGCTTGCAAGCGTGCTGTATTCAATACCAAAAATAGTGGTGTAGAATCGGCCTCCAATTGGTTAATGGAACATATTGGTGATGCTGATTTCTCTGAACCGTTTGTAGTGCCAGACACAACCACCGCCAAGGGAGGTAACGTTTTTATACCCAATCCTGAAAGTCTGGCAATGCTTATGAGTATGGGCTTTGATGAACATCAGGCCACAAAAGCCCTTAAGGCAACTGATGGTAATGTAGAGCGTGCCACAGATTGGATATTTTCTCATGCTGATGATATGGACATTGGTGAGGAGTCGGCTGCGCCGGAAACCGTCGCCACAGATGCCAGTAAAAGCAATTCAACCAAAAAGAATTATCGGGATGGTAATGGTAAATATAAATTGGTTGCCTTTATTTCTCACATGGGTACATCCGCCCAGGTTGGTCACTATGTTTGTCACATTAAAAAAGATGGCCAATGGGTAATTTTCAATGACAGTAAAGTTGCTTTATCTCAAAATCCACCAAAAGACTTGGGCTACCTTTATCTATATAAGCGTGAGGAGTGAAATGGAATTCTGAATGATGGAATCTGCAAAAAGGAACTGAGTGTTCTCTCCCCCTAGTCTATGGTTAAGAATGCGATGACAAATTTAAAGCTTTTTTATATAAACAAAAATAAAAAAAATCTCGCCAATGTATGATTTTCAGTAACAAAATTTCTGATAAAAAATAAAACAAAAGAATACCTTAAAATATCAGCAATTGCATTCATGAGTCATAAGGAAAAAGAAATGACACATCATCAATTTAAGTTTCAGTATTTATTTTCATTAATACTTTAGTATTCGTCTTTTCTTAATATCTTAAGCTTGTTTCTTAGACTTAGTCACATCATTCACAATATCATCCAATTTTTGGGCAAATGCTTCAAAGGAAAATTTCTGTTGTACCCGCTTGTGGCCCATGACACCCATACGTTCTCTTAGACGATCATCTTTAAAAACATTCGACATGGCTACGGAGAAAGAATCCTCTTTGGGATCACACAAAAATCCAGTTGAGTTGTGTACAATAGTTTCCGTTGGTCCTCCAGAATTTACTGCAATTACCGGCTTTGACATGTACATGCCTTCCAAAGGTACAATACCAAAGTGTTCATTAGCCGGTGTATAGAGCAAGCAATGGGCCAAATGTAACAACATGAATTTCCCATCATCGTTGGGGGAACGCAACAAAACAACATTCTCCTGTAAATTATTTTCCTTTACCAAATCATCCAGCTCCTTGTAGTGTTCAACATTTTCCACAACTCTGGTATCATAGCCACCAGCCACAACCAAACGACAACGTTTCCAATCACTGGCACTTAAGTTTTTACTCAATTGGCAAAAAGCTTTCAGTGCCAAAGGATGATTCTTTTTACGTTCATAGCGATTTATATCAAGGAACACAAATGAATTATTTGGCAAATTAACCGGAGCTTTTGCCAAGAAACTCGCTTCATTGGAGAGCATTTTATGTTGCATATCGTCAAAGTACTTTGTATTCAGTGATGGATACAAAACATTGGGCACAACATTGAGCCGCCGAAATGTTTCCTGGAAGACACGTAAAGTAAACTTTGAATTCACCAATGTCACATCTGACATTCCAATCGTAAACTCTTCCAAAAAGTTTATGGGTGCTCGATATAACTTCTTCAGGCAGCCACCTTCAGCACTCAGCAACTGATCTGGAAAGTGACAGTAGAATATAATTTTCGGCCTGCCTCTGGCCAAACGCAATATTGGAATGCCCACGGAAATTTGATCACAGAATATCACATCATACTGCTCCCGGCTAGTTAAATAGAACGAGGCAAAAAATGCTGCATACAACATGCGGAAATAGGCACAAAATGCATAGAAACGTCCAAATATCTTTCTTGGTAGCCAATCACCAACTATCCTCACTTGGAAACTGCCATCCACTGTTTCCTTGAAACAATGACCTGGATCATGATGATTTGTTAAGAAGCTGACTTCGTGACCACGAACTTTTAATGCCAATGCAGCATCGACAACAAGGCGTTCAGCACCTCCAATCCCCAAATCAGGGTGTAGAAATAGAACACGAACCATTATCAGCCGGAAAATTGATTCTTATCTTAAAAAACCACATCAATCAGGCATCAAAAGTAAACGTTGTTTGTCTCTGGGCTCAAAATCTCTAGAGCTCAAAGTAAGGCCGGTGTAAAAACCGACGCAGTCAAACATATGACTGCTTCAAAGAAAACATGCAACATGGCAATCCTTACGAACCACAAGGGCTATTAGTAGAGCTGGCAAAAAATCGATGGTACTATCGATAGAATCGATTATTTTTTAATATTCAATATCGATAGATAGTTTTGTCTATCGATATTATCGGATAAAAAACACAAACCTAAAATCTTTTGAAATAAATAAAAATTACACGGCTGTTTGGTATTTTTTAATGTGCGAAAGTATGTCCGTAGTAACTCGGGAAAAGTAAATTTTATTTTGTCTTTTTATTAAATAAAAAACAAGTGTTTTTTTCTCCTACATATTTCTGTGAAATATTTGTGCAAAATGTCAACAAAAAGGTGATGATAACCATAATATCGATTTTTTGAAATGAAACATCGAAAATGTCTAAAGTGGGGTATACACGATCAGTTTTGACTGTGAGTTTTGCTCAAATAATCGGTTGCTTGCCAGTGTGGCCGTTAATTTTTGTCAGTCATCAGGCAACCACAAAATATTTTGTGGTTGCTGGACTGTTTGACATTTATCGATATTTCCGAAAAAATCGACAGTCAAAACTGATCGTGTGTACCCCGCTTAATGTTGGGGGAATATGGATAGTTTGCCAGCTCTATAATATTTGGAAAGTTCCAGAACCTGCAAGAAGCTTTTTTTAACACGATAAAATTTTTTCCTTTATGTTTTTGGAAAAATTAGTAGATTCTTGCAGTTCTACGTGTAGCCATGCCACTTAACTACATTTTGCCGGCGATAAAACAATCGATGACGTTTGTTTCGATAAGTCATCGAGTAGGGCAAAACGATTTGTAGATCCCTAACCTCTCGCACGTGGAGGAAAAAATACTACATTATTTTTTGAAAAACAGTTTGAAATGGTGAAAGTACAGAAACCAGCACCGAAATCCTTTAAGGATGCACCAAATAAAGCCAACAAAGTAAAGGGTGTCAAAAAGGGTAAACCAGCAAAAGAAAGTAAAGCTCTTCCCGCAACAAATGTTGAAGTAAAGAAGGCAAAGAAAAAGTTGGTTGAAAAGGCTGTCCAAGAACAAGAGTTGGAGCAGCAAGTGAAATCCATTAATAATGTTGAAAAGACTGCAAAAGAAGGCAAGAAAAAGAATAAAAAAGAGAAGCAAGTAGAAACACCTAAAGATGTAACACCACCCACAAAGAAAAATGCCGATAAGGCAGCACCAGCCAAACCCCAACAGCCTGTTAAAGAAGCTCCTCCTGCAAAGAAACAAGTTCCTGAAACAAAACAAGCCCAAAAGAAGAAACCTGCTGGCGAAGAGAAACAACAACAACCTTTACCCAAGAAACAAAAGCAAGAAACAGAGCAACAACAACCAACTAAAAAACAGAAGAAAAGCGCCGAGCCACAAAAACAAGATAAAGAGCAAAAAGTAACAGCAGCTCCAGCCACAAGCAAAAAAGATGGAAAAAATCAAAAGAAAGTTGGTGTTGCTGCTGCCAAGAGTAAAGTCACTACCCAACAGCAACAAGTTAAAACACAAAAGAAAGGTGCCAAGGCTGATAAGAAAAACAAGCCACAAGTAGACAAGAAGCTAAAGAAAAAGAAGAAGAAGCAAGATAAATTGGAAACATTAGAACCCATTCCCGTCGATGAGGAGCAATTTAATAAAGCTGTCAACTTGGAAAATGTTAAGAAAATTGCCAAAGCCCTCAAAACTCTGGTTGAAAAAGAAGTCAATGAAAAGAAAAACGCCTCGATTTTCACCGACTACAGATATTTCTTGAATGTCAGCAGCTACAAAATTCCCAATTGTCCTAAACGTATGGTCAAATTGTAAGTAAATCTTTAAGTGCATAAAAAAGAGATTTCTGATTTTTGTTTCTTACCACTAGGAATCTGCAACACTCCCTGGTTAATCCCGAGGAAGATGATGTTGTTGTTATAGTACCAGATTTGCAGCGAGGTGCCAAGGTTGATTATGAACCCACCATTCAACACTATGAAGATGTTTTCCGTGAGGCTGGAGTTTCAAATCTTAAAATCGTTCCCTTCAATCAATTACGCAAAGAATGCACCACATTCGAAGCCAAACGTAAATTTTCCAACACCTACGACTACTTCCTATGCGATGGTCGTATACAGGGCCATGTGGTTGGTTTCTGTGGTAATCCTTTCCAGAAACCACGCACAACATTCCACGCTGTGCGTTTGAATGACCCAAAGAAAATCAAACAAGAGGTGGATCGTGCATTAAAACGTACTGGCTACAGACAATTGACCAAGGGTGATCTAATTTCCATACCCGTGGGCAATCACCACTACAATGTCAATCAGTTGGCTGAGAATATTATGCATGTTGTTGAACAATTGAAAACCATTTATCCCGGTGGTTGGGGCAACATTAGACATATGAATTTGAAAATTGACATTAAGGGAACCTCATCGATGCCAATATATGCCAATTTGGCTGGTCCACCTGCCGAAACCCCCAATGTTATTGGGGAACGTGAACAGCGCATGCTTAAATTGAAGAAGGAGGCCAATGAAGTTTTGGAACAATTTAACTTGAGTAAGACGGGAGAATTCGTTAAGTTGGATAAGGAACAAGTTCAACGTAAACGTCAAATTAAGGAAGCACGTAAGGCATTGTTGGCAGATGTAGATGAAGGTGAAGAGACCCCAGCCAAAAAAGCAAAGAAAGATAAAACAGAAAAGAAAGTAACAGAAGAAGATGATGATGAGGAAGATGATGAAGAAGTTGAGGAGGATGACAACGAAGAAGCTGAGGAGGATGACGATAAAGAAGCTGAGGATGATGACGATGAAGAAGCAGAGGATGACGAAGAAGCTGAGGATGATGACGATGAAGAAGCAGAGGATGATGATGACGAAGAAGATGAGGGTAATGAAGAAGACGACGATGATGATGAAGAAGAAGAAGAAGACGATGATGAATAAAGTAATTACATGTTAGTCTTTAGTTTATAGTTAAGCTTTTACTGCTCTATTTTTTATTATGTACGTACAAATACATATACAATAAATGCATTTTAGAAATAAAATGAATTTTAATGGAAAATATAGAGTTGTTATAATCTGGCACTGAGTTTATCTCCAGTTCTAGGAATGTTTCAGATAGATTTTTCCACCGGGTATTTTCGCGGACCACACTGACTACACATAGCATATCGCAGATCGATATGTTGCATCGTATGTGGTTAACAAGGTTTCTTTATCTGCAACCCAAGTTCTGCTGCTAGGTACTTGAGGACCTTGTTCCTACATCTCAGCTTGTCGCAGATAGGGGTCGAATGCGACCCGTAGAATATTGGTGAGTTAGTGGTCAGAATTCTGCAGAATATATGACCGTATATTTATGGGCCGATTCCGTACAGCGAGGCGAGTCATGTCGCGTCGTCTATCGTCTCTGTGACAAAATTTAAAAAATGCACTACGTACAGCGATAGAAAATAATCGTCGATAACAAGTTATTTTTATTTTTTTTTTATTTTATTTTTATTCGTTAGTAAAAATGTACGGCGACAGCTAATTTGTTGTCGCCGGAAAATGAACATTTCGGCGACAAAATTTGACGACGTCAGGCGATATTGCCATACGGAATCGAAAAATTGCATTTGGCGACGCGACACGACTCGCCTCGCTGTACGGAATCGGCCCATTAGTATTGGTTGTTTGCAGATTCGACGCGTAGAAAAATGTGATAAGATCAGCCAAATAGAGGTTCAGCCTTTTACAAATAACATCAGGGAAGGCACCAAGGGGCCACCTAAGCAATGCTCAGGTGATAAAGTAATGGGTCGATTCCGTATTGCGACACGAGTCGTGTCGCGTTGTCAGTCGTCTCTGCGACAAAATTTAAAATTTGTATTACGTAAAACGATAGAAAATAATTGCCGATAACAAGTTATCGGCGATGTAGCGGAGCGTTTTTGTTTTGATTTGAATAAATGAGAAAAAATATCAGAACAAATTGTAAACAAAAGGAATATTTTTCTAAAATCATAAGCTCAGAAGAGATATACTTAATGTAGCATCTATAAGAAGACATTTAAGAGGAAAATCGAATCCTTTAGACCTGCATCAGCATTGTGAGTAGATGTTTTGTTTCCAACAAACATCAAAATAATTGTTTATAATTTAGGTTTAAATGCTATTCTCGGCTTCCAAAAGACGCTGTTCTTTATATAGGGGTTATCATGAATGAAATTTCGCCGTGTTTTTCCGTCGTTGCAACTTAAGGGAGAAAGTAAAAAAAATCACGGGGAATTGCCGTTCATGATAACCCCTATAGTAGAGGCATTAAAACTTTTCGTTTTTTGCAGAAGGAAGTTTTCAAAGATCCCATGGCAATGATTTTTATCTCGTTATGGCTCAACCCACATTCTCAATGGTATCATTGAAGTGTTGCAGTCAATAGAGGAAAAATTGTGTTAACGTTGTTGTAGTTACGGTATTCTTATTATTAACTAATTTTCTCTTAATTGTTGCTTTAAAATGAATTCACACTCTGTGCAATTCATCTGGTGTACGGTGATGGACCACAACTACTTAATTGCTCCGCAACATCCTTCCATACTCCATACTGACTCCACGAGCTACGTTTTCAACCAGCATTTCAAATTGCTGTTTTGTAGTAATTTTTCCCATTATAAGTACTCAAAAAAAAAAAAAAAACATATAATACTAAACAAATTCACTTAAAATACATGAACATTTTACTTATGTTTCAATTTTTCGTTGTTATTCACTTGTAAATATGCACGGCGACTGCTAATTTGTTGTCGCCCGAAAATGAACTTTATGGCGACAGAATTTGACGGCTTCGGGCGACTTTTGCCATACGTAATGTAAAAATTGCATTTGACAACGCGAGACGACTCGTGTCGCAATACGGAATCGACCCATAAATCATTTCCGAAAAAATCAAGACCTAGTATGATTGATTTCCCCATAAAAGAATATACGGAACAAGTGTCGTTTAGGGGCACCTCTCGGATCGGTCTGAAATGTTTACCATTGGTAGCCCTTGGGATCCTGAACACAACGATAGAAATCTTTCCGGAGGGGGGGGGGGGGTGAGTCCATACTTCCCGAGAAAGGGTCTTGACTTTTATACTTTTATTACCATTATTTCTAAAGGCCTGCGTACATAAGCTACCTCGCCTGCTTACCTTGCTTGCTTCTGATAAAAGAATAAAGAAGAAAAGGGCAACCCAGTCTGAAATTTGCTCGGCCTTCTTTATTCATTTACTAGGCGTTTACACAAGACAGACTATCTGCAAATACAACTCTGATTTACTAACACATACATACATTTGTCGTTTGTCTCCCAGCTGTCCATCATTTTTTTCAGAGACAGTAGCCTTAACAAATGTTTGACGTTTTTGTAAAAATGAAATGAAACGATAATTGAAATGTGTTGAAAATAAAAGAATATGAACAAAAACAAAATATGTGAACGGAAAACAAAAAGAAATCGACGAATTTCATTCATAATTTTACAACTGTTTTTGCAGTTGTCTGGACGCCTACGGCAAGTTTTGGGTTTTTGACAATCAATACATGTACTCAACTGTCCTGTCATGTGTAAACGCAGGGTTATTTTTATTATGCCAGAAATGAAGTAGGAAAGTTGCCTTGCCAGGCGAGGCAGCTTATGTACGCAGGCCTTTATACCTATGCAATATGGGACTTGTTTTAAAGCTCACGAAGAGTACTTTCCAATGCCGCTAATAGCTAATAACGGTAACTAGATTTTCTAATAATAATGTTTTAAATTATTATATGTACGTCAACATAATAAAAAAGTGTTACTAAGTACACGGCCTTCGGCCGGGGATAACGACTATCTCCTATTCTTCTTCTCTTTTAGGCCATGTTTATATTATAGCCTTTTGCAGGGTTAACCTTCTTAATAAGGATTTATTTGACGTATACGCAATCGAATTGACGTTTGAAACCCAGTGGGTTTGTTAAATCCGATTATATATAAACGTACTATTAAATTGCAAGTGTTCATATGATTTAATGCGGCTCATACACTATCAAATTGGCTTATCCAGCCGATGAACCCCTTCTGTACGTGTGTGCTTGATAAGTGTGTAGCAAAGCATTCAATCAGCCTTCAATCTGCAAGCGAAATCTTCAAGTTTTTTATTTCTTTATAAACACAATTGCTCTGTTTCAGAACCTGCAAGAAGCCATTTGGTCTGTTCCAGAACCTGCAAGAAGCTACTATTTCTTACTACGATAACATTTTTTCCTTTATGTTATCGAAAAAAAAGTAAAAATTACTAGATTCTTGCAGTTCTGGAACAAACCAATTATTTTTTACTACGATAACATTTTTGCCTTTATGTTATCGAACAAAATAGTAGAAATTAGCAGATTCTTGCAGTACTGGAACAGGCCAAAAGTTGTGTTTTTTTTTCAAAATTTATTTTTGACAAACTTTGAAAATAAACCATATGGTCTGTTCCAGAACTGCAAGAATCTACTAATTTTTACCATGGTATAAATAAAGAGGTAGATTTAAATGAAAAAAATCTATAGAACCCTTGTTTTTCCTGAATTCCTAAAACTTCAAAATTAAGCAACAAGTGGGTTTGTTTACAACACCAATTTTGAGCATTTTATAAAAATCGCGAAAAATGAATGAAGGACCAATGTTTCTCCGCATAATCAAGTTGTGGATATGATAAAATGTTTGTTTCAATGATAACCTGACGAATTATTTCCCTAAAAATGTTCCAAAAATAATTTTAAAAATCATTGAATTCGATTGTTTTTAAAATTGTTTGGCATTTTATTCAAACACCACATACACACATACACAGTCTGTGTATATTGTTTTGAAGTTTTAGGAATACTCGAATGAAAAAATTTAAATTGACATAAAGCTTTGGCTAACCTTTCTTATTAAACCATGATTTTTACTACTTTTTTCTTTGATAACATATGGTTTGTTCCAGTACTGCAAGAATCTACTAATTTTTACTATTTTCTTCGATAACATAAGGGAAAATATGTTATCGTAGTAAAAAATAGTAGCTTCTTGCAGGTTCTGGAACAGAGCAATATTCATCGAATTGACTGGGTTTCATTTTGAATATCAAAACTACCCAGAAATGAATGTCCGACACATCTGAACAATTTCGGAAGCAAAATCGTTCAGACATCGTTCCGATTTCTAAACAATTTTTCGGTGGGGAAATAGTTCAGATTTTGTACCGATTTTGTTCCGACATCGGAGCGAATGTCGGAAATAAATTTCCCTTCCGAAATTCCCTAGGATTTTCTTCAGATTTTGTTCCGAAATTATGTCAACCACTTCATACAACTTACGTTAAGATATCGTTACGATTTTGGATCCGACATCGGACGTTGCGTCCGAATTTTGTTTCGAAAATTTGTCAAAGAAATAATTTACATATGGTCTGTTCCAGAACTGCAAGAATCTACCATTTTTTACTATTTTTTCCGATAACATAAAGGAAAAAATGTTATCGTAGTAAAAAATAGTAGCTTCTTGCAGGTTCTGGAACAAAGCATTAATATTAAGAATCGACGGTATATCTTCTTCTGTGCTTCTTTGAAAATAAATGACATCCCCCACCAGTTTTCATGCTTTTTGTGCCATTTATTACTCAAATAATTCAGTTTTAATTCAAAACGATGGATCTTTTCCATTATTTTATTTATATTCGTTCGTTTGATTTTGTTAGTCCCGGGCCACACTAGACATATTTCAATGAAATTATGACACGAAACTTTGCGTTTTTTGGGAAAAATGCTTAATTTCACGATTTCATTTGTTCTGAAATTTTGCTGTGTTGCTGTGTGTTGTATTCGTATGAAACAAACAGACCGTTTTATTTAAAATTTTTTTTTTACTTTCATGTCAAAATTTCATTGAAATTACTCTTAGTGTGGCCCGGGACTTACGAAAATGAAAAGCTTCCATTTGTCAATCGCTATGAAAACCAAATTGTGTCTTCGTTCATTAAATCGACGAACGAATGGGCAAAAGCTTTTTATACTATGTTTACATTTACGAAATCCACTCGATTGCATCTGTCAATTCCTTTGTGTATACGTCAAATGAAAACTCATCTGAAATCGATTGGATTTCATTTGACGTTTGAGCAATGGAATTGACAGTTGAAATCGAGTGGATTTCGTAAATGTAAACCAAGCATTACAGAAACAGGCTGTTAATCTTCTTTATAAGGATTTATTTGACTTATACGCTACGCAATTGACATTTCAAATCCATTTACATTTGTATATGTCAAGGTAAATTTATAGAAGGTATGTGCATGAATTACAACAACTAACAAATTTACAAAAACAACATTGTTGGTATCGAAAATTAATTGTCAAAGAAAATATTGAATAATAGGGTCGTTCCAAAAATTTCCACAGGAAAAACATAAATACATTTTGAAAATCCTCCAAAATAGAACAAATTTGAATGACAATGTAAATATAAAGCATTCAGAACTGTGGTAGGTCATTTTTACTATAAGTTTAGGAAGGAAAACAGTATTTTATGGAGGCAAATTTCGAAGTTTCAAATTTCATGAGTAGACCCTATTACATTTTTAAAACTAAATTTACAAAAATTGTAAGAATACAGCTGATTGTCAGTTCTACCTTCTATAAATGTACCTTGGTATATGTAAACGTACGTATTATTTACTGTGTGACCTTGTTTATTGCACGAACGAAAATGGAAAGTTGATTAGTCCCAATTTACATTGGGCGAGTTTACTTGCGGCAATTGTCATTTTGTAGGAAAGAGAGGTGAGGCATATGGTAACCCTTTGCCTCTCAGCACCCTCTCTCACCTACAAACTGACAATTGCCGCAAGTAAACTCGCCTAATGTAAATTGGGACTTACCTGCGATTTTATTCATAACAAAAAGTCGAGTACGAAAAGACAACTTACTAATCGATTAACAACAGTCGACTTGCTAATCCCTAAAGAATCGAGAATGCAGGAATCGCGAATTAAGGAACAAAACATTTTAACATAAATTTATTGAATAAATAATGATAAAATAATTAATTGGCGTAGAATAAATTGTGTTAAGAACAATTAATTAAAAGAAAATTGACAATGGTTCATCGCTAAATACCGATAATTGTTTGATGGGGATTTATGTGTGTGTGTGCGTTTCCTTTATTCTAATAGCTCCAATAAACAACTGAGAAACAACAAATCGTAAATTAGAATTATTCTAATAAAAAGTGGAGGCAATCTTCAAACATTGCTAAGGGCAACGAAATTGTGGTCAGTTCAGTTGTTGTTCCAGATATCTTTCTAAATGAACCGGCGAAAATGGGGAACAGTTGAAATTGTTTATTCTTTATATATATTTTGTTTTTCAGTGCTCAGTGTGATCGGAGTGTGCTAAATTCTTGGGATTAGTGTATGTAATTTGGTGTTCAAAGGATAAATCAAACCAGCTTTGTTTCCACCGAAGCAAAGCCATAGATATACATATTCCTAAGGAAAGCTCCTCCTAGTCATTTTGAGTTGATTAATGTAAAGTCACATATTCATTCCATGGGAAGAGTTTACAAGAAACGATGACCACATAAGTACCATATTACATTACCATATCAAATTGATTCCTACAACATTTTAAATTATCATGTATTTCATTGGAAAACAGTCCACTGAAAGCACATACAAAGTTCCCCTAAGTGGTTTATTTAGAAAGAAGTATTTGAGAAGAATAGTGTTTTAAAAATTTAACTAATGTCCAATTCCTATTATTACAGACTGGTGTCTATTATATCTTTGGTCATATGGAATGTTAATGGAATATTAACGAAAAAAGAAAAATATTAACACAACTTCAAATTGTGATTGACTATTAAGTGAATTATTATGTATGTGTGTCCTGCTGTGTTAACAACAATTAAAGAGGCCATATTGAAGGCAAATGTGTGACGGTGTTGATTCTAACAAGACATTACTCCAGGAAATCTTCAGTTTAGTAGTTGGGGATTTGGAGGGTTCATTAACAAATGACAAGAACCCACTGCTGCTGTTCAATAAACAAATGTATTAGTAACAACAAAAATATATACTCATGTTCTTTAATACAAAGAAGAGGAAAAATAAAACCTACGACTATCCCTCGCTTATATTTTAGTGGTTTGCTAGCAGTGTGTCATTAATGGCTGAGTGTCTAAATGTCTATATCGATAACTTGTATTAAAATAAAACAAATTAAATATTAAGTCTACTGAAACAAAGTCAATAAACACAACACAACGCGGAGTCTATTATCATCACAATCATCGTCATCGAAAATTACAGTGTGCTGCTGTGGCCGGCCCTATTGCCGATGCAAGTTAATAAATATGCCAAAGATATATATGAAGAAACCGTTATCGGGCATGGTCATACGAAATCGTAATACCATCAAAGATGTAGTCATCACGGTAAGTGTATATATACTTAGTTATAATCTCATAGTACTTCCTTTAAGTATATTGTTTAATTTCTTTATAATTATAGACAGAACGTGTTGTTTCCATTAGGCTGTATTAATGTACACATACACGTCATCTACTCTATGAGGAGAAGTTTTACCCTATTGTTTGCTTATGTCGCATCATTGCCAACAAGTGTCAAAAATGTTTATGGGAATGAACGGTATTTCTATCAAAAACAGAAAGGCTTTATTATTGTTTAGGAGTTATATTCGAATATTTTTGAAATGATTGGCATAAACATGCCTTGGTATGCGGTTATCTACCTAGGAATAATTATTTAGTTGGAAGGAATTAAATCAATTGTTTTGGAGACATACATAGAACCAATGCAAATTGAACTAATAGTGGTATCGACATGATTTAAATGCTATTAAATGTGACGCCAAGTTTCTCCGAAATTTTCTACCGTCAGTGGAATTTGCATTTCGGCAGTCCATGTGGTAAACTGTGTGACCGTAGATTTCCCATTTTAAATTTAGCAGGCCATATGGTAAACAGTGCGAGGGTAGATTTAGTGACGAATATTTCCATATTAGTAGAGATTAAACTGTTCCACAGATATCACCCCTCCTGGAAGAGATATCATCCCACCTGGAGATGGAGATATCACATCTGCACACTCAAATATGAATCCTCTCTGAAATTCACGTACATACGTTGTGAAGAGGTTGACTGCTCTATGACCTGCTGTGCAGCTTTTGCACTGTGCACTGGTTACGAAGTCAGTGCTGATCAGAATCTGGATAGCTATTTCTAATGCTGGAAGGAATAAAGCTACAAAGATCTTTACTTCTGGCGACATAGGGGAAAATGGTCGTTATGATTTAGTTGTTGCTGGCTTCTGAAGCGGGACCACCAGGCATTTGCCCATACTTCGGAATCTCCTTTCGTAACCCCCTTGGCTTTGAATGATTTCGCCTTATGGCATTAGGATCTCGACCGGAAATGATCTTAAGCGAATTAATGCACTCTCTTCTCTTGTCACTTTTTAAGAATTCCACAAATTGTGGTTTGGCGTGACTACATTTGATTAAAATCATATTTTCCTTCTTCCTAGGGTCGAGAGAGAATTAACCATTGCCCAAAGATGTTTTCGGCTCCAATGCTAATGTTGCAATAGTTCAGATGCTCATCTACCAACCTGTTAATTTCCAACGTTAGTTCCCTCATCAGGTCCACTTTCTTAGTTCCGCCATCTTAGCTGGTAATTTCGTTCTCACTCCGGTTATTCGAGATTAGCGGCTGACTGCAACATTCTCCTATCTTAAAATCAGAATGGTTGAGACTGTGATTGATAAACTCTGAGACTGTGATTGATAAACTATTAAAAATTTGACTTGTTGGCTTTCTGAAGGTCGTTCAAAATTCACCGTTCAGAGGTAATAAAATTATGCGGTCTCCTGATTGAAACAAAAACAATGATACTACTACTCGGACGGATCCAAGTGATATAGATGGTTACCAGTTAACGTCACTTACCCGACCAGTTGACACAAAGGTTATGTCTGAGGAACGAAGGCACTCTCTAGTTATTGAGGTGGCACAATTTGAAGTCTTGCCAATAAATTACTCCTCTGAACAGTCGACACGATGGTTATGCCGGAGGAAATTTGGCAACCTCCAGTTACTCTGGTGGCACAATTTGGAGTAAATCTATTATGTCGGTTTGGCCGTCCGATTTGGGTGAAATTTGAAACACTTTAAATGTAATATAAGGACACTTTTCGAATCGCTTTGAAACGTGTACAGATGACAGTTGTTGATGTTCTGATAACAGTATATTATATATATTTGTAGCCTTTGGGAAATCCGTATGTTCCCAACAACCCCACATCCTTTCATAAAACCCCTACTGGTAAAAAATAGTAAACTAAGATTTATTTGCGCAGCAGTATTTGTGATTGAAATATCTGGGTCTAATGCACCGCGTACCTCCACTCAAAAAGTTTTAAATTTTTTGCTCTTATATCCTTTTTAATATTACTACTCAGAGTTTTGAAGCTTTTACAGCTGGCAATCCTTGAAGTTCTGATTACAATGATGTAATTATTTTCCATGTCTCTTGAGATAAGCTTTGCGAAAATTTCCAAAACCCCTACAGCCAACAACAAAAAGGAATTTTAGTATGAAAATTTAGGAAAATAGAGTCTTATTCCCAACTCTTCAGTTTAAGGTCACTTCTTGAATCGTTTTGAAACAGCTTTGCAGCTGATAGTTGGAATTTTGGCTTTCCCTGAAGCACTATACATCGTAATAATGGTGAATACGACAAGAACTATCTAAGATGAATTTAATACCGATTTGAGTCCCTACACTTGACTTGTTTGGAAATGCTGGGTAGCCAAAGAAAAGTTAAATGACCTTGTTTATCGTCATAACCATGTTTTTAAAATAAATAATAAATCTGTATTTCGACATTCTGACAGTTCATACAAGTTTTCAGTTTTTAGTTCAAATTTCGATTGCACCAATATTTGTTTGAAAAAAATTCGCATTAAAATTATTCAGCGTGTCATTTGTTCTGTGTGATTCATATTCAATTATTAAACAAAAAAAAAACATGTGTACATAAATACTTATACATACATATGTATATCTAAATATATAAACTAATAACATTTTATCGATCGCCACAGTTGAATGACATGGTAAAAATACTCCAATACACTTTAATTATGACTCAAAGCGTTTTAAAGATAAGCAAAATAATAGCAGAATATTAATTTTGTTTGCCAATAATACAAATTCAATACCATTGTATTATTTTGTAATCAATTATGGGATTGGATCATTTTGTGGGTGTTCTATTAAAAGTAAATATTTTATAACTTTAGTCGAATATAGAAAAATTGTATGTTGCTTCGTCTTTACACCCATGTCAAGGCAAATAAAAAAGATAATCTTATCTTTATTATACGAAATTTTATATTAAATTGTTAACCATGATCTAATTGCTTGTGAAATTATTCGTTGAATACACCATTTCCAATTTGAACAGCAATAATTTTAACAATGAACTTGAATTCCTCCGCAACTACTGGATCTAATTTAACCTTTTTCACGGGAAAACTGATGGTGTTATCTGTCGATAACTATGAAAATATTCCTATCCCTTCAAAAGCTACAGAATTTTTACAAAAAAAAAAAAAAAAAAAAAAAAAAAAAAAACGATTCTGAAACACTGTGCGCCGGATACCACAGATCGCTATTTTGCATTATAGTAAGTGAACAAGTTTTTTTGTCAGCACTCAGCTATGCTTTTCTTCGTCTAGCTTTTTCTAATATTGCATAGTTATAGTGTAGGGTATCAGCCGATATTGTTTACCCAATACATCTATAGACATTTTTTCATGAAGCTAAAAAAATGCCACGACTCTAAAATCAATTTCAAATATTATTCATTTTAGACTATACCAATAATTAAATTATTTAGCGTCTTAATACATTAGCGTTAAAAGTTAAAAACTAATTACTGTTTTCATTTTTTTTTGTTTATCAATACCACACACATGTTAAACGTTAGTAATTTACACATTTTGTTTGCAGGTCTGGCAAACTGTTTACGTTTAGCGATTTCATTTTGTTGAGCTAAGTAAATAGCATACAAATGTGTTTGAAAATTAAATATTACAAAAACTAATTTATATACTTAGGTACTTATCTAAACATACATATGCTAGTCAAACACTAGCACCAGAGTTAGAGTGTTATTCAGCGTAAATGTTGGCCAACAAAGGCGTTTATTGAAATATTCATTAATTTCTACGATAAAACATCCCTCTATATGTTGGGAGAATCTAATTGCTACAATTACACAATCTTACAAGTATAAATGACCAACTTTGTCTTTTGGGGAATTGATACGAGTCCCATTAGATTTCTAACAAAGACATAGAAATAAAAATGTAGGAAAACTCAATTGTTAACATTTTTCATAACAACATTAATACCAATTTCAACCGATAAAGCAATCACCTTCCTAAATTCGCCTTGACTTCATATATTTTGTATCCTGCTCCGTATAGGACAGATTAATAAAAGACAATTGATTAAATTTTGTATTATTCTGGGTAGATCTTAATAAATTCTGACAATTTAGTTTATAAAAAAGTAAAAAAAGCCTGAATATTTTGAAAAGCAAAGTAAAATAAACCGGTTGCCACATACACCTTGTTTATTACACCATGGGCATATAAGGCCCATACCTATATACGTCCGAATACCCAGGGCGTGCGTGGTGAAAAAGTAGAACACATGTATTCTTATGAGAACTACCGAAATACGTCGAGCGTATACTTTTTGTAAGTTGAAAAAGTTTAACTTTGACAGAACGTTATTGTTTGTATGTGTGTGTTTTGTATTTTAAAAACAGAAGCCCAACAAAACATGAAATACGATTCATTGCAAAAGGAAATTATTTGTTTTAAGAATGAAAACATTTAAGTAAGTTTCGGTCGCGGATTTTGTGTTTTAAATGTGATTTGGGACTCAACGTATTTGGGTAATACGGACGCTCAAAGAGCGTTGTTTTGGTAAGTTGGTGAAATATTTGTGTACGTCCCGTCGTTATTTAGGTTTAGCAGTAAGGTAGGTGCATGTATTACAGCAACCATGGCACAATTACCCAGGTAGTGGCATCGTAAAATTTTGAATATGGTATGTCAAAACTTTCTTTATGTTGTTGGGAAAATAATTTTTTTTATAAAGGGATTTCACTTTTCATATTCGATGAGCAGGTGTGATACCACTACCTGGCAGTTCTGCCATGACAGCAACTAACAAATTTACATAAACAAAACATTGTTGTTTTTGAAAATTAAATGTCTAAAAATATTGAATAATAGGGTCGTTTTAAACATTTTCTCAGGAAAACAAATACATTTTGAAAATCCCCTAAAATAGAAAAAATTGAATCAACATGTAAATATAAAGCATTCAGAACTTTCGTAGGTAACGAGGGTATATACACGTTCATACGGGCAAAATGTGCCTCATCCAAATAATGGTTTTAGTCCAAAAGTATGTTTGGACCAGGGTTTCGGAGTCGAGGTATTTTTGGCTCGACTCCGACTCCAGACGAGTTTTTTTCACGACTCCGACTCCGACTCCGGGTCGACTCCTATACCACTAACAATGAATAAAATGGGCACAATTTTTTAACTTTTTCCTATATTTTGGCCTATATAGGCTAATGTGTTATTTTTATTTACATATTCGTTAGAAAGGGCATTCGTTCGAATACTTTCGAACATATCAATATTGTTTCTGTCGAATCTTACATTGAAAAATAGCAAAGTTAGAAAGTTTTTGCCGGGTTTAATTTTTTTGCATGAGTATATTCTGGACGGAATTCTTCCGCGTGAGAAAATCTTTAAGCTTTCAAAATATGTATAAATTAAATGAAGCAATAAAAATCATTAGGACTACATGCAATAAAAATTATAAGCAGTTAATGACCAAGTTTCAAACTGGATGTAAGCCAACATTTTAGTGTAAAGCTCAATAAAAGCCATTTTTCATGATTTTTTTTCGAGAAAACTACGTAACTTTTTGGCATATTTTTATACCCTCAGCATTTATGCTAACGAGGGTATATACACTTTCATATGAGCAAAATGTGCCTCATCGTATGTTTGGACGAAATGTGTTTCAGACAATTTGGAATCGATTTAGCAATGTCCGTCCGTCTGTCTGTCTGGCTGGCTGGAGCGCACGATAACTCTCGAACGGAAAACCCGATTCGGTTCAAATTTTGGCTTTCGTAATATTTTACCCAAACTTAGTTTATGTTCGAAGATGGGCTATATCGGTCCACTCCTTCCGGTACCTCCCCCACAAAAGTTCGAAAATGTTCGGAAAATTTGTGCGCACGATAACTCTTGAAGGGAGTAACCCATTTGGTCAATACTTTGCCCATCGTGAAATGTGTACCAGACTTAAATGAGGTTTCAATATGGACTCAATCGGTCCACTCCTTCGGGTACCTCCCACACAAAATTTCGGAAAAGTTTAGTTTAGGACCATCTCTCGAATCGCTTTGATTTTTGTTTTTGTTTTAGCAACTTGTATTCATTGCCCTGCATACGATGGTACAAGTTTTATCAGGAGCAAGTCCATACTTCCTGAGAAAATAGTCTGAAAGTTGCAAAAAACCCCTATGACACCGTGTAAGGTGGTTGGAGCGCAAGATAACTCTCGAACGGATCTGCCGATTCGGTCCATAATTTGGCCTTAGTAATATTTTGTCCCAACACAGTTTAAGTTTGAACATAAGCCATATCGGTCCACTCCTTCAGGTACCTCCCCACAAAAGTTCAAAAATGTTCGGAAAAATTGTTCGTACGGTAACTCTTAAAGGGAGTGGCCGAATTGGTCTATACTTTACACATTCTAATATATCTACCAGATATAGATCAGGATCAAATATGGACTATATTTGTCCACTCCTTCGGGTACCTACCACACAAAATTTTGGATAAATTCACTTTAAGACCTGCTCTCGAATCACTTTGATATTTATTGAAGCAACTTGCATTCGCTGCCTCAATAACGGCAGTAAAAGTTTTTTCAGGGGCAAGTCCACACTTCTTGAGAAAACAGCCCGAAACTTGTAAAAAACCCCTATGGCACCATATGTAGTGGCTGGAGGGATCGAACCGATTATATTACCGAATATAGCTAGTGTGATAAAATAGTCCTATCTATCGATATCCCCGCAAATTTTGAGCTTTAATCCTATCCATACTTTTGTCGGTGCATATGGCCAAAATTTTGAAAACCCCTCTAAATATATAATTTTTTTTGGGGAAAAAATATTTCAGTCCACACAGGCTGAGGGTATATCTCTGTCGGCAAAGCCGACTGATAATTTTTTACTTGTTTTCATTGTCGTTGATCAACAACGAATTTATTATGCCTTAATTCAGAAGCTTAACCATCCGAATTTCAAATACAGCTAATAGATTTACCGAAATACATAAAGAAAGAAAGTAACGGGTAAAACTGATAAAGGACAATGAAAATGTGACAATATCGATTTCTTGGATATGGGAAACATAAATGATCTGTTCTAGAACCTGCAAGAAGCGACTATTTTTTACTACGATAGAATTTTTCCCTTTATGTTATCGGAAAAAATAGTAAATATTAGTAGATTCTTGCAGTTCTGGAACAGACCAAAAAATATATTTCGGTGGAACATTTTTGTAGAAAATTTAATTTTATTTTACTTTTTGAGTTCAAGAACAAAAAGGACATGGAAGGAACTGAGCTAGAAGGACAGCATATTCAACAGAAAGGTTCCTCCTTCCATTTAACTGAAAACATGCCTTCTAAAAATGATGAAACAATATCTCCAAAAAGCTATTTTCGCAATGATTGATGGGGCAATCAAAAAATTCATTATGTCAAAACTCAGAAATTTCAGCTACGGGATCCTTTGGGGTCCTCAATTGGGGCTTTCATTTCGAAATGGAATTTTTCCACCCCCAGATCTTGACTTCCATTTTGTGTCACAGGGTATTCAGTAAGATTTTCCATAGAAACCACAATGTCTTTAATAGAATATCTTCTCATAAAAACAAGATGAGAATACCAGTAGACATTTGTGGGAAGACCAGTAAGATTTCTAACGAAAGAGATTAAAGGTCCAATCTTAATTAATTGGATCAACAAAATAAGGATGAATATACTAAACTTCAGGGGATAGTAAATATCCTGTGAATTGTCCTTTAACTTAGTATAATATACCGTTTGCATAAATGTTTTCTTATAACTTTCTTTTAAAATAAATAATGATTTTTAAAAAAATGTTTTTTTTCCAAATTTAATTTTATATTCCTATAACGTGGAAAAAACTTTGCCCGGAGTCGGAGTCGAGTTATTTTTTCCGACTCAGACTCCGACTCCAGCAAAATTGCTCGACTCCGACTCGTAGACTCCGAAACCCTGGTTTGGACGAAATCCGCTTCAGACAATTTGGAGTCGATTTAGCAATGTCCGTCCGTCTGTCTATCTGGCTGGTGCGCACGATAACTTTCGAACGGATCAACCGTTTCCAACCAAATTATGGGTATCGTAATATTTTACCTAAACTTAGTTTATGTTCGAAAATGGGCCATATCGGTCCACTCCTTCGGATAACTCCCCCACAAAAGTTCGAAAATTTGCGCGCACTTTAACTTTTGAAGGAAGTAACCGATTTAGTTCATCTTTGCACATCCTAAAATTTCCACCAGACTTAGTTAGATAAGGTTCCAATATAGACTCAATCGGTCCACTCCTTCGGGTACCTCCCACACAAAATTTCGGAAAAGTTTAGTTTAGGACCAGCTCTCGAATAACTTTGATTTTTGTTGTAGCAACTTGTATTCACTGCCCCCATACGACGGTGTAAATTTTATCAGGGGCAAGTCCACACTTCCTGAGAAAATAACCTGAAAGGTGCAAAATAACCCGCATGAAACCGTGTGTAGTGGTTGGAGGGCAATATAACTCCCGGACGGATCTGCCGATTCGATTCTACATTTGGCCTTCGTAATATTTTTTCCAAACTTAGTTAAAGTTCGACTTCCCCCACAAAAGTTCAAAAATGTTCGGAAAAATTGTGCGCACGACAATTCTTGAAGGGAGTGACCGACTTAGTCCGTACTTTACACATCCTAATACTCCCACACAAAATTTCGGATAAGTTCACTTTAAGAACTGCTCTCGAATCACTTTGATTTTTGTTGGAGCAACTTGCATTCACTGACCACCTTTTCGATGGTATAAGTTTTTTCGGGGCAAATAAATTCTTCCTGAGAAAATTGCCCGAAAGTTGTAAAAATCCCTATGGCCCACAAATTCCAGTACTTTCCACAAAATTTAAAAAATGTCACTAAAATGGTATGCACGATATACTTTATTGAACGGGGTAACCAATATAGTCCAAACTTCTAATATTTGTCCAAATTTAGTATAACTTCTAAAATGGCCCACTGGTCCTCTTCTTAAATTACTTTCCCTGCAAAGGTTCAACATTTTGGTTTAAATGCTGTTTAGGGTCTGTTCGAAGATCCTTTGGAAATGTATACCGATGCTATTCGTTGTAGTTCTGTTTACAGCGATATTATGTTTTCTGGGGACAAGTTCATGCTTCCTGGCATACTAGTCCATTCTTTCAAGTACTTCCTCCGCAACACTTTTGAACTTTAATCCTAATCCACATTTTTGTCTGCAAGTTCAAATTTTCAAAAAGGGCACCAAAATTCTGAAAATACCCTAAATACATTCGATCTGTCCGAAGATGAGAGTTTCAATTCACATAGGCTGAGGGTATATCTCTGTCGGCAAAGCCGACTGATACTTTTTCACTTGATTTTATTACATGTTTAGGATGAATAGAAGTATTTTATGGTAGCAAATTTCGAAGTTTCAAATTTCATGAGTAGAGCCTATTACATTTTGAAAACCATATTTACAAAAAAAGTTAAAATACAGCTGATTGCCTTCTATAAATGTGCCTTGACAGGTAGTGGTATCGTCAAATTTTGATTATGTTATGTCAAAATTGTCTCTATATTGTTGGGGAAATTACAACTAAGTTATTTTTTGTACAAAGGCATTAGACACTTTATATTCGATTTCGTATGAATAATGGTACTTCTCCGCCGCCCAATATAACGCAATTGTTTCAAAAGTCTTTTGGCCAAAATAACAACATATCAAACATAACAGGACAACAGCAGCAAAAGTCACAGGAAGTTCAAAGCAATAACACCAGTGTAGCAACACCTTTCAATACCTTAACAAATAACGTGGGTAGTGCCAACAATTTAAATGCATATAACCATCAAATGGCTCAGACGACATCCTCACAGGAGTCCCCTAATGATGGCAATAAACGTTTGAAAACTTCCAGCAACAGTTTTACCGCAATGCCTTCATGTAATTGCCTATCGACAAATTATCCCGAGGAGGAATCACTTACCCGCACATGGGCATATAAACTAAAACGTTTACCTCGAGATCAACGTCTATTTGCTGAAAAGTTCATAAACGATATATTGTTTGAGGCCGAATCAAACACACTGCATCGTGGTTCCATGCAATTGAACGCTTTTGAACCTTATGTACGTTTTGAAGAGTCACAGGCTGATGAGAATACCAATAGCACAAGTCATGACAAGTCTCAAAGCCCACATATAATGACAAATGATTCGCCAAATACCAGCGGTAGCATTCCATCACAGAGTCATGGTAGTAATCAGCAAACACAGGGGACTCTTGAAAACAATTCATCAGGACGAAATTTAGAAAATGAAAGTGATTGTTCTAAACAAACAAATGTGGAGTTTAATACTTACAATTAACAATGTAAAAGTGAAATTGTTTCAATGTGTGCAATGTGCTTCGTTGAAGAAGCAATGAATGGAACTATATTTTTTATCACACTATACTAATTGAGTCCACGGAATCACACATAAGTCGCTGATGAGTTTCTGCAATACTATTTAGCGGGAGCGAAACCTGATTATCAGTTTTGTTATTTGGAATGAGGTGGCATCATGGTGCAAAACATTAACCCATTCGAGTCTCCGAAAAGGCATCACATTTTTATCGGAAGATTAATAATCAGTGTAATGTTTTCGTTACGCCGTTTGGACTCGGCGATAAAATGAGTCCTCCAGCTCTTTGCATGAAAGATCTCCCTTTTGGCACTCTGGGATGGATGTTCGTGAGAAATGGTACTAATTATTGAGAATATTTGTATACTTGTTTTTGGCATGAATATTTATTTCATTTATTAATTATAAAAACAATCAATGATACAATGTAAGTGGAGTCCTGCTGAACTTATAAAAAAATAAAGAAAATATATTTTTAATTTTAAGGAACATAATTTTCATATGCATACCTGTTCAATTTACTTTGGGTTACTATTTTTAGAATTTTGAAATTTTTTATAAATTTGTCAAAAAAAAAAAAATTAAAAATAGGTAGCAGATTTTTGCAGGCTCTAGAAACATAGCAACCATGATACAATAAGAAGGTAGCAGCAACTGCCGTTTTTGGTAACATAAGATGTCAAAATTTGACATAAATTCAATGCTGGGCTGCTAATGCTACCTTCTTATTGTATCATGATAGCAACATAGCATTTGAGCCAAACTATGTCCCAATTTACATTAGGCGAGTTTACTTGCGGCAATTGTCAGTTTGTGGGTGAGAGAGGGTGTTGAGAGGCAAAGGGTTACCATATACCTCACCTCTCTCTCCATCAAACTGACAATTGCCGCAAGTAAACTCGCCTAATGTAAATTGGGACTATATTATTTAGAAATTACTTTGTGTGTTTCTCCATATCATTCGTCAACAATTACTATCGCATTGTATTTCAATATTTTAATAACTCGCACTTGTTCAATTGATTTTTAATCACGTTTCTATTAAACAAACAGACAAATGAATATGTCCATTCTTCTTCTAAATTATTCAATTCAAATTTCATTGAAATACCTATTAATTGATAACGACGTCAAATAACAATTTAATTTTGACAACACAAACAGCTGTTCAGTTTGTTGTGGAATTGGGGAGAAGAGAAAATTTCTTTTAATTTTTAACTGATAAACAAAGCCCCCACTGTCATGGATACATATTGTGGTAGGTTTCAAAAGAGAAGAGAAATAATGAGAGATAAGTATAATAGGATAATGAATTTCTTTGTCGCCAGGGTTGGATATTATATTTATCACTGCTAATGACCAGGGGCTGGATTCGTGTTCTATGAAAATTTGAAATGAAAAATATTTCCTTTATAACTTTTTTCATTTGACAGATTTTTCCTTTATAAAAGTTTTCATTTCACATTTTCATAGAAACAGAATTGAGATACAGAGTACCATATTTTGTTGACTTAAAATTCATGAAAAAACGTAATTTTTCGTGCTCAAATATTTTCAAAAATGTCGAATTTGTGGAAACTAGGTTGTTTTTTGTGACAAAAACTATATTTTCTTAACGGATTGATGTTTATCTTTTCGTTTTTTGTTGTTGTAATATTTTGTGTTTATTCAAGTTAGAACACGGGAGCGTATTATTATTCTTATCATAATTTTACGAAATATTATTAATAATACGCTTAGATGTTATATAATTTTATCGGTAAAAAGATCTAATTTGTTAGATATGAGACATATTTATCGTCGTTGGGAGAATAATTAAAATTGAAAAATTTTATTTAATTCTTAATTTGGGTTCGAATAACGGATTTTACCTATAATTCTCCAAATATGCATATTGGAGGAATATCAAAATCTGACCCCAATTTTTTGCAGGATTCGTGTTTTAGCAACAGCAATGAACTGATAAAATTTTGTCATCGGCATTTAGAGAAATTTCATGAAAATTCACCTTTTGGCTGGCTCTATTGACCAGATTACTATGGGAATAAAGATCGCTCAAGGGGAACGGGTTAACGTTAACCGAACCCCATAAAATTTCATATTTAGTCGTGGACTTGTTAAAGATTTTTAGGAACATCCAAAAAGGACAATAGGCGTTTATCTTTTAAAGATATTTTTTTATAATATTTTTAGGAGTTACCAAAAAGGACAATGGGCTTTTTTTTAATATGTTTAGGAGTTACCAAAAAGGACAATACGCGTGGATTTTTTTAAAGATTCTTAAGATAGGGTCACATTAGGCAAATATTTGCTTAGCGACCGGCATTGTGCGCTTACTGAGAGCAAATGAGCGTAAATAATGCATTGAAATTTATGCTCACTTGCTATCAGCAAACACACACTCCCTGTCGATGGAGCAAATATTTGCCTAGTGTGACCCTAGATTAAGGGACAACCAAAAAAGGACAATAGGCGTGCTTCCAACCACTCCATTCCGAACTTCCACGCTTGCGAACCACCTCGAACTTTTACCCTCCGAAACACCCCCTCCGAACTTCCACCTTACGGAGCTCCCCATTCCAAACTTCCAAACTCCGAACCATCATACAAATCGGTGTTTCTCGATTTTACACATAGCCTAAACTATTTGAGAGTATATTTTTATTTTATTTCATTTCATCTTGTTTTCTTATATTTTATTTTACTTTATTATACCCCAAGCATTTATGCTAACGAGGGTATAAACACTTTCATACGGTCAAAATGTGCCTCATCGAAATAATGGTTTTAGGCCCCATACTTTGCACATCGTGAAATTTCTATCAGACTTAGATGAGGTTCCCATATAGACACAATCGGTCCACTCCTTCGGGTACCTCCCACACAAAATTTCGGATAAGTTCAGATTAGGACCTGCCGCTTTTACTGCTTTGATTTTTGTTGCAACAACTTGTATTCATTGCCCCCCATACGACGGTACAAGTTTCATCAGGGGCATATCCATACTTCCTGAGAAAATAGCCTGAAAGATGCAAAAAGCCCCTATGACAGCGTGTATAGTGGATAGAGCGCAAGATAACTCTCGAAAGGATCTGTCGATTCGGTCCAAAATTTGGCCTTCGTAATATTTTGTCCAAACATAGTTTAAATTGGTCCACTCCTTCAGGTACCTCCCCCACAAAAGTTCAAAAAAGTTCGAAAAATTGTGCGCACGATAATTCTTGAAAGGAGTGACCGATGTAATCCATACTTTGCACATCCTGATATATCTACCAGATATAGATCAGGTTCGAATATGGACTATATTAGCAATATCGGTCCACAACTTCCGGTACTTCTCCCCAATATTGAAAAATGTCTCTAAAATGCTAGGACGATATCACTTGAATTTGATATCGGTCCATTTGGAATTGTGGTGGTGGTTCCTCCTTGACTGGAAAATATCTAATGCGACGTAGTACTCTTCTCTTCGCCTTGTCACTCCCGGGGTGCTCCACAAATTGTGGCTTAAAATAACTTTTGCAACTTTTGCAAACTTTTTCCAAAAGCGTTGTGGATATGATTATTGCTTTCAATAAGTAAAATGCAATTTTAAAATGTATGTTTTTGTTCCATTTGGTTTAAAATATTATTAATGGAACAAAAATAATGTTTATAAATTTTCGGAAACAGCCGACTTTCTTGCAAATTCTTGCAAAATGTTGTTTGATGACTTTCTACATTTTTTTTTTTTGCTCTAGTGAATAAAATTCACAGAGAGAAGTTGCTGGAACTTGCTGAGTAATAATTGTTGTTAAAGTTATCGTATTATTATTATTAGTTTATTTTCGCCATAGCAAAGATTTGGGTTGGAAATGTCCCAATATTTTATTTATCTGCTACAAATTATATTTTATGTGAAATTATAAAGCATGGCATAGACTATCAAATTTGATTGCCAAGCCGATGAACCCCTTACGTACGTGTGTGCTTGATAAGTGTGTAGCAAAGCATTCAATCAGCCTTCAATCTGCAATCGAAATCTTCATATTTTCCTCTAAAAATTAATGAACTTAAATTTTTTTATTTCTTGACAAACACAATGTTTTTTTTACCAGAATTGCTTTTTGACAATTTGAAATTAAACCATATTCATCGGATTGACTGGGTTTCATTTTGAAAATCAAAACTATTTTGATTTTCCTCAATCCATAAAATTCACACACACATTCTCGTATTTTCAAAAATTTACACATACTACTACAAATGTTGACATCAAAATTTGATAGTGTATGGGGCGCTTAAGTTTTTCAGCATTTTTTTATTGATACCAACTTCCCATCTCTGTCCCATATGTTTCAAAGAGATTCAATAATATTTTGTTTGAGGAAAACAAGAGAAAGAGCGTGATACATTTCATAAAAAATGAGAGAATATATGTTGTTTGTTTTGTTGTGCTTTCATGTTCGTGAATTTGTTGTAGCAAAACAACATTACACCAACAATTCGGTTATTAGGTCTATGGGCCGCAACGAGACGACGTAAACAAAAAGAAATGCTACCCCCTATCTCCTATCACCCACCACCCTCCAAACGAAAGCGAAAGACACATAAAAAGAAAATTCTTATCGTGTCTGGTTTATGGATGAAGTGGAATTTAATAAATGCAAACGAAGATGAAGGTCTTTGAAGACAACAAGTCATTTAATAACGTCGTCGTCGGTATTTTGTTTTATTCTTTTGCTTACATTGTCATATACAATGTCATATTTACTCTACAATGAGATACCTAACTAGTAGATGATGGACAGATATGGCTGGTATCTGATAGAATGAATGTAAACTGGAATATCTATAATGAATATAGGTGGTTTGTGTATGTGAGATTGTGCTAGACATAGTATGTGTGCTGCGGTGAGATAAAGTAGTGGCTTTGTGATTATGATTAGGCGACCTACCCTCCCGACCAACCAACATGCCCACCTACCCATGTTCTGTAAATATTACATGGAATTACCTTATTTTCATAATCATTTGTTACATGCCCATACAGAAGAATAACTGTAGGTGCTGCTGCTCCATCCATAAATATGCTGTAGTTACGGAAAGAACAACCTACAATCAGTGTCAATGAAAAGCTTTTCAAGAAAGCTTTCCCTTTTATTATTAAACCGTAACCCAACGCCCCTCCTTTACCAACCCCCCGTTCCCGTACACCATTATTCTCCATAACATCACCACCTTGTGCTCGCTCGTGTATTTTACTTGCGCTTGACTGCTTGTTTTTGCTTGGTTGGTCGGTCGTTTGGATGGTTGGTATACAAACCGAAATGGCAAGAAGAATATTACAAATTTTCCCAAAACTTTTGGTCAGATGAATTTGAAACATGCACGAGAATCAACGTCGTCGTTGTCGTTTATCCGCAATTCTACTACTGTCGTTGTCATTGCCATCATCATTACCATCAGCAGTAGCAGACAGCAGCAACGGTGCAAACGGTTTCGGTATCGTGTTTGACATTCTAATTCATTAAAGTTTTATTGCTTTTTTGTTTAAATTTCGGTTTTATTTTTCGTGCAAAACCAAAAAAAAAAAGAAAAATTAAAATTTTCTTCAACTAAAGGCAAGAAAAAAGAAAAACGTAATACCAAATGTAATAAAGAATAGAATAAGTGAAAAGGCAAAAAACGTCAACATATGCTGCATGCAAGAATCACCAGCAAGTACACGCGAACTTAAATTCTCCTTTAAAAAGCCACCATCCATGAAAGAGTAAAAGTCAATGTTGTTGTTGTTTTTGGCCACCAACAAAAAAGATAGATTTTCTTGTGGAGAAGAATGTGAAACGAAACAAAGAAAAAAATCGAAAGTGGTGATATAATTACAACAATTTTTATTATTATAATTGTGTATCTAACAATACAAAGCAAATCCAAAGAAAAAACAACAATTTTATAACAACAAAAACCAAGTGCTCCCAAGGAATATTATAATGTGAAAAAATAACATCACCACTACTACTACCACTACATCGCTAGAAAAGGCCTAGAGAAATTTGCAAAAATGCAAAGCTTCATAACTGAATCCAAAAAATATCCAAAATATCTTACAGAGTTGAAATGAAATTTCCTTTATATGGTTGTTTTTTATTATAGCAAAAAAAAAAAAAAAAAAAAGAAAAAACAATTTGCTAAATAGTCCCCAAGAATTTTATGAAAAAGTGACAAGTTTTTATTATTTATCTCATCTTTGTACTTACAAAATTGGCAAGTAGTCTCAGAGCTCTCTCACACATTTCTCTCTCTCTCCTGTCTCAAAATAAATAATCACAAAGTACAGGGATGGAAATTTTAATTAGCTAATGTAATCCTATTTGCACTTCAGACATGATAGAACAAAGAAGGTAAAGTAAATACTACATGAAATACAGCTCAACAACAACCACATAGAAATTTGTTTTTGTTTGTAATGTTAGTGTCAACGGAAAATGTGAACAAAATAAGGAAATTTGGAATTTAAAAAACTAATAATTTTTCACATTTGATGGAATATTTTGGAAAACATGAATGAACATTCGTTACATTTTCAATTTGAATGTTTCCATATCATTCCACGAAATGCATAATTTCTCACAGAAAGTAGAATTCTTGCAAATATGTTTGAGGTCGCTGGAAATTCATTGAAAAAGGAGAAGCTGATTCTATCTTTTGTTTTTGAAATCAAAAAATCACATGTTTATTAGGGCTTTATTTTTTTTCAAACCTAACAATACACGTAGGGGATGGAAGATACCAAGGAACGGTCCTGATGGGTTTTAACATGGCAAAGCCCAGGATTTATCTTGGTCCCTCTTTCATCTCAAGTGGATACTGACCTCCTCGTGGGGGAACTGCCTTTAACACCCGTTAAAGGTAGTGAGCTAACATGTGCCGCGCGTTCACCCATAAGAACGTTAAAAACTACTATGAAAAAACGAAAGAAAAGAAAAACGAACCCCTCTATAGTTGACGAACCCCGCAAACATTTTAAGGGCCATGATCTGCGAATCTGCACCTGGAATGTTGGCACTCTTTATAGAGAAGGTGCAGTCTTCGCATTGGCAGACGTACTTTTCAAGTACCGATATTACTGCCGTACAGGAAATGCGATGGATTGGGAAAGGCGTCACAACAACACCTAAAGGTGACGCACTGTATTATAGCTGCCATGACACAAAGCATGAGTTTGGTTGCGGATTTGTAGTTGGTCGAAGGTTAAAACATCTGGTCTCCAGCTTCACCCCAGTGAATGAAAGACTTGCTGCAATTCGAATAAAAGCTAAATTCTTCAACATCAGCTTTATTTGCGCTCATGCTCCCACTGAAGACAAGGACGAACAGACCAAAGATATATTTTACGAGCGCTTAGAAGAAACTTATGAACGTTGTCCTGCCCACGACATTAAAATTATTCTAGGCCAAAATTGGAAAGGAGAATATCTTTGGCCCAACAGACCGTAAACTCAGTCTCCACAGTGAAACATCTGACAATGGAATGAGGCTGATAGACTTCGCAGCGGCAAAAAACATGCCAGTTAGCAGTACCACATTTAAGCATCTCGATATTCATAAGGGCACTTGGCTGTCTCCAGACCAAAGAACAATAAATCAAATTGATCAAGTTGTGATAGATGAAAGACATTCATCGAACGTGTTGGATGTACAATCGTTCCGAGGCGCAAAGATTGATTCGGACCACTACCTTGTTGCAGCGAAGGTGCGTACCCGTCTAAACGTTGCAAATAAAGCACGAACAGACGCAACGCGAAAGTTGGACATCGATAGGCTGCAAACACAACAGATAGCCAAAGCATATTCCACTCAACTAGCCCAATTGCTTAATGAGAGCACTCCTTGTCCCGATAACATAACACAATGGCAAAATATTGCCCATTCCATGCAAACAGCCGCAAAATCAATACTTGGATGCCAGAGACCTCCACAAAGGAATTTATGGTTTGACCAGGAGTGTCGTGCTGCTACCGAAAAATGCGGCATATAGAGCTACTTTACAATCAGTAGCAACGCGTAGCGCACGAGAGAGATATCGGGAGAAATGGAGAGAAGAGAAACGTCTTTTCCGCAAGAAAAAGAGAGAAATGGAAAAGCGGGGGGTGTGAAAAAATCAAGATGTACAGGAGCCAGAATGAAGTCCGAAAATTCTACCAAAGAGTGAAACATCAAACAGATGGGTTTGGTACAGGCACATCCTCCTGTAGAGACCAGCAATGTAATCTGG
Source organism: Musca autumnalis (assembly GCF_047663935.1). NCBI lineage: Eukaryota > Metazoa > Arthropoda > Insecta > Diptera > Muscidae > Musca > Musca autumnalis. The sequence continues at coordinate 22,692,728 of NW_027411977.1, forward strand.
TAACAGATACAGATAGCGTGCTCAGGATATGGAAGAAGCATTTTTCCAAACTGTTGGTATCCAATAGTAGCGAAGTCGACGAAGATACCACAGATCCAATCCCAGAAGATGGTATAGAATGTATACCGCCCGACCAAGATGCGGCAAAAACAGCAATCAACCGGCTGAAGAATAATAAAGCAGCAGGAGCAGATGGCTTACCAGCCGAGCTGTTTAAAACCGGAGGAGACGCGCTGATAAGGTGTATGCATCAGCTAGTTAGCACCATCTGGCAGCAAGTACGCGTACCCGAAGATTGGAATCTGAGCATCCTGTGTTCCGTCAACAAGAAAGGAGATAGGGACATAAGTCTTCTCCCTATCGCCTACAGGATAGTGTCAGGGACATTGTGCGAACGACTAAAGCTAATGGTCAACGAAATAATTGGCAAGTCCACCATTGGCCAGATATTTACCCTGCGGCAAATCCTGGAGAAGACCCAGGAGATGCAGATCGACACATATCACTTGTTTGTCGATTATAAAGCAGCATTCGACAGTCCCCTCCGATCAAAGGTATTCCATGCAATGCCTGAATTTGGTATCCCCGCAGAGCTCATCCGACTTTGTAAGATGACTTTAACTGATGCTAGTTCCTCAGCTAAAATTGAAAAGAACCTCTCCGAACAGTTCAGTACCAATAGAGATTTCCGACAAGGAGACAACCTTTAGTGTGACCTATTCAACATTTTGCTGGAAAAGGTAATACGAGATGGAAATGTCAAAAGAAATGGCTCAATTTACACCAATAGCCACATGTTACTTGCTTATGCTGATGATATAGACATCATAGGCCGATCAGTAAAAGAAGTAACTGATACCTTTATGAAGGTCGAAGGAGAATCTGCTAAAGTGGGTCTGGCGGTAAACGGCGAGAAGACCAAGTTGATGGTGTCGACGCGCAATGCGTCCATTGAGCTCGGACCAACTGTGGAAGTTGGTACCTATAATTTTAAGGTAGTTAAAGACATCGTCTACCTCGGCACTGCCATAAACACAACAAACAACATCAGTTGTGAAATAAGAAGAAGAATTGTATTGGCCAACAGATGCTACTTTGGCTTATGTAAGCACTTCAAAAACAAAGCCACAACTCGACAAACAATAATAACGCTTTACAAAACACTGATACTACCAGTACTGATGTATGGCTCCGAGAGGAAAATTCTTCGAAAGATCTACGGGCCGATTTGCGTTGACGATGAATATCGACGTCGTATGAACCACGAGCTATATCAGCTATACAAAGACATGAATATAGTTAAACGTATCATAAGAATGAGCGATGATGAACCCGCTAAAAAGCCTTATGAATACATGCCATATGGCGGTGCACGCAGAATCGGCAGGCCTGAGCTTCGATGGAGCATACAAGTGGATGAAGAAATTAAAAGGCGCGGTATTCCAGAAAGCGAAGCGAAAAACAGAGAGAATTGGTGATCGTTTCTTAGTTCGGTCTATGGAACAAATGTTCTGTAATGGGCCAGCTAAGTAACAATATACCACACATATTAACAAATGTAGTACCGCCTCTATAAGCTGTGTTTTAGTGTGCGGCTCGTCGTTCGGACTAGGAGGAGGTTAAATGTCATTGATATGAAGATGTCTTTATGGGAAATAGTATTTTTTTCTGATGAATATATTTTTTTTCAAAAATATATATCCCTAATATACATCGAACATAGAAATAAATATATAAAATGTCGTATGGAATTTGACACTAACATTACAGCCCAGTTCAGTCAGCTGGGTATTGCTGTTACCTTTTATTGTTCTACCATGCACTTCAGAGTTCATTTCTATTTAAATTTATCAACAAGTAATAAGAATCAGTCGGCAGCAAATACAAATAAAAGCCAGTAAGGAAAGGATCAAAGTCGGGCGGGGCCGACTACATAATACCCTACATCACTGTGAATATGTAAAATATATATGGGAGCTAAATCCAAATCAGAACAGACTTCGATATAATTTTTCACATTTATTTGTAGACCAAAATCCGTCACACAGTCCAAATTTCATCAAATATATATGAGAGCCACCGTGGTACAATGCACACCCGCCTTGCACGCAGAAGGTCGTGGGTTCGACTCCGCGACCAGGCAACATCAAACTTTTCAACGGTGGCAAAATACCCCTCAGTAATGTTGGCGACATTTCCTGAGTATTTCAGCCTTGTAAAACTTCTCTATAAAGTGGTGTCGTAAGACACGCCGTTCGGACTCGGCGATAAACAGTAGGTCCCATATCATTGAGCTAATATGAATCGGGGTGCACTCATTGATATGAGAGAAGTCTCCTTGTCTCGTATGGGATGTTTGTGGAACAATTGTTATTATATGAGAGCTATATCCAAATCTGAACCGATTTCGATATAATTTGGCACACTTATTTCTAGGCTAAATCCCGACAAACATTCCAAATTTTATTGAAATCGGACATATATAGCGCGTTTCGTGCATCAAATACCTAAAATCGGCCGAGAATATATATGAGAGCTATATCCAAATTTGAACCGATTTCTATATAATTTGGCACACTTATTTCTAGACTAAATACCGTCGCACATTCCAAATTTAATTAAAATCAGACATATATAGCCTGTTTCGTTCACCAAATGCCTTAAATCGGGCGAAAATATATATTGGGGCTATATCCAAATCTGAACCGATTTTTACCAAAATAAATAGCGTTCGTCCTTTGGCCAAAAAAACTATCTTCCCCAATTTTCATGCGAATCGGACAATAAATGCGACCTGTACTTTGTTTACAAAAATACATGGACAGACGGACATGCGTAGATCAACTTAGGAAGTGATTCTATGTATATCCCTAAAAGGAACTATGAGTCTAGCTCGTTTCCTTTTGCATGTTACAAACTAATGCACAAAGACATAATACCCCTTACCACAAGGTGGTGTAGGGTATAACAACGCTAAGTGAGGCCGGCTCGAGCTTTTATACCACCCTATACCATAAATTATAGTAAAAGCAGATTTAAGCCATTTTGTTTTTCGAATTTCTCAGGAAGTCTCCTGTAGTGACCACTCAGAATTAACCGTCGTACATTTCTCAAGCCGTACAGTCGCTATACAGTCACTTTTGCCGAGGAAAAGACGACCATAGCTTTGAAGTGCTTCTGCCATAAACAATTTTCGTTGGATTTAGCTCGCTTTTCGAAGACCTAAACGGTCGATTCTTGTTTTGTTTCGGGTTCCTAAGCATAGATCCAGTTAAAAAAAAATTAAAACATTGTTGTAAATCTTTTTTAAAGAAGTTTTTTTTTTTTATTTTTCATTGGAAAACTGATTGTGTTATCTGTCGAAAAAAAAGAATTATGAAAATATCTCTATAGAATATAGAATTTTGACCAGGAAGAAACACTTCTGAACCACTGTGCTCCGTGCAGTCCTGACTTAGCACACAATGAATTCTTTTTATCCCCGCACGTGAATAAATAAAAATGTGTGTTCAAAGATTTTCTTCGTTGAGACGTTCAAAAACAATGTTTTGGAGTGGAAAAAGTGCCTTGACAATTGGTTTGAGCTAGAGTTGTGCCAAAGGAACTATATGGAACTATCACTTCGCAGTTCCAATGGCCCATATTTTTTCTTTGAACAAACTGCGTATATTGCAAAGCGTTTCTAATGTCCATTTTTTACTTGAGATAAGAGCGGACATAAAGGCCTGCGCACATAAGCTGCCTTGCCTGCTTACCTTGCTTACTTCTGATAAAAGAATAAAAAAGAAAAGGGCAACCCAGTTCGAAATTTCCTCGGCCTTCTTTATTCTTTTATTTATATTGTGTCAAAAATGAAGCAGGAAAGCAAGGCAATCAGGCAGAGCAGCTTATGTACGCAGGCCTTAATTCCAAAACCCCTTACTGCTAACAGACAGACGGGGTTTTTAAAAAATTAGGGAAATGGGATTTTATTCGGGCACATGCAATTTTTAAATATTCTTACAACAAGAAAACTATCTCCAAGCGAATGAAATGTATCTCTAAAATATGTTTACATTTAATTAATTTCTCGTTAGAGTCGAGCTTAATGACCAAAAAATGTTTTTTCCAGCGAAAAAGGAAGCCGGCGATTTGAACCCACACAACCACCATTATGTGACATGTTTAGCTGTTGGTAACAGCTCATCATATATCATATCGGGTATGGAGTGGCATCTCTGTCCTCAAACTTTTCATTTTTAAAATGCAAGTCGTTTTTTTACAGTGATGTGTTTTTCCTTTTTAGCGCAGCCTTCGGAAGCTATGAGTTTGGCTCTAAACGCTAACACGCCGTGACAACACTCCTTCATATTTTTTCCTAGGACGTGGCTTCAAAACCCAGAAAGCCTCAAGCTGATTTTTATTTATTTAAAATGTTGCCTTTATTAATTAAAAATTAATATTAAAATTTCAAATGTTTACATTTTGTTTTCCATCCCTGCATTCAAAATAATTGAGAGTGAGAGAACCAAAATATAACTTTTAATTTTGTGAGCAACTGCATTTATCTGCTGCTGGTTTCACTCTCGATTCGCGTTGACTCTCATCATTGAAAAGAAAAACAGGATAAACAAAACAAACCATTGAAAATTGTAGGTGACAGTGAAGGAGGTTTTTTCTTACTGTGAAAGCTTTTCGTATCACGATGTTGTTGTGTTTTGTCTGTTATTAGACAGGCCATGCCACCCACCAGTCAGCAGGAGGACAGAGGCATACAACGACGAAAGTGAAAAGGATTAACTCTCTTGTAACATTGTAACACTGCTGCTGCTTCTTCTTCTACTACTACTTCATGTGTCCTTTGCATTTTTAAGTGTGATTAAGCAAAAATACCATGCACAATAAAATTAGTCGGCAAACATTGCAAAAGACTGGGGAAGAGGGGAGAAGAAAATAATGTCATGTGTGTGTGAAAAAAAATTGAAAGTAATTCTCTAACATTTGGTGGATATTTGAATGAAAATTTTAACAATTTTCCTCTGGAATAGTTAATTTTGTTGGTCATATTGTGTGTGTGTGAAAATTAATGTGATAAATAAATGACAAAAATAAAAGCGTAAAAAAATCACGAAAAGCCCATAAAAGAAGAAAACAGAATTGTTAGCATCTACCTACATATAAGAGAAAATCACGCACAAAAATGGTGGATATAATAAATTAGTAGGGTAGTAGGGACGTACTACATCTGGTGTTAGGATAGGGGAGAAGTTCCATAAATGCGATGCGTAGTATCTACGCATTATAACAAAAAAGAAAAATTGTTAAAAACAAAGTATGTGATTACTACATCCCTGAGACCACCAACCATCTTAAGTGTGTCTGACAAAATGCATATAATGGAGTGTTGTGTGTATCCTTAATGTGTATTTGTTCTATACACATAATATAAAGTTTCTGATTGGAATGCAAGAGACACATTTTAGATTCATGAACAGTTACTTAATCAAAGTATCTTAAAATATCCATATTTATTGAGTATTTGGTTTATTGCCCCTTTGAATGGTCCAACAATTTTTTAAAAAATCCAAGTTTATTGTGCTTTTGAAGGGTCCAAAATCTGTAAAAAAAATCCATATTAATTGTGCTCTTTGAAGGGTCCAAAATCTGTAAAAAAAAATCCATGTTAATTGTGCTCTTTGAAGGGTCCAAAATCTGTAAAAATCCATGTTAATTGTTCTCCTTAAATGGCCCAAAAAATCTTTAAAAAATCCACGTTTATTGTCCTCTTTGAATGACCCAAAAAATCTTTAAAAATCAACGTTTATTGTCCTCTTTGAATGGTCCAAAAAATCTTTAAAAAATCCACATTTCTTGTCCTCTTTGAATGGTCCAAAAAATTTTTAAAAAATCCACGTTTAGTGTCCTCTTTGAATGGTCCAAAAAATATTTAAAAAATCCACGTTCATTGTCCTCTTTGAATGGTCGAAAAAATCTTTAAAAAATCCGCGTTCATTGTCCTCTTTGAATGGTCCAAAAAATCTTTAAAATATCCACGTTTATTGTCCTCTTTAAATGGTCCAAAAAATCTTTAAAATATCCACGTTTATTGTCCTCCTTGAATGGTCCAAAAAATCTTTAAAAAATCCAAGTTCCTCTTTGAATGGTCCAAAAAATCTTTAAAAAATCCACGTTCCTCTTTGAATGGTCCAAAAAATCTTTAAAAAATCCACGTTCCTCTTTGAATGGTCCAAAAAATCTTTAAAAAATCCACGTTCCTCTTTGAATGGTCCAAAAAATCTTTAAAAAATCCACATTTATTGTCCTCTTTAAATGGTCCAAAAAATCTTTAAAAAATCCACATTTATTGTCCTCTTTAAATGGTCCAAAAAATCTTTAAAAAATCCACGTTTATTGTCCTCTTTAAATGGTCCAAAAAATCTTTAAAAAATCCACGTTTATTGTCCTCTTTAAATGGTCCAAAAAATCTTAAAAAAATCCACGTTTACTGTGCTCTTTAAATGCTCCAAAAATCTTTAAAAAATCCACATTTATTGTCCTCTTTAAATGTCCAAAAAATCTTTAAAAAATCCACGTTTATTGTCCTCTTTGAATGGTCCAAAAAATCTTAAAAAAATCCACATTTATTGTCCTCTTTGAATGGTCCAAAAATCTTTAAAAAATCCACGTTTATTGTCCTCTTTGAATGGTCCAAAAATCTTTAAAAAATCCACGTTTATTGTCCTCTTTGAATGGTCCAAAAAATCTTTAAAAATCCACGTTTATTGTCCTCTTTGAATGGTCCAAAAAATCTTTAAAAAATCCACGTTTATTGTCCTCTTTGAATGGTAAAAAAAATCTTTAAAAAATCCACGTTTATTGTCCTCTTTGAATGGTCCAAAAAATCTTTGAAAAATCCACGTTTATTGTCCTCTTTGAATGGTCCAAAAAATCTTTAAAAAATCCACGTTTATTGTCCTCTTTGAATGGTCCAAAAAATCTTTAAAAAATCCACGTTTATTGTCCTCTTTGAATGGTCCAAAAAATCTTTGAAAAATCCACGTTTATTGTCCTCTTTGAATGGTCCAAAAAATCTTTAAAAAATCCACGTTTATTGTCCTCTTTGAATGGTCCAAAAAATCTTTAAAAAATCCACGTTTATTGTCCTCTTTGAATGGTCCAAAAAATCTTTAAAAAATCCACGTTTATTGTCCTCTTTCAATCCTGGAAAAAATCTTTAAAAAATTGTCCTCTTTGAATGGTCCAAAAAATCTTTAAAAAATCCACGTTTATTGTCCTCTTTGAATGGTCCAAAAAATCTTTAAAAAATCCACGTTTATTGTCCTCTTTGAATGGTCCAAAAAATCTTTAAAAAATCCACGTTTATTGTCCTCTTTGAATGGTCCAAAAAATCTTTAAAAAATCCACGTTTATTGTCCTCTTTGAATGGTCCAAAAAATCTTTAAAAAATCCACGTTTATTGTCCTCTTTGAATGGTCCAAAAAATCTTTAAAAAATCCACGTTTATTGTCCTTTTTAAATGGTCCAAAAAATCTTTAAAAAATCCACGTTTTTTTTCCTCTTTGTATGGTCCAAAAAATCTTTAAAAAATCCACGTTTATTGTCCTCTTTGAATGGTCAAAAAAAATCTTTAAAAAATCCATGTTTATTGTCTTCTTTGTATGGCCCAAAAAATCTTTAAAAAATCCACGTTTATTGTCCTCTTTGAATGGTCCAAAAAATCTTTAAATAATCCACGTTTATTGTCTTCTTTAAATGGTCCAAAAAATCTTTAAATTATTCACGTTTATTGTCCTCTTTGAATGGTCCAAAAAATCTTTAAAAAATCCACGTTTTTGTCCTCTTTCAATCCTCGAAAAAATCTTTAAAAAATCCACGTTTATTGTCCTCTTTGAATGGTCCAAAAAATCTATAAAAAATCCACGTTTATTGTCCTCTTTAAATGGTCCAAAAAAATCTTTAAAAAATCCACGTTTATTGTCCTCTTTAAATGGTCCAAAAAATCTTTAAATTATTCACGTTTATTGTCCTCTTTGAATGGTCCAAAAAATCTTTAAAAAATCCACGTTTTTGTCCTCTTGAATGGTCCAAAAAATCTTTAAAAAATCCACGTTTATTGTCCTCTTGAATGGTCCAAAAAATCTTTAAAAAATCCACGTCTATTGTCCCCTTTGAATGGTCCAAAAAAATCTTTAAAAAATCCACGTTTATTGTCCTCTTTGAATGGTCCAAAAAATCTTTAAAAAATCCACGTTTATTGTCCTCTTTGAATGGTCCAAAAAATCTTTAAAAAATCCACGTTTATTGTCCTCTTTGAATGGTCCAAAAAATCTTTAAAAAATCCACGTTTATTGTCCTCTTTGAATGGTCCAAAAAATCTTTAAAAAATCCACGTTTATTGTCCTCTTTGAATGGTCTAAAAAATCTTTAAAAAATCCACGTTTATTGTCCTCTTTAAATGGTCCAAAAAATCTTTAAAAAATCCACGTTTATTGTCCTCTTTAAATGGTCCAAAAAATCTTTAAAAAATCCACGCTTATTGTCCTTTTTAAAAAATCCACGTTTATTGTCCTCTTTAAATGGTCCAAAAAATCTTTAAAAAATCCACGTTTATTGTCCTTTTTAAAAAATCCACGTTTATTGTCCTCTTTAAATGGTCCAAAAATCTTAAAAAAATCTACGTTTATTGTCCTCTTTAAATGGTCCAAAAAATCTTTAAAAAATCCACGTTTATTGTCCTCTTTAAATGGTCCAAAAAATCTTTAAAAAATCCACGTTTATTGTCCTGTTTGAATGGTCCAAAAAATCTTTAAAAAATCCACGTTTATTGTCCTGTTTGAAAGGTCCAAAAAATCTTTAAAAAATCCGCGTTTATTGTCCTCTTTAAATGGTCCAAAAAATCTTTAAAAAATCCACGTTTATTGTCCTTTTTAAAAAATCCACGTTTATTGTCCTGTTTGAATGGTCCAAAAAATCTTTAAAAAATCCACGTTTATTGTCCTTTTTAAATGGTCCAAAAAATCTTTAAAAAATCCACGTTTATTGTCCTCTTTAAATGGTCCAAAAAATCTTTAAAAAATCCACGTTTATTGTCCTTTTTAAAAAATCCACGTTTATTGTCCTCTTTAAATGGTCCAAAAAATCTTTAAAAAATCCACGTTTATTGTCCTCTTTAAATGGTCCAAAAAATCTTTAAAAAATCCACGTTTATTGTCCTCTTTAAATGGTCCAAAAAATCTTTAAAAAATTCACGTTTATTGTCCTCTTTAAATGGTCCAAAAAATCTTTAAAAAATCCACGTTTATTGTCCTCTTTAAATGGTCCAAAAAATCTTTAAAAAATCCACGTTTATTGTCCTCTTTAAATGGTCCAAAAAATCTTTAAAAAATCCACGTTTATTGTCCTTTTTAAAAAATCCACGTTTATTGTCCTCTTTAAATGGTCCAAAAAATCTTTAAAAAATCCACGTTTATTGTCCTCTTTGAATGGTCCAAAAAATCTTTAAAAAATTCACGTTTATTGTCCTTTTTAAAAAATCCACGTTTATTGTCCTCTTTAAATGGTCCAAAAATCTTTAAAAAATCCACGTTTATTGTCCTCTTTGAATGGTCCAAAAAATCTTTAAAAAATCCACGTTTATTGTCCTCTTTAAATGGTCCAAAAAATCTTTAAAAAATCCACGTTTATTGTCCTTTTTAAAAAATCCACGTTTATTGTCCTCTTTAAATGGTCCAAAAAATCTTTAAAAAATCCACGTTTATTGTCCTCTTTAAATGGTCCAAAAAATCTTTAAAAAATCCACGTTTATTGTCCTCTTTAAATGGTCCAAAAAATCTTTAAAAAATCCAAGTTTATTGTCCTTTTTAAAAAATCCACGTTTATTGTCCTCTTTAAATGGTCCAAAAAATCTTTAAAAAATCCACGTTTATTGTCCTCTTTAAATGGTCCAAAAAATCTTTAAAAAATCCACGTTTATTGTCCTCTTTAAATGGTCCAAAAAATCTTTAAAAAATCCACGTTTATTGTCCTCTTTAAATGGTCCAAAAAATCTTTAAAAAATCCACGTTTATTGTCCTTTTTAAAAAATCCACGTTTATTGTCCTCTTTAAATGGTCCAAAAAATCTTTAAAAAATCCACGTTTATTGTCCTCTTTAAATGGTCCAAAAAATCTTTAAAAAATCCACGTTTATTGTCCTCTTTGAATGGTCCAAAAAATCTTTAAAAAATCCACGTTTATTGTCCTCTTTAAATGGTCCAAAAAATCTTTAAAAAATCCACGTTTATTGTCCTCTTTGAATGGTCCAAAAAATCTTTAAAAAATCCACGTTTATTGTCCTCTTTAAATGGTCCAAAAAATCTTTAAAAAATCCACGTTTATTGTCCTGTTTGAATGGTCCAAAAAATCTTTAAAAAATCCACGTTTATTTAAGGTTACTGCCCTCTTTTATTGGTCATGAAAATCTTTAAAAAGGCAACGGTAATTGCCCCATTTGGTTGGCTCATCTTCTAGAATTTCTTTCAGGACAGTAAATAAATTTCAAACTCCACCTACCTTAATTTTCTGTTGATCTCTGTAATTAAAAACAAATTAGGAATAACTTTTAGTACGACCAACATCCCTCTTACAACCAACACCAGCAGGACATTTTCAAGCAATCATCATCACCATCAACACCGACACCATTTCCGTCCAGGGTGATGGGGTGATATAATTGCCAGTCTGCTAATGGTTTAGCCTGGAAAGTATTTAAAATATGTATGTATGTAGTAGTATATATGTATGTATGTAGTTTCTTGATTAGTAAAACAAAACGAAGCAATGTACTAAGGAGAACGAGAAACAATGACAAAAGAAAATAATTTATAAAATCAAGACCTAAATTCGACCACACCAAACAACACAAAACATTAAAAATAATTTTCCAACAACTAGAGGAGAAAAATAATGTCAATGTAAGCTTTTAATAATGCCACAGCACAGATGTTTTGCTGGCCCAAAATGCCAGTTCGCATTTCATTTTCTTATTTGGATTTTGATGACAACTGCAAAATCTGAACATTTCTTAAAAAATGTTACCCATTATAATACATTCATATAAATTCCATTCCAATGTGCAACAGCGACGAGGGGTGGTGGACGTCATTAGGCATTATTGTTGAACACCCTACACAATGCAGTGGTAGAACTAGAACAGTCTATGAATAAAAAAACTCAATACAAATTGGGTGGTATTTTAGTATGTATAGACTGAAAGGAGACACTTTCAACTATATACCTATCTAGGGGCTCTATCTCTTCTAACGTTGCACATCTGTTTCCTCCTGATTAGGATGGCTCTCGCGGTAACACCCGAGTAAGTACGAGAGCATGCAATTGTGTTGCTGTATTGGACGAATCTTTGTCTCCTCATGTAGGTGGTCCACTGAAGTTCTCCCGGCTAGGGACCTAAGGACCTTATTCCTACATCCCGTCTTGTCGTAGATGATTTTGGCATGCGCAGACGAATCTCGGGGTAGTTAGTGATCGGAATTCTCCTACCATCTACCATGACAATCAGCTCAGTATTTAACTCAGCAGTCCATGTGCTAAACAAAGTGGCCGTCGATTTAGTGGAGTATATTTGCATATCATTCGCGTTATAATAGTGGTAAGATCTGTCAGCCTTTTAAAAATTTCATTAGGGATGGTACTCGAGGCCAAGATCTTACAATCATTCGCATACGTTACGATCACAATGTCATCTGAAGGGCGTGGTATTCAGAAGTGGTAGTGGAAAAACAGTTCCCTACCTTGGGGAACTCCCTGTTTCACTCTATGGGCTTGAACTTCTTGTTCCTGAATTCCACGTATCCAACGATTCAAACTTGTCATCTAACAGAGTGAAGTGCTCGCCAGTATTCACGGCTTTTGATAAGTCGATCGCAACAACACTATCATATCGCACAGCTTGTTCCGGCTGAGTCCTCGACTAAAATGTACGGAAATGGCGTGCAGCGCTGTTGTTTTGTTGTGCTGCTTACCGAACCCAAAATAATTATGAGCAACTGGATTGCTATTTCTGACTCTGGGGAAGAGTAAAGCCTCAAAAGTCTTTGGTAAAGCAGGACAAAAGCGGAATCAGTCTGTACAACTCACAATTGGTGGCATCCTTGGCTGGTTTCAGTAGCGGGATCACCCTGCCCACTTTCCAGACTTCGGACACGATATGGGTGGCTAGGTTGAGGGCTTTGGTGAGATTCTCAACTCCCGATTCATTCAGCTGCTTCAGCATTACTATGGGGATTGCATCAGGGCCCAACGCTTTGGATGATTTAGTGTATCAGATGGCATTCGCAGTACCATTCATTGTAAATTGTGGTGTTTCCTCCTCGGCAGAAAGATATCTAATGCGACGTAGTACTCTTCTCTTCGCCCTGCCACTCTTCATATCAACGTGACTTCCCCGAGTTCGAGAGTGACTTAACCGATGAACACAATTCACTTATTCCGGTTACAATGTTGCAACTATTCCAATGATTTAACCACTTGTTCCGCTTATGATCACCCACCAACCTGTTGATTTCTAGTGTCAGTTCCCTGGGATCACTGGGATTGGCTCAAAGAACCTACCTCCTTACGCTCGTTCTCTAATTCCGTTGCTTCAGCTGGGAAATTTGGTATCACTTCGGCTAATTTCACCAGCAGGCTATAGTGAGCGACTGCAGCAATAATGATGCCTCGGAATATCCTGTCTTCTACCCGAAAATCGGCGGGACAGTAATAAGGAAATGGCCGACCCAAGAGAAACGATGACGCTAATTCTTGTAGGGGCGTCCTCATAGACGGTGCAAAACGTAGATCTAACAATCTGGCTATTGCCGAGGATATAACTCATGACCAGACGGTTATGGAGTAGCGTCGATAGAAATTTCCAAAGGATCTTCGAATAGACCCTAAACTGCATTAATTTTTTTTTAACTTCAGTGGGGATGTACCCTAAGCAGAAAACCGATATGGACCATTTTCGAACTTAAACAAAGCGTTAACGTGCATTTCAGCCACTGCACATGGTGCCAAAGGGGTTTTTACAGCTGTCGGGCTATTTTCTAGACTTGCCCTTAAAAACTTGTACCGTCGTAATTGGGGCAGCGTATAGAAGTTGTTACAACAAAATCAAAGGGATACAAGTCTTAAACTGCACTTTTCTGAAATTTTGAGTGGGTGGTACCCGAAGGCGTTGACCGATATATTCCATATTCGATCTTGATCGGTGTCTGGTAGAAATAGGTTTGTCCCTTCGACTGTTATCTTCCGCATAATTTTTGTGAATAATTTTGAGCTTTTGTGGGGGAGGTACCCGAGGAAGTTGACCGATATGGTCCATCTTCAAACTTAAACAAAATATTACGATTTCCAATATTTGGTTCGAATCGGTTGATCCGTTCGACAGTTATCGTGGAAACAAACACAAATGTATGGGGGTAGCAGTCAGGTGTGGAACTGCCGAGATAGAGTTGCTGAACGTATACATCCCGCCGAGAAATAGCTATATCTCAGATTACGTGCCTAAAATTAGCCGGCTTTTGGAAGGTCATAATCGTCTGGTCCTGGGGGACTTTAATGCGCATCATGAGAGGTGGCATTTGGCCCTTGGAAACGAGGCCCCTACCAGAATTAGAGGAGAGTGTCACAGCTCGCCAGACATAACCATCGTGTCACTTGGTCTGACAAATGACGTTACCTGGCAACCCGACATTTCCCTTGGATCAGACCATCTCCCCATAATTGTCTCCATTAGTAGACCACCCGATTTCATTACCTCTGAACGTAGCACATTCGTCAATCATAAGAAAGCTGATTGGTCGGGTTTCAGAGAGTTCACCAATCACCGCTTCAGAGAACTGTCCAATCCTTCTGATATTTGGGTAGCGGAAAGGACGTTCCGAGACATCATCACTGCTGCATCCGCTCGCCATATCCCTGATGGTCGAATACCCGAAGTAAGACCAAACTTCCCAGCAGAGGCGACGGGATTAGCAAATGAGCGTGATGAGCTTCGCCGAACCAACACCAATGACCCCAGAGTCAGGGAGCACTGGAAGTTAACATGCTGGTCGGCGAGCATAAGCGGAACAAGTGGTTAAATCATCTGAAGAGTTGCAACATTGGAGCCGGTATAGGTGAATTGTGGGCAACGGTTAGGTCACTCTCGAATCCGGGAAGAAGGGAAGATAGGACTTCAGGCACGTTTAGCGACATTACGTTGACTGACACGAAGAAGTGCGCAAGTTATTTCAATCGACAGTTTGTCGAGCACCCCGAGAGTTACAGGGCGAAGAGAAGAGTATTACGTCGCATAAGATCTCTTCCAGCCGAGGAGGAACCGCCACAGTTTACAAAGGATGATGTTGACAATGCCATCAGGAACGCTAAATCATCAAAAGCTTTGGGCCCTGATGGAATCTCCATGGTAATGCTGAAGCAGCTGGGTGAGCCGGGAGTGGAGTATCTCACTAAAGTTCTCAACTTGTCGCTATCCACCCTCATTGTTCCCGAAGTCTGGAAAATGGGCAGGGTGGTCCCACTACGGAAGCCTGGCAAGGATGCCAGCAAAAATGAATCGTACAGGCCGATTTCGCTTTTGTGGCCCGTAGCAAAGACCCTTGAGAAATAGCTATCAAGTTGCCGATCATCAGCATGGATTCCGTAAGCAGCACAGCACGACAACTGCGCTGCACGCCATTACCACACATATTTGTCAAGGACTCAACCAGGAGCGGGCGTGCGAAAGAACAGTGATGGTGGCGCTTGACTTATCAAAAGCCTTTGATACAGTCAGGCACTCCACGCTGTTTGAGGACATTGAGCAAACAACCCTCCGGCCAAGCTTGAAACGTTGGATAGTCAATTATATGTGTGGACGCCAGTCGTACGTGGAATTCAGGAACAAGAAGTCCAAACCCCGTAGAGTGAAACAGGGAGTTCCCCAAGGTGGGGTGATATCTCCGGAACTGTTTAACCTCTACATCTCCTGTATTCCACCCCCTCCAGACGGCATTGAGATCGTGACGTATGCGGATGATTGCACGATCCTGGCGTCGGGTACCTATCCTGATGACATCTGTGAGAGACTGAACAACTATTTAACCGATCTTACCACATTTTCCCATTCGACGAATATGCAGATTTCCGCCACAAAATCAACAGCCACTCTGTTCACCACATGGACAGCGCAGTTCGGAAGAGAATTGAATGTCGTGGTCGACGGTAGCAGAATTCCGACCACAAACTGCACCAAAATTTAAGGGGTCACATGCGACACGACTTTCACGTCGTGCGCACACGCCACTGCTATCTGCGACAAACTGAAAAGTGGGAACAAGGTCCTCAAGTCCCTAGCCGGCAGCACTTGGGGTGCAGATAAAGAAACCTTGTTGACCACATAAAATGCGATAGGTCGGTCTGTGGTAAGCTATGCGGCGGCAGTTTGGTCTCCGAGATGATACGAATTGGAAAAAGATTCAAACTTGCCAGAATGCCGCCCTAAGAACAGCAACAGGGTTCAGTGGACCATCTACATGAGGAGGCAAAGATTCTTCCAGTAAAGCAACACAATGAGATTCTTTCGTTGCAGTACCTGCTTGGATGTTACCGTGTGAGCCATCCCAATCACCATCTTGTCACCATCGATATTCACCGTCAACGCAGATTGGTCCGTAGATCTTTCGAAGAAATTTTCTCTCAAACACACCAAGCACTGCGATGTCTGCTTGCGCAAGTACCCAGGCTTCGGAGCCATACATCAGCACGGGTAGTATCAGTGTTTTGTAGAGCGTTATTTTTGTTTGACGAGTTGTGGCTATGTTTTTAAACTGCTTACTTAAACCAAAGTAGCATCTGTTGGCCAATACAATTCTTCTTTTTATTTCACAACTGATGTCGTTTGTTGTGTTTACGGAGGTGCCGAGGTAGACAAAGTCTTGTACTACCTCAATATTATAGGAACCAACTTCCACAGTCGGTCCGAGCTCAATGGGCGCATTGCGCGTCGACACCATCAACTTGGTCTTCTCACCGTTTACCGCCAGACCCACTTTAGCAGATTCTCCTTCGACCTTCATAAAGGTATCGGTTACTTCTTTTACTTTTATAAGCAAGTAACATGTGACTATTGGTGTAGATTGTGCCACTTCTTTTGACGTTTGCCTCTCGAATAACCTTTTCCAGCAGGATGTTGAAGAGATCACACGAGAGGCTGTCTCCTTGCCTGAAACCTCTTTTGGTACAAAATTCTTAGGAGAGGTTCTTTCCTATTTTAACTGAGGATCTCGTGTCAGTTAAAGTCATTTTACAAAGCCGAATGAGCTTTGCGGGGATACCAAATTCAGACATGGCATGGAATACCTTTGAACGTAATGGGCTGTCGAAGGCTGCTCTATAATCGGCAAAGAGGTGGTAGGTGTCGATCTGCATCTCTTGGGTCTTCTCCAGGATTTGCCGCAGGGTAAATATCTGGTCAATGGTGGACTTGCCAGGTCTAAAGCCGCATTGGTATGGCCCAATTATCTCGTTGAATATAGGCTTTAATCGTTCGCACAATATCCCTGACATGATTTTGTAGGCAATCGGGAGTAGACTTATGCCCCTATAGTTAGAGCATACAGTCTTATCTCCTTTCTTATGGACGGGGCACAGGATACTCAGGTTCCAATCGTCGGGTACGCGTTCTTCCTCAGCGTATCGCCTCCGGTTTTAAACAGCTCGGCTGGTAGGCCATCAGCTCCTGTTGCCTTATTATTCTTCAGCCAGTTTATTGCTGTCTTTACCTCATCTTGGCGGGTGGTATACATTCAATACCATCTTCTTGGATTGGATCTGTGGTATCTTCGTCGACTTCGCTACTATTGGATACCAACAGTTTGGAAAAATGCTCTTTCCATATCCTTAGCACACTATCTGTATCAGTTACCAAATTACCTTGCTGGTCTCCACAGGAGGATGCGCCTGTACCAAAGCCATCAGTTTGATGCTTGACTCTTTGGTAGAATTTTCGGACTTCATTCTGGCTCCTGTACATCTCGATTTTTTCACACTCCCGCTTTTCCATCTCTCTCTTTTTCCTGCGGAAAAGACGTTTCTCCTCTCTCCTTTTCTCAATGAATCTCTCTCGTGCGCTACGCGTTCCTACGGATTGTAAAGTAGCCCTATATGCCGCATTTTTCTCTTCGGTGGCAGCACGACACTCCTGATCATACCATGGATTCCTTGGTGGAGGTCTCTGGTATACA
The DNA here is from genome assembly GCF_047663935.1 of Musca autumnalis. NCBI lineage: Eukaryota > Metazoa > Arthropoda > Insecta > Diptera > Muscidae > Musca > Musca autumnalis. Next base: position 22,709,994 of record NW_027411977.1, read on the forward strand.
AGTATGGATTTTGCGGCTGTTTGCATGGAGTGGGCAATATTTTGCCATTGCGCTGATATGTTATCGGGATAAGGAGTGCTTTGATTAAGCAATTGGGCTAGTTGAGTGGAATATGCTGTGGCTATCTGTTGTGATTGTAGCTTACCAATGTCCAACTTTCGTGTTGTGTCTGATCGTACTTTGTTTGCTACGTTTAAGCGGGTGCGTACCTTTGCTGCAACAACGTAATAGTCCGAGTCTATGTTTGCACCTCGGAACGATCGTACATCCAACACGCTTAATGCATGTCTTCCATCTATCAGAACGTGATCAATGATATTCTCCTTTCCAATTTTGGCATTAAAATCGCCTAGTATAATTTTAATGGGCATGGGCAGGGCAAATGTCATAAGCTTCATCTAAGCGCTCGTAAAATATATCTTTGGTCTGTTCGTCCTTGTCTTCAGTGGGAGCATGAGCGCAAATAAAGCTGATGTTGAAGAATTTAGCTTTTATTCGAATTGCAGCAAGTCTTTCATTCACTGGGGTGAAGCTGGAGACCAGATGTTTTAACCTCCGACCAACTACAAATCCGCAACCAAAGTAATGCTTTACGTCATGGCAGCTATAATACAGTGCGTCACCTTTAGGTGTTGTTGCGACGCCTTTCCCAATCCATCGTATTTCCTGTATGGCAGTAATATCGGTCTTGTACTTTTCAAGTACGTCTGCCAATGCGAAGACTGCACCTTCTCTATAAAGAGTGCGAACATTCCAGGTGCAGACTGGCAGATCATGGTCCTTAAAACGTTTGCGGGGTTCGTCAAATTTAGAGGGGTTTGTTTTTCTTTTCTTTCGTTTTTTCATTGTAGGCTGTTTTTTCTAGGGGAGGGTTACTAACCCGACGCCCAAACCCAAGTTTTGAACGTTCTTATGAGTGAACGCGCGGCACATGTTAGCTCACTACCTTCGACGGGTGTTAAAGGCAGTTCCCCAGGTCAGTGTCCACTTGAGATGAAAGAGCGACCAAGATAAATCCTGGGCTTTGCCATGTTAAAACCGGTCAGGACCGTTCCTTGGTATCTTCCATCCCCTACGTCACCCCACTTGTCTGGGATCGTTTGTAGTTAAGACGGTACAATTTTTTTCGGTAGCAAATCCATACTTCCAGAAAAATTGGCCCAAAAACTACCCCTATAGACGTCAGAAGTATTTGGTATTTCTTTACTTTTGAAAATGGTAAAACCGGCAAAAGTAGTAAACTGCTCCTATATGAATTGTATGGTGCCTGAAGTAAAGGAACGCTTTTCGAGTAAAAAGTGGTAAAACTTGAAGATTCTTGCACTAAAGGAACAGAGCTATTGTGTTTGCTTCTTTTCTTTAGGTCCCAGGCTAAGTGTATATCTCTGTTTGCACAACTGACTGATACTTTCTTAGTTGTTATTGTTTATATAGTATCGTTGAGTATGGCTCCATATAATACTTCCCACAATGGGTACTATACTCGTGTGGTATCAGAAAAAAAAAATAAAAAAACGACCTAACCACAGCCATCGTGGGCACAAAGCCCAACAATAACTGTAACACTATGGCGAACTTTCACGAAAAGTGTCCTTGTAATTTTTTTGAAGTATCAACGACGACGAACAATAACGACACACGGCCAACAATCACAGCAACAAAATGAAAACAAAAACTATAAATAATGGCCATAAGGTTCCAACAGCAACAACAATACCATCAACAACATCAGAATATAACAGTAGTCATTCATATTTTGTATACATTTGCCCACATTTGCCTAGAGAGGATAACGGCGACAGAGTGAGTGAGTGAGTGAGAGTGTGTGTGCTTATGTCAATGTGAGTTCATCTCTGAGTGTGTTTCTGTGAGTAAATATTTGTTCTCTTCTATCACTCTGCTGTTACCTACGCTATTTGTTATTGTTTCTCTTGACAATTTGGCTTCTATCCAAACATAGAAGAAGAAGAAACAAAAAATCAATGAATGAATGAACAGACGGACGGACGGACGGGCAAATGAAAGAAGAAGAGCAAAAATGAATAATAAGAAAAGAAAATAAAAACAACCATTACAAGAGGAAATTTCAAGTTTAACACAACGAAGTTTCAAGTGTGGCTGGAAAACAAATTAGCCAAAAAAAAAAAAACTTAAATTATTTTTAAATTATTTTTTCTCATCAATGTTTAGGAACGACAAGTGAAAAAAATTTAAAAAATATTTACAAAAATGTAACGAAATCAATTGCAAAATTATTTTAAGTAACTGAATTTTTTGAAAAGGCTTTAAGTATTGCAACAAAAGAAATATTGTTTTGGTGTTGATCTTAAGAAATATCTGTGACTGTGATTGCTAAGCAAAACAAAAAAAATAAAAAATAAAATAAATAAAATAAATAAAATAATAAATTAAAATAAATAAACGTATCTACTAACCACAATAAAACAAGCTTTCAAAGTTATGCTGAGTTAGAGAAACGAACTGAGTGTGATAACAAGAATTTTACCTAAGAAGAAAAGAAGATAACGAAAATTCCTAGTGCAATTAAATTGAGTGCAATTTTTTAAAGAAAACAAGTTTTGAAAACCTAATCTCTATCCCTTTAACAAACAAACAAAAATCAATGTTCAACATTATAAAGCCAATAGCCAACACTACTTATATAAGCAGCATACCCAAGGAGAAGTACAAACAACAACAACAACAAACCGACTGGAGTTCCGGCAACCAATGCTATTGAAATTTGGAATTAGAATTGGAACTGCAACAAATACGCACAACAAAGCCAAGCCACCCAGCAGCAAGTAGGCCAGTGGTTTGAAAAGTTGCCACAGTCATGATACGACGTGCCTCTGGCAATGGTAGTTTACCGAAATCATCCTCATCCTCCTCACATGGTGTCGCCAAGGAAGATTCTTCGGTGGTGGTGGTGTTAGCAGAAGATGGCCATGAACAACGGCGTAATAAAGCCCATTGCAACAACATAGACACTGTTGTTGTTATTGCTGCTGCTGGCGACAATGATACTAGTTTTGAAATCGATGAACCCGAAGATGAAGAAGTTGACCAAGACATTGAAGCAGAAAAACAGCAACATCGCCACAATGGCCATCCCATGAACAACATAGATGTCAGCAGCGATAGTGACTTGGACGTAGCCAGCGACAATGATGATGAGGATGGTGATTTATCCAGTGACAATAAAAGTCTTAGTACACCAACAAATGAGGCCCGTCCCTCAAAATATATTTTGGGGCGTCGGATTTCCGGCAATGCTGTGAGGAAAAAACCCTGCCATCATCAGCACACCACCACAGCCTATATAGAAAATGAAATTAAATCCCCGGTTAGCTATCCTCAGGCAGTGGTTATTGCCTTGCCTGCAGATAGGGCAGGTACTTCAACAACATTTAGTGCCTGTATACACGGCAGTGGCAAGGAGGACAATGACGACGACGATGATGATGATGTTGTTGCTGCTGCCCTTAATGAAGAGGTAGAGGGTTCCAATGAAGATCTAACCGACAACTCTTGCGATGATTCCTATACTTTTTCTTCCACACCCACCACAGCTGATGTGGCCGATGTATCAGCAGCGGCGGCCGCAGCTGCCTTACAACGTTACAGCCAGACCAGTGGTAGCAGGGGTAGTAATTCAAGTTCCCCCAGGGTCCCTCAACAACAACAACAACAACCGCAAATTCACACACCACACATACCAAATAGTGGTGCTGGCGGCCCAAATAACTTAGGTCACATAACCAGCCACATTGATGACAATATCTCAGGTTCTTTGGCCACAACAACTACAGAAATTGATCTAGACAATACCAACAATTCACCTGCCTCACACCTTGCCCGGACATCCCAACGTTATGTGGGACATCGTTCATCAATTGCCACAGCATCAGCAGCACCACCACCCCCGCCCATTGCACCCACCCATCGGCGTGTTAATTCAACGGTTCTAAGTGTACCCACAATGCTTTTAACCCATCCCAGTGCTGCCCTGCAGGACAACATTACAATTAAGGGTTCAACATCGTTGGATTTACCCACCTCAGTGGGTGGTATTGGGGTGACGGGTCGCCGCCATCATCAACGTTCCCTATCGGCCGCCTCACATCGTTCGGTAATCTCACAACATTCAGTGCATACAGCTAACACCACGCTATCCATAACGGAGCCAAAAAGTCGTATTTGGAGTTCATTAACTTGGATATGTCTACGATTTCAGGTGAATAGAAAAAAAAAGAAAAGCTATAAGAAAAATATTAAATGGAATATGAATTTTAGAATTTGAATTTTAGAATTTTAAAATTGTATTTTTAAGGGTTTTGAAAAATGACTTTTACAAAATCAAAGCTAATCAAAAATTGTTCTAAATAATGGATGTTTGTCCTAAAACTCTGTTTTAAAACATTTTCCTGGAAAGCTGGACCGAGCAGTCGGGAAATGTTGTTAGTTTTATACAAATTGACTGATCACAAGTTCAATGTTTTGCTTCACAGGTCATTAAGCTTAAAATCTTATTTAAGCTTTAAACAATGACCAATAATGTTATTTTATTTCGTCAAAAATCCATTCAATAGTGCAACTGGAAATAATTAAAAAAGTCTAAAAGTCATTTGCTTCCTTTGAAACGACGGGTCGTATAAGTGATGTAAACCTCTTTAAAATTCATAAGTATACGCTTCATGGTCCTTTAACGTTTCCCATTTACAGTGGATCCATCTAAAGTTGTTCACCTAAAGACATTTATTTAATTGTCTTATATCTACTTACTTACTTAGCTAGCCCATTACAGAACATTTGTTCTATAGGCCGAACTAAGAAAAGATCTCTAATTCTCTCTATTTGTTGCTTCGCACTCTGGAATACCGCGCCTTTTCATCTCATCATCTACTTGTTTTCGCCACCTATTCCTTAGCCTGCCAATTCTGCGTGCACCGCCAAGCGGTCCCTATTTATACGCCTTTTTAGCGGGTTCATCATCGCTCATTCTTTTGATATGGCCTAGCCAACGCAATCGCTGCATCTCGATACGTTTAACAATATTGATGTCGTTGTATAGCAGATACAGCTCGTGGTTCATGCGACGTCGATATTCACCGTCAACGCAGATTGGTCCGTAGATCTTTCGAAGAATTTTTCTCTCAAATACACCAGCACGGGTAGTATCAGTGTTTTGTAGAGCGTTATTTTTGTTTGACGAGATGTGGCTTTGTTTTTAAACTGCTTACTTAAACCAAAGTAGCATCTGTTGGCCAATACAATTCTTCTTTTTATTTCACAACTGATGTCGTTTGTTGTGTTTACGGAGGTGCCGAGGTAGATAAAGTCTTTTATTACCTCAATATTATAGGAACCAACTTCCACAGTCGGTCCGAGCTCAATGGACGCATTGCACGTCGACACCATCAACTTGGTCTTCCCGCCGTTTACCGCCAGACCCACTTTAGCAAGTTCTCCTTCGACCTTCATCATAAAGGTATCGGTTATTTCTTTTACTGATCGTCTCATGATGTCTATATCATCAGCATAAGCAAGTAAAATGTTGCTATTGGTGTAGATTGTGCCACTTCTTTTGACGTTTGCCTCTCGTATAACCTTTTCTAGCAGAATGTTGAAAAGATCACACGAAAGACTGTCTCCTTGCCTGAAACCCCTTTTGGTACAAAACCCTTCGGAGAGGTTCTTTCCTATTTTAACTGAAGATCTTGTGTCAGTTAGAGTCATTTTACAAAGCCGATTGAGCTTTGCGGGGATACCAAATTCAGACATGGCTTGAAAAACCTTTGAACGCAGCGGGCTGTCGAAGGCTGCTTTATAATCGGCAAAAAGGTGGTAGGAGTCGATCTGCATCTCTTGGGTCTTCTCCAGGATTTGCCGCAGGGTAAATATCTGGTCAATGGTGGACTTGCCAGGTCTAAAGCCGCAATGGTATGGTCCAATTATCTCGTTGACTATAGGCTTTAGTCGTTCGCATATCCCTGACACGATCTTGTAGGCAATAGGGAGTAGACTTATGCCCCTATAGTTAGAGCATACAGTCTTATCTCCCTTCTTGTGGACGGGGCACAGGATACTCAGGTTCCAATGGTCGGGTACTCGTTCTTCCTGTCAGATGGTGCTAACTAGCTGATGAATACACCTTATCAGCGTGTCGCCTCCGGTTTTGAACAGCTCGGCTGGTAAGCCATCGGCTCCTGCTGCCTTATTATTCTTCAGCCGATTTATTTACCTCATCTTGGCTGGGCGGTATACATTCAATACCATCTTCTGGGATTGGAACTTTGGTATCTGCGTCGTCTTCGCTGCTATTGGATACCAACAGTTTTGAAAAATGTTATTTCCATATCCTGAGTACACTATATGTATCAGTTACCAAATTACCTTGCTGGTCTCTACAGGAGGATGTGCCTGTACCAAAGCCATCAGTTTGATGCTTGACTCTTTGGTAGAATTTTCGGACTTCATTCTGGCTCCTGTACATCTGACTTATATCTCCGACACAAAAGTCCATTTAGTCGACAATTTAAAAACACGAAATAAGAAAATAATCAACCCCGTTTACATTGTTAAAAAAATTAAATTAGCTCAAGTACTAAGAATTTTAGCACCAAGCGAAAGTCGTACATTAATTATAAGGACAAAGTATTTGTTAATATCATTAATCCTAGTACATTTTTTAATTTTTATTAAATCCTACGATCGATTTAGCGTAACATCAGTACTTCATTACAATCAATAGGGTCAATTCTGGAAACTTAAATCAGATTTAATGGGGCAGAAGCGTAAACATTATTTTTATGAAACCAAATGACAAAATAATTAACTAAACTTTACAAAAACAATTTTTTCGTTTTAGCACATATTGAAAATTAAAACTACAACACTATCCAATGCTTTGATGTGTGCATTATACGACGGATGTGTGTTAAAAAAAAAATATTTAAAATAATTTGAAAATTAAAAGAACAATATTTTCTTGTGGATAGTTCGATACGCAAATTTCAAAATGAGTTTATGTTTAGTGTCCCGACTCTCTACTCGATTGAAAAAAAAAATATTTGAAAGCTTGTTTTTCCAATGTAAAGTCAAGTTTATACCCCATAAATAAATTTTCACTTGGTGATAAAAAGTGCTTAAAAAAGCTATACATAAATGTTATCCAAAAGCATTGTTAGGATATTAGGGTGGGGCGATTTGAACACCACGACGGGCGCCTGGATTTTCTGATTATTGGGATTGTACTGAGCAAAAAAGTCCACTACACCTTTTTCAGATGTAATTCGAATTATTTTAATTGTAATTCGAGAATTCCATTTGTAATTCGAATTATTCCATTTGTAATTCGAAATATTCCATTTGTAATTCGTATTATTCCATTTGTAATTCGAATTATTCCATTTGTAATTCGAATGATTTGCTTTGTAATTTCAAATAAAATAATCCGAATTTCAAATGGAATAATTCGAATTACAAATGGAATGATTCGAATTTCAAATGAAATAATTAGAATTACAAATGGAATAATTCGAATTACAAATGGAATAATTCGAATTACAAATGAAATGTTACGAATTACAACTAAAATGTTTCGAATTACATCTGGAAAAAGGTGTAGACCATATATCTACGGTGAAAATCGAGCCCCCGGATTTTGACTTGAAGTTTCTTTTCAAGGTTTTTTGGATATTTTGGCACGATGTAACAGCCAAACCACTGAGATTTTCGATCCAACACAAAGACAAAAATTGTAGCCAAGACAATAATTAAGAACTCTCTAGTACATCGCAAAAGCATTGGAACGCTCCTTCAGGCAGTTATGGCTCCGAGAAAGTGCACATTTTTCGGAAAATATTGATAAATTACACTGTGCTACAAAATTTGACTCAAAGTCAGTGGGTGCAAATTTCTTTTTGTAGATGAAAGCCCTTGGTGAGTGTACTAAGAACGCAAAAGGAAATTTTCAGGATAGGTCAAGTTTCTGAGATATGGTTTGACCAAAATATCCTTGAAAAAAAATTTCAAGTCAAAATCCGGGGGCTCGATTTTCACCGTATACATATGGTCTAGTGGACTTTTTTGCTCAGTACAATCCCAAGAATCAGAAACTTCAGGCGCCCACTATCACTTTTTTCCTTCCATACAAATCGCCCCGGCCTATGGGATATCCAAACAATACCAACGAAGGCATAAAATTTATTAGAAGAGTGTAATTCTATAGATGCGGATCCAGACCTCATATAGCGAAAAAGCTCCACATATCGCTTCTTGCCTACCACACGAATAATAAAACATAACGCATCAGTGTATCAGTGACACTCACTGGGGCTTATTTTTCAGATATGAATCTTTGTTTTATGTTTTTTTTTTTTTTTTTTTTGAAGTCATTGCGAATCGAACTATTCGATTTAACTGTTTTATGGAGTTGTTACTACCTGGCGAATGACGTACTGGTCAATGTAAGCATAATATTTGCGGTCACTGCTATTTATTAAGGAACGTTCCTGACCGGTTTTAACATGGCAAAGCCCAGGATTTATCTTGGTCCCCCTTTCATCTCAAGTGGACACCTGGGGAACTGCATTTAACACCTGTTAAGGGTAGTGAGCTAACATGTGCCGCGTTTTCACCCATAAGAACCCTTCCCTAGAAAAAACAGCCTGCTATGAAAAAACTAAAGAAAAGAAAAACGAACCCCTTTAAAGTTGACGAACCCCGCAAACGTTTTAAGGACCATGATCTGCGAATCTGCACCTGGAATGTTCGCATTCTTTATAGAGAAGGTGCAGTCTTCGCATTGGCAGACGTACTTGAAAAGTACAAGGCCGATATTACTGCCATACAGGAAATACGATGGATAGGGAAAGGCGTCACAACAACACCTAAAGGTGACGCACTGTATTATAGCTGCCATGACGTAAAGCATGAGTTTGGTTGCGGATTTGTAGTTAGTCGGAGACTAAAACATCTGTTATCCAGCTTCACCCCAGTGAATGAAAGATTTGCTGCAATTCTATAATAAAATAAAAGCTAAATTCTTCAACGTCATCTTTATTTGCGCTCATGCTCCCACTGAAGAAAAGGACGAGCAGACCAAAGATATATTTTACGAGCGCTTAGAAGAAACATATGACCGCTGCCCTGCCCATGACATTAAAATTATTCTAGGCGATTTTAATGCCAAAATTGGAAAGGAGAATATCTTTGGACCAACAGTCGGGAATTTCAGTCTCCACAGTGAAACATCTGACAATGGTATGAGGCTGAGAGACTTTGCAGCAGCAAAAAACATGGTAGTTAGCAGTACCATATTTAATCATCTTGATATTCATAAGAGCACCTGGCTGTTTCCAGATCAAAGAACAAATAATCAAATTGATCATGTTGTGATAGATGGAAGACACTCATCGAGCGTGTTGGATGTAGGATCGTTCCGAGGTGCAAACATTAATTCGGACCACTACCTTGTTGCAGCAAAGGTGCGTACCTGTCTAAACGTTGCAAATAAAGTACGAACAGATACAACACGAAAGTTAGACATCGGTAAGCTGCAAACACAACAGATAGCCACAGGATATTCCACTCAACTAGCCCAATTGCTTAATGAGAGCACTCCTTGTCCCGATAACATAACAACACAATGGCAAAATATTGCCCACTCCATGCAAACAGCCGCAAAATCCATACTTGGATACCAGAGACCTACACAAAGGAATTCATGGTATGATCAGGAGTGTCGTGCTGCTTCCGAAGAGAAAAATGCGGCATATAGAGCTACTTTGCAATCAGTAGCAACGCGTAGCGCGCGAGAGAGATATCGGGAGAAAAGAAGAGAAGAGAAACGTCTTTTCCGCAAGAAAAAGAGAGACATGGAAAAGCGGGAGTGTGAAAAAATCGAGATGTACAGGAGCCAGAATGAAGTCCGAAAATTCTACCAAAGAGTAAAACATCAAACAGATGGCTTTGGTACAGGCACATCCCCCTGTAGCTACCAGCAAGGTAATCTGGTAACAGATACAGATAGCGTGCTCAGGATATGGAAGGAACATTTCTCCAATCTGCTGGTATCCAATAGTAGCGAAGACGATGATACCACAGATCCAATCCCAGAAGATGGTATAGAATGTATACCGCCCGGCCGAGATGAGGTAAAAACAGCAATCAACCGGCTGAAGAATAATAAAGCAGCAGGAACCGATGGCTTACCAGCCGAGCTGTTTAAAACCGGAGGCGACACGCTGATAAGGTGTGTGCATCAGCTAGTTAGCACCATCTGGCAGAAGAACGCGTACCCGACGGTTGAACCCTGAACATCCTGTGTCCCGTCCACAAGAAAGGAGATAAGACTGTATGATCCAACTATAGGGGCATAAGTCTTCTCCCTATTGCCTACAAGATAGTGTCAGGGATATTGTGCGGACGACTAAAGCCAATGGTCAACGATATTATTGGACCATACCAATGTGGCTTTAGACCTGGCAATTCCACCATTGACCAGATATTTACCCTGCGGCAAATCCTGGAGAAGACCCAAGAGATGCAGATCGACACATATCGCTTTTTTGTCGATTATAAAGCAGCCTTCGACAGTCCGCTTCGTTCAAAGGTATTCCATGCAATGTCTGAATTTGGTATCCCCGCAAAGCTCATCCGGCTTTGTAAGATGACTTTAACTGATGCTATATTCTCAGTTAAAATTGCAAAGAACCTCTCCGAACAGTTCAGTACCAAGAGAGGTTTCAGACACGGAGACAGCCTTTCGTGTGACCTATTCAACATTTTGCTGGAAGAGGTAATACGAGGTGCAAATGTCAAAAGAAATGGCACAATTTACACCAATAGCCACATGTTACTTGCTTATGCTGATGACATAGACATCATGGGACGATCAGTAAAAGAAGTAACCGATACCTTTATAAATGGTCGAAGGAGAATCTGCTAAAGTGGGTCTGGCTGTAAACGGCGAGAAGACCAAGCTGATGGTGTCGACGCGCAATGCGTCCATTGAGATCGGATCAACTGTTGAAATTGGTTCCTATAATTTTGAGGTAGTAAAAGACTTCGTATACCTCGGCACCGCCGTAAACACAACAAACGACATCAGTTGTGAAATAAAAATAAGAATTGTATTGGCCAACAGATGCTACTATGGCTTAAGTAAGCACTTTAAAAACAAAGCCACAACTCGTCAAACAAAAATAACGCTTTACAAAACACTGATACTACCCGTGCTGATGTATGGTTCCGAAGCCTGGGTACTTGCTCAAGCAGATAAGGCAGTGCTTGGCGTGTTTGGGAGAAAAATTCTTCGAAAGATCTACGCCGTCGCATGAACCGCGAGCTGTATCTGCTATACAACGACATCAATACAGTTAAACGTATCGAGATGAAGCGATTGCGTTGGCTAGGCCATATCATAAGAATGAGCGATGATGAACCCGCTAAAAAGGTGTATAAATTCGAGCCACATGGGAATTGGCAGGCCAAAGAATAGATGGCGCAAACAAGTGGATGAAGAGATGTCAAGGCGCGGTATTCCAAAAAGCGAAGCACGAAACAGAGAGAATTGGATATCTTTTCTTAGCTCGCTCTATGGAACAAATGTTCTGTTATGGGCCAGCTAAGTAAGTAAGTATTTCTAGGCCAAATCGGACATATATAGCGCGTTTCGTACATTAAATACCTAAAATCGGACAAGAATATATACGGGAGCTATATCCAAATTTGAACCAATTTCTATACAATTTGGCAACACTTATTTCTAGACTAAATACCGTCGCACATTCCAAATGTCATTGAAATCGGGCATATATAGCGTGTTTCGTGCACCAAACGCCTTAAATCGGGCGAAAATATAATCCAAATCCGAAACGATTTCTATATAATTTGGCACACTTACTTCTAGACTAAATTCCGTCGCACATTCCAAATTTTATTGAAATCGGACATATATAGCGTGTTTCGTGCACCAAATGCCTTAAATCGGGCGAAGATATATATGGGGGCTATATCCAAAACTGAACCGATTTTTACCAAAATAAATAGCGTTCGTCCTTTGACAAAAAAAAAACTTGTACTTTCTTTACAAAATTACATGGACAGACGGACAGACAGACGGACATGCGTAAATCGACTCAGAAAGGGATTCTATGTATATCCCTAAAAGGAACTGTGGGTCCATCTCGTTTCCTTTTGCATGTTATAAACTTATGCACAAGGGCATAATACACCTCACCACAAGGTGGTGTAGGGTATAAAAAGTAGAAAAGCCATTTGCTTCCTTTGAAACTTCGGGACGTATAAGTGATGTAAACCACTTTTAAATTCATAAGTATACGCTCCACGGTCTTTTAACGTTTGCCATATACATACGTATTTCTGATCGGGGAATCAGAAAGCCAGGGATAGGTAATGGAAAGCAATAATCGACTTTTCAACTTTTCGATTTTGGTCTTAAAATAAAAATTGGATTTTTCGATCTGGCAATTATTTCAGTTGTCTTAAAACTCGACTTTCGACTTTTTCATAACCGCAGAAAATCGATTATAATGGACTATTCGTCGATTTACGAATTTCTTTTTGAACTGTAAAACCGCTAAGTAAACAAATTCGAAATCAATCACAAGATAATCGATTATGCGATTTTCCTTCCCTCCAGACAAAATTCGACTGCGATTTTTCGACTTTTGACTGCAAAAGTTGATTAATCGGTTAATTGAAAGTCGACTTACCTATCCCTACAGAAATCATGTTAAATGTAAGTATCACCTGATATCACGAACTCCCTGGACAAATATTTATTTACAATTTACACCCTCTTTAGGCCCAAAAACTTTTCCTTTGTCCTGAAAGCCGAGGGCAAAGAAAGATGTTTTATTTAAATATTTATTATTTATTGACGTCAAGGGCTTAGAAAAAATACATACCAGCTAAAAAAATACCTCTAGGGATATTCTCGTTTTGATTTCATTAGATTATAAATATCACGTGCAACAACAACCTTCTCACCTTCGCAACACCACAACACACACACACACACAACGCATTAACGCACGCATTGTAATTGACAAACATCCAAATGGCTACACAAATATTTGCTTTACAATTCACTAACGCTTGACAATACATTTTTTTTGGTTGCTTGGTGGTTCGCAGGTTGGTGGGTAAACACTGGGTATTTTATTTTTGGGATTTGTTTTTGTTTACCCACGAATTTTTTTGACATTCTGTTGGCATGGCTTTCAATCGGAAGTTCTCAAAGACCAAAAGTCAATATCTAAATTTGTTTAAAAGAGTTGAAAGTTAATGGGTAGAAGTGTTTTTAAATATAATATTGAAAGGAATAGAAGCACCGTTTAGGCAACTTCGATGGTAAGACTTTATATTCTACCATTTATTCTGCTAGAAAATAATTAGGAATTATTATACCCTCAGTCTTTAAACTAACAAGGGTATATACACTTTCATACGGCCAAGATGTGACTCATCGAAATAGTGGTCTTATACCCCAAGTATGTTTGGACAAGGATTTGTAGTCGATTAAGCTATGTCCGTCCGTTTGTCGGTCTGACTGGCTGGAGCGCACAATAACACTCGAACGGATCAACCGATTCGATCCAAAAGTTGGCCTTCGTAATGTCCAGTCTTAGCTTAACTTCGAAGATGGGTCGTATCGGTCCAATCCTTCGGGAACCTCCACCACAAAAGTTGAAAACTTTTCATTAAAGTGGTGTGCTCGATAACTCTCGTAGGTAGAAATATGGACTATATCTGTCAACAAATATGTACACAAACTTCCGGGCAGAGGCGATGGTATTAGCAAATGAGCGTGATGAGCTTCGTCGAACCAACCCTAATGAACCCAGGAAGCTGACGCTGGAAGTTAACAGGCTGGTCGGCGATCTTAAGCGGAACAAGTGGTTAAATCATCTGAAGAGTTGCAACATTGGAGCCGGTATAGGTGAATTGTGGGCAATGGTTAAGTCACTCTCGAATCCTGGAATAAGAGAAGATAAGACCTCAGTCACGTTTGGCGACGTTACGTTAACTGACCAGAAGAGATGCGCAAGTTATTTCAGTGACAGGGCGAAGAGAAGAGTGTTATGTCGCATTATATCTCTTCCTGCCGAGGAGGAACAACCACAGTTTACAATGGATGATGTTGCGAATGCCATCAGGAACGCTAAATCATCCAAAGCGTTGGGCCCTGACGGAATCTCCATGGTGATGCTGAAGCAGCTAAAGTTCTCAACTTGTCGCTATCCACCCTCATTGTTCCCAAAGTCTGGAAAATGGACAGGGTGGTCCCACTAAGGAAGCCCGGCAAGGATGCCAGCAAAATGAATCGTTCAGGCCGATTCGCTTTTGTCGCCCGTAGCAAAGACCCTTGAGGCCTTAGTCCTCCCCAGTATCAGAAATAGCTATCAAGTTGCCGATCATCAGTATGGATTCCGTAAGCAGCACAGCACGACAACTGCGCTGCATGCCAATACCACATATATTAGAGATTAGAGACGGCCGTGCGATAGAACAGTGATGGTGGCGCTTGACTTATCAAAAGCCTTTGATGCAGTCGGGCACTCCACGCTGTTTGAGGACATTGAGCAGACAACACTCCAGCCAAGATTGAAACGTTGGATAGTCAATTATTGTTACCGTGCTGCCTAGATTGCAGAAGCTATCGACATATTGGATTGCTTGGCCTTGAAGTATGATTTTTTTCTGTACTGGTGTTGTTGATTGTCATGGCCTTTGTGTGTTCCTGATGATAATTTCAAGTGCAACATTGCGAGCAAGTCTCTCCAGGTCTTCTAGTTTTGACTGCATGATTGGTGTCTGGTACTCCTTCGATTTGTTAGACTATCTATTGTCTGGTGTAGGTTTCTTATTTGGTTCTGGTTCTTGCTGCTTCCTCTACTGTTTTCGCCAGAGATCTTGTAGGAAGTTTCTTTTGTCTCTTCTTGCAGCTTTCTTCACTTGTTTTGATAGTTGTTTATACTGCTCTCTTGTGATATTGTTGTTTTTCAGCTGCATCTTATGTTCAACTCTTTGAGAAATTAGGTTAATTTTTCTCTATTTTTGGACTACGGTGTTTCTGTGTCTGGTGGTTGTTCTTTTGCCTTTCAATTTGATTTTAATTTCACCTATGATGAGGTCGTGGTCACTGTCAATGTCAATGTCAGCGCCTCTTTTATTTCTGACGTCTGACAGAGAGCTCCTCCATGTTGTACTCACACGATTCCTGCTGCTGCTGGCTGGTACACCACCTTCGATTTGTGGGACTATCTTCTATTGTGGTCGGTCGTCTTGTCTAGTGGTGTAGCTTTCTCATGTTTTTCTGGCTTGCTCCTGCTGTTTTCCTCTGCTGTTCGTTGTCGTCTTTGCCGATATCTTCGCTTTTATTCCTGTAGTCTACGATTTTACTCCGTGGTTTTTGCTGGGTACACCTTCGATTTGTGGGACAATCTTCTTCTATTGTCGTCTGTCTGGTGTAACCTTCTATTGTTTGACTATCTTTCTATTGTCATCTGTCTGGTGTAGCATTCTCATGTTGCCTTGGCTTGCTGCTTTCCTCTGCTCTGGTGTTGTCGTCGTACATGGTTTTCCGCTTTCTGTGCTAGTTACCTCATCACTTTTATCCCTGTAGTCTACGATTTTACTTCCTGGGTTACCAGCAGGAACCATCTTCGCTTTTTTCCTGTAGTCTACGATCTTAGTTCCTGCTGGTACATCTTCTATTTGTTGGCCTATCTTCTTCTATTGTCGCTTGCTACTTTCCTCTGCTCTGGTGTTGCCTGTCTAATTCCTTTGCGCAATGCGCGTCCACTTCTTGGTTACCAGCAGGAACCATCTTCGCTTTTATTCCTGTAGTCTACGATCTTGGTTCCTGCTGGTACACCACCTTCTATTTGTTGGCCAGTCGTACGTGGACTTCAGGAACAAGATGTCCAAACCCCGAAGAGTGAAACAGGGAGTTCCCCAAGGAGGGGGATATCTCCGGAACTGTTTAACCTGCACGATCCTGGCGTCACGTACCTATCCTGATGACATCTGTGCGAGGAACAAGGTAATCCAGTCCTTAGACGGCAGCACTTGGGGTGCAGATAATGAAACCTTGTTGACCACATATAACGCGATAGGTCGGTCTGTTGTAATCTATGCGGCGCCAGTTTGGTCCCCGGGATTATGTGATACGAATTGGAAAAAGATACAAACCTGCCAGAATGCCGCCCTGAGAACAGCAACAGGGTGCCTTCTCAAGCCTTCAGTTGACCATCTACATGAGGAGGCAAAGATTCTTCCAGTAAAGCAACACAATGAGATGCTTTCGCTATCTGCTGGCTAGGCCCGACAAATTCTGGCATATCAGGAAGGATATTCATGCTCTAGAGAGGGAGGTCCAACAATATAGGAGAGAACCCCTTGGTCAACAGGCATATCAAGCAGGTTTAAATAGAATTTCAGTTGCTAAGGCCATAAGCAAATATAGTGTGAATAAAATCCTCGAAATACATCCCCCATCTATCGCAGCTGAGGAGCGTCAGAGAGATGTTTTGGCTCAACTACGTTCGGGATATTGTAGTCGCCTAAATTGCTATTGGGCGGAAATTGACCGCGCCGTGCAAGACATCTGCTCAGTATGCGGCATGGACCCGCACGACACAAAACACCTTTTCAACAGCCAAACCTACTCATCTAACTCCAGTGGATCTGTTGTTACATCCCATCGAAGCAGCCACTTTCCTGGAACTGGATATAGACCCAGAGCCAGATTGAAATTGTTGGAAGTGTAGTGGTGAAGCATACGATAACTATTGAACGGATCAGCCGATTCGATACAAAATTTGGCCTTCGTAATATTTTGTCCAAAACTTAGTTTAACTTCGAAAATGGTCAATATCGGTCCACACCTTCCGGAACCTTCCCCACAAAAGTTAAAAACTTTTCGCTAAAATGGGGCGCACGATAACTCTCTCGAAGGCAATAACCGATTTTGTCCATACTTTGCACATCGTAATATTTCAAGGAGACATAGGTCTAGTTCGAATATGGGCAATACAGGAAAGTGGAGAAAATTGCCGAAAGGGTGTAAAAAACCTTACGACACCATGAGTAGTGGTTGGCGCACGATAATGATCGTTCTAAAATTTGGCCTTTTTTATATTTTGTCCGATGTTGGGCAACATCGGTCTACTCCTTCCGGTAGACCGATGTTCCTAATATGTTTTCCAAATTAAGTTTAACTTCGAAAATAGTCCACAGTGGTGTTTTCCCTAGGGTAACTCAACATTTTTGGTAAAGGTCAGTTTAGGATCTGTTCGAAGATCCCCTGGAAAATTATACCAATAATACTCCTTGTGGTCCTGTTTACAGACCAAGTCCATGCTTCCTGACAGAGTAGAAAGAAATTACTCCCAAAATAAGATCCCCTTCCAAAATGGACTATATCGATGCACTCCTTTGATGAAGCGTGAATACCGGCAAAAGAAATTGAGTTTCGGTGAGCTCCAAGCGTCTCGACAAAATCACAAAACATCGAGTACTTCTTTGTCCATGGGTCTCGGCTAAATATCCAAAGATCGATTACACTTCTTTGGGCTGGATTCCAGGAGTAATTGTGCTCAATTGAAGGCAGCCTTCAACAATGGTAAAATTGAGATTAAGCAACAGGTGGCTGCAGAACCGACTTGATGTTTCTCTTCCGTCACTTCACTGAGAGGATAGAGTACCGTTTTATAAAGTCGACAATTGTTCCGCGCTGAAGACTTTGAAGAACTATCTGTAGTTCTGAGTGACTACCTAAAAGCTATCAAATGAATATCCAAAAAAAAAAAAAAAAAAAAAAAAATCCTAAAGTAACCAGTGAGTTGAGCGTGCGTTCAAACTTATGCAAGACTTTTATAACTCCTGCCGCAAGAAGAACAACCTCTCGATGAAATTCGCTGTGCCCTTTTATAAGAAGACCTTGTGGCCTTCCATAAAATCAACTTGGGCCTCCTATAAGAACCCCTTATAGCTGCCATGACACAAAGCATGAGTTTGGTTGCGGATTTGTAGTTGGTCGGAGGTTAAAACATCTGGTCCCCAGTTTCAACCCAGTGAATGAAAGACTCGCTGCAATTCGATTAAAAAGCAAAATTCTTCAACATCAGCTTTATTTGCCCTCATGCTCCCAATGAAGACAAGGACGAACAGACCAAAGAACAGACAAAGAAGCCCATGACATTAAAATTATACTAGGCTATTTTAATGCCAAAATTGGAAAGGAGAATATCATTGGCCCAACAGTCGGGTAATTCAGTCTCCACAGTGAAACATCTGACAATGGTATGACACGCTGATAAGGTGTATGCATCAGATAGTTAGCTCAATCTGGCAGGAAGAACGAGTACCCGACGATTGGAACCTGAGCGACTGGAAAGATTTTATGCTCCAACCATAGGGGCATAAGTCTTCTCCCTATCGCCTACAAGATAGTGTCAGGGATATTGTGCGAACAACTAAAGCCCATGGTCAACGAAATAATTGGACCCTACCAATGCGGCTGGCAAGTCCACCATCGACCAGATATTTATCCTTCGGCAAATCCTGGAGAAGACCCAAGAGATGCAGATCGACACCTACCACCTTTTTATTGATTATAAAGCAGCCTTCGACAGCCCGCTACGTTCAAAGGTATTCCAAATAATGTCTGAATTTGGTATCCCCGCAAAGCTCATTCGGCTTTGTAAAATGACTCTAACTGACACGAGGTCCTCAGTTAAAATAGGAACGAACCTCTCCGAAGAGTTTTGTACCAAAAGAGGTTTCAGGCAAGGAGACAGCCTTTCGTGTGACCTTTTCAACATCCTTCTAGAAAAGTTTATACGAGAGGCAAACGTCAAAAGAAGTGGCACAATCTACACAAATAGCCACATGTTACTTGCTTATGCTGATGATATAGACATCATGGGACGATCGGTAAAAGAAGTAACTGATGCCTTTATGAAGGTCGAAGGAGAATCTGCTAAAGTGGGTCTGGCGGTAAACGGAGAGAAGACAAAGTTAATGGTGTCGACGTGCAATGTGTCCATTGAGCTCGGACCAACTGTGGAAGTTGGTTCCTATAATTTTGAGGTAGTCAAAGACTTCGTCTACCTCGGCACCTCCGTAAACACAACAAACGACATCAGTTGTGAAATAAAAAGAAGTATTGGCCAACAGATGCAGTTTAAAAGCAAAGCCACATCTCATCAAACAAAAATAACGTTATACGAAACACTGATACTACCCGTGCTGATGTATGGCTCCGAAGCCTGGGTACTTGCACAAGCAGACATGGCAGTGCTTGGTGTGTTTGAGAGAAAAATTCTTCAAAAGATCTACGGACCAATCTGCCTTGACGGTGAATATCGACGTCGCATGAACCACGAGCTATATCCGCTATACAACGACATCAATATAGTTAAACGTATCGAGATGCAGCGATTGCGTTGGCTAGACCATATCATAAGAATGAGCGAAGATGAACCCGCTTGGCGGTGCACGCAGATTTAGCAGACCAAGGAATACATGGCGCAAACAAGTGAATGAAGAGATGAAAAGGTGCGGTATTCCAGAGTACGAGGCAACAAATAGAGAGAAATGGAGATCTTATCTTAGTTCGGCCTATGGAACAAATGTTCTGTAATGGGCTTCTGTAGTAACCTCTTGTAGCCTTCTATAAGAAACTCTTAGGGTCTCCTATAAGAAGACCTTGTGGCCTTCTATACAAAGGCTTTGTGGCTCTTTATAATAAGACCTTGTGGCCTTCTCTAAGAAGCCCTCCTATAAGAAGATCTTTTGGCCTTCTATAAGAAGACGTTGCGATCTTCTATAAGAAGACCTTGTGGCCCCCTATAAGAAAAAACTATGGTCTTCTATAAAGAAGACCCTATGGTCTTCCATAAAGAAGAGCTTGTGACCTTCTATTAGAAGACCTTGTGGCTTCTATAAAGAAGTCCCTGTGACCTGCTCTTAAAAGACCTTATGGCTTTGGTATAAAATCCTTGTAGCCTTCTTATATCCTCAGTCTTTAGGCTAAAGAGGGTATCGTATATACACTTTGATACGGCCAAAAATGTGCCTCATCGAAATATTGGGTTTAGACCACAAGTATTTTAGGTAGAAATCTGTTTCAGACAATTTGGAGTTGATTTAGCCATGTCCGTCTGTCAGTGTCCAAAATTTGGCATTCGTAATATTTTGTCCAAAACTAAGTTTCAGGTTCGAAAATGGACAATATCGGTCGGCATCTTCCGGCACCTCTCCCACAAAAGTTCAAAAATTTTTGTTAAAAAGGTGCACACGACAACCCTCGAAGAGAGTAACCGAATTTATCTTAACATTACATATAGTAATGTTATTTCCAGGCATAGATCGGGTTCGAATATAGACTATATCTGTCCACTTCTTTGGGTACATCCCACACAAAATTCGGAAAAAGTGAAGTTTAGGAGCTTCTCTCGGATAGTTTGGAAATTTTTTTACAAAAAGTTCTTCGTGCAAGATAACTCTCGCAGGGAGTTTCTGATTGGTCAAAACTTTGCACATCGTCTTATTTCATCTACACCATTTTCAGAAGTAATTCGAATCATTTTAATTGTAATACGAGAATTCCGTTTGTAATTCGAAGCATTTCAATTGTAATTCGAAAATTCTATTTGTAAATTGTAACATTTTAATTGTGATTCGAGAATTCCATTTGTAATAGGATTCCATTTTAAATTGGAATTATTTCATTTCGAATTTGTCCATTTGTAATTCGAATTTGTCCATTTGTAATTCGAATTATAAAATTTGAAAGTCGAATATACAGTTTGAAAACAAATACAAAATTTTTGGTTGCATTTGTTTTATATTTGGTTTTTCGAAATACAAATAAAATGTTTCGAATTACAAATGGAATAATTTAAATTACAAGTAGAAAAATTCGAATTACAAATAGAATAATTTGAATTACAAATGGAATTTTTGAATTACAATTCAAATGCTTCGAATTACAAATGGAATTGTCGAATTACAAATGAAATGTTACGAATTTAATCTAAACTAATTACTTCTGAAAATGGTGTAGTCAGGTATCAGGTTGGAATATGGACTATATCCCGTCCCGTCTTTCAGTTTGGTTACCTCCCACACAAAATTTGGGAAAAGTTCAGATTAACAGATTATCTCGGATAGTTTTGAAATTTTTTCACACAACAACTCAGAAACCCCCTATAAATGTCGGAAGTATTGTGTTTGCTTCTTTTTCAGGTCCGAGGCTTAGGCTACATCTCTGCCGGCACAGCTGGCTGATACTTTCTTATGTGTTTCTTTACTTGTTAGATCTCCATTGAAAATTGTCTTTACAATTTATACGTTTATATTGTAAATTTTACAATTACCACCAAAGAGAAATTAGAGTGCATGAAATGCTTGGCTCATCGTGTTGCTGATAAGAGCAACATGTGATCCAAATTCACTGTCAGCCATGCACTCGCTAGCCCCGACACATAAATTGCCAGAATTTTTTCGGGTTATTCTAAATTTAGAACAAAAATTCCCATTACTTCATGAACAAATATTATTCTTATTATTTATTATACAACAACAACAATAGAATATAAAACACCAAAGAGAGGCCAAGGGAATTATCATCATCAAATGGTTTGTTGTTATTTGTGTAGAAAGAATTCAGTTGGGGAATAAGTGATGTATGTCCGTTCATGTGTTGTGTAGTGGAGGGACGACGTTATGATGATGCTGCTACTGCTGCTGCGGGTGATGATGATGATGATTATCAGACCACTCACTAGCCACGGCATATCACAACGTTGAACTTGTGAATATAAATAATTTAAATTATTTGTGTCGGCATTTATTTAGGAGGAACGTTGTAGACACATTTTTTTATTTAAAAAAATACCAATAAAAGGTCAGCTGTTTTGTTGTTGTTGTGGAGGACGGACATGCTTTGTTTGTGTCTATTTTAAGAAACAATTTAGTTTTTTCTTCTTAATTTAAATGGATATTTGTACCATACGTCACTGGGTGTTATGTTGAGGTATATTTTGATGATCCAGAAATTTGCATTGTGTGGAAGTAATTTGTTCCAGACTTTTCGTATGGTACACCGGATAACAACCACAATAAAATCAGGGGATACCCAAACTTTGCATTTCACAGTGGTTAAAAGATATAGTAATATTAAAATTTACCATTAAACTTTACACAAGAGAATAATTCAATCCTCTCAGTGAAGTGATGGGAAATAGACATTAGCTTTGTTCCAGTACTTTTTAATAGTTAAACTTGTAAAATGGAGAAAATTTTTTCTCACACAAAAGTTTTTTCAAAAAGTTCGTAAACGCAAAAATGAAAAAAAACAAGTAAAAAAGTATCAGTCGGCTTTGCCGACAGAGATATACCCTCAGCCTGTGTATATTGAAACAATTTTTTTTTCCAAAAAACGCATGTATTTAGGGAGTTTTAAAAATTTTGGGCGTTTGAACTGACAAAAATGTTGATCAGGATTTAATATCAAAAGTTTTGCGGAGGAGATACTAAAAAGAATGGATCTCCAGCCACTACATATGGTACCATAGGGGTTTTTTAGAACTTCAGGGATGTTTGCTCAAGTAGTATGAACTTGCCCCTTCAACAAAAATCAAAGTGATTCGAAAGCAGGTCTTAAAGTGAACATGTATCCGAAATTTTGAGTGGGAGGTACCGGATGTAGTGGACAAATATAGTCCATATTTGAACCTGATCTATATCTGGTAGATATATTAGGATGTGTAAAGTATGGACCAATTCGGCCACTCTCTTCAAGAGTTATCGTACGCACAATTTTTCCGAACATTTTTGAACTTTTGTGGTGGAGGTACCTGAAGGAGTGGACCGATATGGCTTATCTTCGAACTTAAACTATGTTTGGACAAAATATTACTAAGGCCAAACTTTGGACCGAATCGGCAGACCTGTTCGAGAGTTATTTTGCCCTCCAACCTCCTCACACGGTGTCATAGGGGTTTTTTGCAACTTTCAGGCTATTTTCTCAGGAAGTATGGACTTGCCCCTGATGAAACTTATACCGTCGTATGGAGGGCAGTGAATACAAGTTGCTAAAGCAAAAATCAAAGCGATTCGAGAGATGTTCCTAAACTGAACTTTTCCAAAATTTTGTGTGGGAGGTACCCTACGGAGTGGACCGATTGAGTCCATATTAAAACCTGATCTAAGTCTGGTACACGCTCCACGATGGGCAAAATATAGACCAAATCGGTTACACCCTTCCAGAGTTATCGTGCTTACAAATTTTCCGAACATTTTCGAACTTTTGTGGGGGAGGTACCGGAAGGAGTGGACCGATATAGCTCATCTTCGAACTTAAACTAAGTTTGGGCAAAATATTACGAAAGCCAAAATTTGAACCGAATCGGTTCATCCGTTCGAGAGTTAACGTGCGCTCCAGCCAGCCAGACAGACAGACAGACGGACGGACATTGCTCAATCGACTCCAAATTGTCTGAAACACATTTCGTCCAAACATACTTGGGGTCTAAAACCGTTATTTCGATGAGGCACATTTTGCCCGTATGAAAGTGTATATACCCTTCATAGCCTAAAGGCTGAGGGTATAAAAACTTCAAAAAAGCTGGAACAAATTTTTTACTCGCCCAAAATTTTCGTGTGAAAAGTTTTTAAAGAAAGCGTCTTTCGACGCCATGTTTGTTTAAAGAGAAGTGAACATTTTACAATTTTGTATAAGAGAACGGGTTTTCTGGTAAAATGTGTAAAAGTGGTAAAAAGTTTAAGAACTTTTTTGTTCTGGAACAAAGCTATTATGTCGTCTCTCCAGCACAAAAAAGTACTCGACGTTTTTTTCTTTTGTTGTTGTTGTATTTTTTATTATTTAGTCGACCCATGGAGTTCATCTTCATTGACAACGCGAAGACCGCGATCCAACACATGATGTGGGGAATTTCTATGGGACCAAAGGTGTATTTTCACGAAATTACTCTAAGGGCCACATTTATTGTCCAATCGATGACCAAATTTTACCAGTTCATTTCTGTGACGTTGGCAATCTTAAAATTTAAAAAAAAAACTAAACACTTTAGGATAAAACCACTCTAATATACACTTTCATACGAGCAAAATGTGCTTCATCATGGCTTTAGACCCCAAGTGTGTTTGGACGAAATCTGTTTCAGACAATTTTGAGTAGCAATGCCCAACATGGGTTCTATCGGTCCACTCCTTCGGGAACCTCCCACACAAAATTTTGGATATGTATGTTTGTTTAAAGACCTGGGGCTCTATTCTGTTTTTATGAAAATGTGAAATGAACACTTTTATAAAGGAAAAACTGTAATTTTTTCATAGAACAAGAATCCAGCCCCTGCTCTCGAATCGCTTTGATTTTTGTTGTAAAAACTTGCATTCGCTGCCCCCGTTACGATGGTACAAGTTTTTTTTAAGGCAAGTCCGTAATTCCTGAGAAAATAGCCCGAACGTTGTAAAACACCCCTATTGCACCATGTGTAGCGGCTGGAGCGCACTATTATTATGAGGTGCATTCGAAAGTTATAGTGCACAACATTTTAGCGACATTTTTTTAACTTTTGCGGGGGAGTTATGACTCATCTTTAAACTTAACCTAAGTTTAGACAAAATATTACGAGGACCATATTGTGCGCCGAATCTGTTCTAGAGTTATCGTGTCCTTCAGCCACTACTTATAGTGTTATAAGATTTTTTATACCCTCAGCCTTTAGGCTGAAGAGGGTATTTACACTTTGATACGATCAAAAATGTGCCTTATCGAAATAATGGTTTTAGACCTCAAGTATGTTTGTACGATATCCGTTTCAGGCAATTTTGAGTAGATCTAGCAATGTCCGTCCGTCTGTCTGTCTGTCTGTCTGGTTGGCTGGTGCGCACGATAACTCTCGAACGGATCAATCGATTCGGTTCAAATTTTGGGTATCGAAATATTTTGTCCAGATTTGGTTTAAGTTCGAAGATGGGTTATATCGGTCCACTCCTTCCGGTACCTCACACACAAATGTTCAAAAATTGTCGCAAAACTTGTGCGCACGATAACTCTTGAAGGGAATAACCGATTTGGTCCATACTTTGCACATCGTGCAATTTCTACCAAACTTAGATGAGGTTCCAATATGGACTCAATCGGTTCACTCCTTCGGGTACCTCCCACACAAAATTTCTGAATAGTTCAGTTTAGGACCTGGTCTCGACTCGCTTTGATTTTTGTTTACGCAAGTTGTATTCACTGTCCTCTATACAACGCTGTAAGTTTCATTAGGGGCAAGTCCATACTCCTGAGAAAATAGCCTGAAAGTTACAAAAAACCCTATGACACCGTGTGTAGTGGTTGGAGCGCAAGATAACTTTCGAACGGATCTGCCGATTCGGTCTAAAATTTGGCTTTCGTAATATTTTGTCCAAACTTAGTTCAAGTTCAAAGATGGATTATATCGGTCCACTTCTTCCGGTACCTCCACCACAAAAGTTCTAAAATTTTCGGAAATTGTTTGCGTACGATAACTCTTGAAGGGAGCAACCGATTTGGTCCATACTTTGCACATTATGAAATTTCTACCAGACTTAGATGAGGTTCCAATATGGACTCAATCGGCAAACTCCTTCGAGTACCTCCCACACAACATTTCGGAAAAATTCAGTTTAGGACCTGCTCTCGAATCGCCTTGGTTTTTGTTGTAACATCTTGTATTCACTGCCCCCTATACGAAGGTACAAGTTTCCTCAGGGACATGTCCATACTTCCTGAAAAAATAGCCTGAAAGTTGAAAAACAAACCCTATGACACCATGTTTATGGGTGGAAGCGCCAGATAATTCTCGAACAGAAATATCGATTCCGGCAAAAATTTGGCCTTCGTAATATTGTTTCCAAACTTACTTTAAGTTAGTAAATAAGCCATATCGGTCCACTCCTTCAGGTACCTACCCCACAAAAGTTCAAAAATATTCGGAAAAATTGTGCGCACGATAACTCTTGATGGGAGTGACCAATTTGGTCCATACTTTACACATTCTCTTAATATCTACCAGATATAGATCAGTTTTGAATATGGACTATATTTATCCACTCCATTCCGTACCTCCCACACAAAATTTTGGATAAGTTCACTTTAAGACCTGCTATTGAGTCACTTTGATTTTTGAAGCAACTTGCATTCGCTGCCTCAATTACGATGGTAAAAGTTCTTTCAGGGGCAAGTCCATACTTCTTGAGAAAACAGTCCGAAGGGTGTAAAAACCCCCTATGGCACCCCCATGGTCTATGTCGGTCCATTCCATCCATTTGTCAATTTTGAACTTTAATCCTAATCAACATTTTTGTCGATTCATACGACCAAAATTTTGAAACCCTCTAAATACATAAGTTTTTTGTGAAAAAAAGTGTTTCAATTTGCACAGGCTGAGGGTATATCTCTGTCGGCAAAGCCGACTGATACTTTTTTACTTGTTTTTACAGCTTTCGGGCTATTTTCTCAGGAAGTATGGACCGCCGTAATGGGGACAGGCAATACAAGTTGTTGCAAATGAATCAAAGCGATTCGAGAGCAGCTGTTAAACTTCACTTTTCTACTCGAAGGAGTGATCCTATATAGTCCATGTTCGAACTAAATCTATGCCTCGTATAAATATTACGATATGTAAAGTACGGACTAAATCGGTTACTAACTTCGCAAAAATGATCGTGTCCACCATTTTAGCAAAAAGTTTTGAGCTTTTGTGGGGGGAGGTAACGGAAGGTGTGGACAGATATTGTCCATCTTCGAACTTAAACTAAGTTTAGACAAAATATTACGATGGCCAAAATTTGGACCTAATTCGTTCATCCGTTCGACAAAGGGTATAAAAGCATCCCTAACAGGTAGCCAACGCAAACCACACATCAATAAAAAATCAATTTCATTTTCCCTCCACAAATTGAATGTTAACCATAAAATAAGCCGAAGAGCATTTGAACATGCATTTAGGAGTGTATATAAGTTCCCGACCACTGTCGTGAACAAGGGCTATAGTCGGGACGGGGCCGATAATGTAATACGCTACACCACCCCTGTGCATAAGTTTTTACTGGTAAATATTTTTTAGGCAATTATATCCGGATACCACTAAACTCAATGTGCTTCTTTCTCTCTGTAACCCCATTAGCAAACAGTAGCGTGATTACAAAAAAAAAAAATTGGCGCATTGCCGACTATTGTGATATGGCTCTTGTTTGATCACCTTCGCCAACTTATGCATAAATGTAAAGGTAATATTTTCTTCTTCCATTGACAGGCTTTACCGTTGGAATACCCATACCAGATGCCGAGATATTCGCAAAAGAATAAAACTTAGAATTTTTCTCCACATGAGTTTTTCCCCATTCCGAACCCTGAGTATATCCGACTATCGCCAAAAATCAATAGACTAACTTCTTTGGGACCCCCATCAACCTCCAAAAATTTTGTGACCATCCGATCAAAATTCCAACCTGTAGCTTGATTACAAAAAAAAAATTGAAAATGGGTTGGATTACCGACTTTCGCGATATCTCCGTTGTTTCACCGTCCACGCCGACATAAATTGCATATCTTTCCTTCTTCAATTGACGGGCCTTCCTTTTGGAATGTAGAGGTTATATTATCTTCTTCCATGGAAATATTATGGCCTTGCCGCCCCTACCAGAAGCGGAGATATTCGTATAAGAACAAAACGTTGAATTTTCCTCACATAAGTTTTTTTGCTCATTACGACCCCTTAATATTATCCGACCATCACCAAATTTAATAGGCTTCTTCCTCTGCGGGACCCGCAATAAAAACCAAAATTTCGTTATGATCCGATCAAAATTGCAGCCTGCAGCGTGGTAAAAAAAAACGAAAAATGGGATGCATACTTTCATAGTCAGGCTTTGCTTTTGGAAGGTTCCCAACCAATGCTGTGATATTCGTCCTTACAATTATAATCGCAAATATAAAAAGTTGGGTTGGATTAGCGGCTATTGTGATATCTCAGTAGTTTCACCCCCTACGAAAACCTACTTTACATCGTTGTAAAGGCGATATTTTGTACTTTCATTGTCAAGTTTTGTTTTTGGTGTACCCCTAATGGAGTGGGATATATTCACTTTGTAACACAACAACAAGCACGTCCGCCTTGCACTCAGAAGGTCTGCGGTTCGAATCCCAGGCCAAGCAACATCAAATTTTCAACGGTGGCAAAACTCCCCCTCAGTAATGCTGGCGACATTTCCTGAGTATTTAAGCCTTGAAAAACTTCTCTACAAGTGGTGTCGTAAGACACGCCGTTCGGACTCGGCAATAAAAAGTAGGTCCCATATCATTGAGCTAATATGAATCGGCGTGCACTCATTGATATGAGAGAAGTCTCCCTTGTCCCATCTGGGATGTTTGTGGAACAATTATATATATTATAACACAACATTGACTTTTTTTCCAAATAAGTTTTTCGCTCATTCCGACCCCTGATTATTGTCCGACCACCACTAAAATCAAGAGGCTTCTTCATCAACACTCAAACGATCCGACAATACGATCAAAATTGCGACTTGTTTCGTGATTACAAGGTTTAGATGGACAGACGGACGGGCGTACGAACACACATAGCCAGATCGACTCAGCTCGTCGAAACATCATAGGTCTATGACCATTATTTCGATGTGTTACAAACTTTTGGGCCAAACCAAATTATAATACCCGTCCCACATAGTGGTGCAGGGTATAAAAAGTCGAAAGCCATCACCCTAGTGCATACTATCGTTAGCTTAAAGGTTGAGTTAATAAAAATCTATGCTGAGTGTCCTCACTGGGTCCACCTAAAATACGTATGTGTGCAAATTGCCGAAGAACTTCGTCGTTCTCCCATACGCTCTAAGGAAATTCCAAAAATATTAAAATCACGTTGTAATTCCCCAGCAAAATGTTCGATGCCAAAGATGACATTCAATCATGGGTGCAAGTGATCTAGCATGTCATCTTTTTAGCATCTTCATCGATGAATTTTATATGAGCGTGGACCCCAAAAGATGACGTTCTTTTCTGGATCCTAAGCATGTCATTTTAACCAATGCGTTGACATGTCATTTCCACCAATGCTTTGGCATGTCATTTCCACCAATGATTTGACATGTCATTTTCACCAATGCTTTGACACGTCATTTTCACCCATGCTTTGACATGTCATTTTAACCAATGCTTTGGCATGTCATTTTCACCAACCCCTTGGCATGAAATTTTCATGTCTTGTTTGGAAAATGGAAATGCTGTATTGAAATATGGTTTTCATGAAAAACAAAACTCTTTATTAATTCCAACAAATTCATGAAATAGCTACAATTAATTTATCAGTTTAGTTTTTCAAAAGTTTACATCCAAAATTGCAATGTAATCACCACCGCTGCAACGCAAAAGATTACTTCCTCCGTTCTCCGCAACTGATATTCTTTCATCTTACAAAAGGTTTTTTCAATTATCTTCCCATCACCAGTTCAGATTTCGACATGGACTCCAAATGCACTCCTTTAAGTATTTTTATTTCGTAAATTACTTTTATTTTATAATTTTGTTATTTTATAACAACATTTTGGTAATTTATACTCATTTGTTTAGTGACGGAAATATGTAGGGATCTACAACCCGGCTTGCTTTAGGGATCTCTAAGAACAAAATGTAACGAACGGGGAGGAGAGACTTTTTATGGAAAATACCATTTATGCTTAATTAATTTATTTTTAATTGTTTCTTTCCAAAAGTAGTTTCTTCTTTATTTTCAGATTCTTGTTCCTTTTCGTTTCGGACTTTTTTTCAAATTCCAAGAAGCGAGATTTGATTGATTTCATTCTATGTCAGATTTAGAACAGACAAAACTTTAAAAATTACAATGTGTGCAGTCCGATTCTATTTCTAGTTCGATGGTTGGGACTTCATATAATACCAATTGTTTAGAAGTTTTAGTTGTTTGATATGCAGGAAATGTAAGACGATCACGACGACAGTTCTAACAACTTTGGTCTGTTCCAGAAACTGCAAGAATCTACTTGTTTTTACTACGATAACAATTTTTCCTTTATGTTATCGGAAAAAATAGTAAAAATTAGTAGATTTTTGCAGTACTGGAACATACCAAAATGAAAATAAACAGGTGTGTAAATAAAAACACAAACATCATCTCTATTGGATCGATGGAATGGGTACAAATGCTGATGAAAAGATTGGATCTTTCACGACTTCCTTTGCATTGGTTCAAATCCTAATGAAAATATCGGATCTTTCACGACTTCCTTTGAACCAATGCAAAAGATGACATGAAATCACGTCATCGCAAAGAACCACTTCCGTCAAATTTTGCTGGGTCTTTGTGGACCCTCCTCATATATCATATATGTATGTATGTATTTATATGTATGTCTTAAATTTAAGTTTGTTAACCATATTAACAAAAAGACTAGAATTTTTTTCTTAACTCACACTAAGTTGAATGACCTTCACCATAAAATCTTATCAAAAATACTTGCAGATAAATTTTTATCGCGACCATGACATGATGAACAATGTTGGCAGTTAGTAGCTACCTGTGTTTTATCAAACATCTTCAGATTGTATCTGGCTCACATAATTTAAAATAAATTCTTATTCTGATATTCTTCTAGTTTGAACGCTGATAAAATTATTTATCAGTGTCGATATTTAGCTGTTTTTTCCTCGAGTTGTTTGCCTCAATTCTCCCTATTGTGCTATTTTTTCCACTATTTGTTAACCCTCTAATCTTACCCCACAGATGCTTACTTTGGCATCCCTACAAAGTAAAATATTATTTTAAAGAGCAACGGTCATTCAGCCAGTAGTCGCTGTCAACGTCGTCGTCGTCACCACTTCGTAACATATTAAATATCAACGCTGTACAAATAATAGAAATAAGCTTTCTAAAGTGTAATTTTAAATAAACATTGACTGACAGAATGACTGCAGAACAAATGAAGTGAATGATGATTAGAGAGTGAATGCCAAGCTAAGCAAGCAGGCTGGCTGGCAAGCAGATCATGTTGCATTAGCGAGATGAAAACATTACACAAAGCGACGGTCATTATTTTATAGAAATCTCGTTAGGCACACACACACACACTCACACAAAAGGACAAAATAATGGTAGTTTTCCAGAATAGATTATAAAGATTACAATAACAACAAACAATCAATCACTTTACCAGAATTAGAATTTTAATTAATTTCGATTTTTTTTTCTCATCTCTTTACAGAGTTCTGGAATTGGAGCGCCAAGTGTGCATCATGCTATGGTTGTGATATTTTTAGAATTTTTTGCCTGGGGCCTATTAACAATGCCTGTCATATCGGTAAGTTTTGTTGTGTGTGATACAGTTTTAAATTTTTTGGATTTTTGTAATTCATTTCCTGTTTCTTTTTTTAGGTGTTAAATCAAACCTTCCCCGAACACACTTTCCTCATGAATGGTCTAGTCATGGGCATTAAGGGTATCCTATCATTCCTAAGCGCACCACTTATTGGCGCCCTCTCAGATATCTGGGGTCGTAAATTTTTTCTACTCATAACAGTATTTTTCACCTGTGCTCCAATACCTCTGATGACAATAAATACCTGGTGGTTTTTTGCAATGATCTCAATAAGTGGCATATTTGCGGTAACATTTTCCGTTGTCTTTGCCTATGTGGCCGATGTAACAACCGTTGAAGAACGTTCACGTGCCTATGGTTTGGTATCGGCAACATTTGCCGCTAGTTTGGTAAGTAATATTGTTCCATAGGCAGTAATACAAATAACCTTTAAAGAGAAAATGCTTAAAATACCATTACTAAATGTGGACAAGCTTATGACTAATTTGACTAAGTTTGGAACATGCAAAGCGCAGGAAAGAAAGTTTAAATGGATTGCCATTCGATTTCCGTAAAATCTTAAGCCCTGTCCGCAATTGAAATGACAAAGTTGCCAGGTGAATCTTAAGAGATTATTGGCTTTTTTCGTACTTTGGTGCGGTTTCGACAGCTGAATTTATGTATATTTTTCATATTTAGGGAACTTTGCGCAACGAATGACACCGGCAACTTAACCCACAATAAATTGTGGTAAAACCGCTGATATCAATTAAAAATTTTAGGGTGATCTAAACTTTGCCATCAAGTTGCTTTCATCGAAACTAAAACTGGCTTCCTTCCATTGGTTCCGTTTGTATTCGTTGTTATAACAGTGTGATATAATAATTGTTCTACAAACATCCCATGCGGGACAAGGCAGACTTCTCTCATATCAATGAGTGCACCCCGATTCATATTGGCTCAATGATACAGGAACTACTGTTTATTGCCGAGTCCGAACGGCGTGTCTTAAGACACCACTTGTAGAGAAGTTTTACATGGCTGAAATACTCATGAAATGTCGCCAACATTACTGAGGGGTATTTTTCCACCGTTGAAATTTTTGATGTTGCCTGGCGGGAGAATCGAACCTACGACCTTCAATGTGCAAGGCGGGTGTGCATACCATTGCAGCACGGTGGCACCCAACAGTGTAATACTTCGTTTTTATACTCACTACGTGGGAGATTGATTTTGGCCTATACTTACACAACATCAGCGTTCTGGCCAGTGGCTGCCACCTCAGTGTACATATGTTTGTACTTCATTCATTTTTCTGTGTTGGGAGCAGCATATCCAGGAATCCCTGCTCCGGATTCTTTTGGTCCGCTCCAGGACGAAGGAAAACCCAGGACCAATATATTTGTGTTCGGTTTGTCACATCCGCGTCTTCACCCATATCCACCCTTCGGTGAGATGCAAAAGATGTCAGGAGTGGGTACATCTAAGGGGTTGCTCTGGACTTGTCCACGTGATGCACTACGACAGGGACTATTTTGCAGCATGCTGCGAGAATACAGTCCCCAGTGAATCGTCATCTGATTACGAAACTCCCGCGTAGCCGGATTACGACAGCAACCGCACACGCAGTATTTAAAACCAGCCGTTATTGTCCCAATCCCAGAAAACGGATCCTTTTTGCAATTTAATTGCTAAGGACTCTGAGGTAAGATGGAGGAAATAGTGGACTTCATGAGTCCGAAGAATACCAAGGTCGCGACGGTGCAAGAAACCACGCTCAACAACAACTGTAGCTTTCAGCGTTGTGATGGTTACAACGTGCTAAGGAAAGATCGCACCAGTAGTGGAGGTTGGGGATTAGCTTTTCTATTGCACCAGTCTATCCAATACGGACCTATCTCGCTTGAGCTTGTCTCTAATAACCCGTACATGCAATGTATGAGGGTAGAAGTCAGGTGTGGAACTGCCGAGATGGTGTTGCTGAACGTATACATCCCGTCGAAAAATAGCTGTATCTCAGAGTACGAGCCTGACATGAGCCCACTTTTGGTATTTCATAATTGTCTGGTCCTGGGGTGACTTTAATACGCATCATGAGATGTGGCATTCGGTCCTCGGAAACGACCAGAAGTATACAGCGCTGGCAGAATGACAGCTCTAAGTTTTGATCGGTCAATGAGGACGCGGAGAATGTCACAGTTCGCCAGACATAACCATCGTGTTACCTGGTCTGACAAATGGCATTACCTGGCAACCCGTCATCCCGCCATCTCCCCATAATTGTCTCCATTAGCAGACCACCCGTTTTCATCACCTCTGAACGCCGCATATTCGTCAATCATGGGATAGCTGATTGGCCGAATTTCAAAGAGTTCACTAATCGCCGCTTCATAGATCTGCCCAATCCTTTTGATGTTCGGGTAGCGGAAAAGGCGTTCCGAGACATAATCACTGCCGCAGGCGCTCACTATATACCTGCTAGTCGAATACCCGAAGTGAGACCAATCTTCCAGCAGATGCAACGAGATTAGCCAATGGGCAAGATGAGCTTCGCCAAGCCAACCCCAATGACCACAGAGTCAGGGAGATGACACTGGAAGTTAACAGGTTGGTCTGCGAGCAAACAAGTGGTTAAATAATCTGCAGAGTTGCAACATTGGAGCAGGTATAAGTGAATTGTGGGCAACGGTTAAGTCACCCTCGACCCCGGAAGGAGGGAAGATAGGATCTCAGTCACGTTTGTCAACGCTGACCCGAAGAGGTGCGCAAGTTATTTCAATCGACAGTTTGTCGAGCACCCCGGGAGTGACAGGGCGAAGAGAAGAGTATTATTTCGCATCAGATTTCTTCGTGCCGAAGATGAGCCATCACAATTTACCGTGGATTATGTTGCGAATGCCAACAGGAATGCTAAATCATCCAACGCCTTGAGCCCTGATGGAATCTCCATGGTAATGCTGAAACAGCTAGATGAGCCGGGAGTGGAATATCTCACTAAAGTTCTCAACCTGTCGCTAGCCACCCTCATTGTTCCCGAAGTCTGGAAAATGGGCAGGGTTGTGGTCCAGCTACTAAGGCCAGGCAAGGATGCCAGCAAAAGTAAATCGTATCTCACTAAAGTTCTCAACCTGGCGCTAGCCACACTCATTGTTCTCGAAGTTTGCAAAATGGACAGGGTTGTGGTCCCGCTACTAAAGCCAGGCAAGGATGCCAGCAAAAGTGAATCGTACGGACCGATTTCGCTTTTGTCCCCCCTAGCAAAGACCTTTGAGGCCTTAGTCCTCTCCAGCGTTCGAAATAGCTATCCTGTTGGCAATCATCAGCATGGATTCCGTAAGCAGCACAGCATGACAACAGCCCTGCACGCCATATCCACACATATATGTCGAGGATTCAACCAGGATAAGCCGTGCGATAGAATAGCGATGGTGGCGCTTGATTTATCAAAAGCCTTTGGATACTGTCAGGCACTCCACTCTGTTTGGGGACATTGAGCAGACAACCCTCCGGCTAAGTCTGAAACGTTGGATTATCAATTATGTATATGCGCGGACGAGAGCCGTACGTAGAATTCAGGAACAAAAAGTTCAAACACTGTAGAGTTAAACAGGGAGTTCCCCAAGGTGGGGCGATATATCCGGAACTGTTTGACCTCTACCTCTCCTGTATTCCACCCCCTCCAGACGACTTCGAAATTGTAACGTATGCAAATGATTGCACGATCCTGGCGGTCATGGACCTTCCCTAATCACATCTGTGAAATACTGAACTACTATTTAAGCGATCTTACCACCTTTTTCCACGCGAGGAATATGCAGGTATTCGCCACTAAATCTACGCCCCTCTTTTCGCCACATGAACTGCGAAGGCGAGCACGAGTTAAATGTCATGGTCGATTGTAGCTGAATTCTCGCATGCCACTGCTATCTGCGACAAACTGAAAAGTAGGAACCAGGTCCTTAAGTCCCAAGTCCGAATTTGACGATTTATCGTCATTTTGACGATTTTTTGGCCTAAAATTGAAAAATGACGATTTGACGATTTTATGGTCCAAAATGACGATTTTTCATGTAATCCCGAATTGCATGAAATAAAACACGATAACTATATTTTGACCAGAATTTCACGAAAGTCTTTAAGGAAAACAATATTCCAAACTCGGTTTCATGAGCTATTTTAATGTTTTTAAACAATTTCGAGACGGATTGGCTTTATTTAGGCACATATCTGGAATAGAGGTATTTTCATAGGTATTTTCATCTTGGATTTACATCAGCTGAACATTTTCGTGTAGGATTGTTAATGAATGAAAATCTTCCGTGAACATTTTTCGAGATATAATACTTCCGACCCATGTCCTCTTTAATGAGAATTTTTGTCGATTTTCGACTGCCCATCAACCAAATGTACGTGTACCGACAAACAAGCGATGTTTGAGCTAATCTGTCATTCAAAACTGGCAATGTGTACCCAGATTTACCTTGCTGCATTAATGCAAACTAGAAAACCACAGGGAAAACTATCATCTTCTGAATGCTGTTTTATAGCGGTATCTAAGGAACTAACTCTACTTGTCACTGTCAAAAAAAAAAAAAAAAGTGTTGGCTTATTTTGAAGTACAGGTAATGTGGAGTATGCCGCAAAAAAATTCAAGATGGCAAAAATTTATTGAGATTTGTATGTAGCATAGATACTTTAAACGCGTTTTTCTCGAAATGTCATTTTTGAAGTCGGGGCCAACGATAGCTCGAAACCGAATTGACCGATCTTCACATGGCGATCTTATTTAATAAACAAAAGGCTTGCACTTAAGCGAGACAGTTTTTAAAAAAATTTTACCTGACAAAAAAAAAACAGTCAATTTTTTTCGTTAAAATCGAAATTTTGACTTTGGCAGTTAATTTTTTTTATAAAAAAGTTTGTTTAAAATTCAGTTTCACCTTAAGACAAGATTAATAGGTCCTTAAAATGCTTTCAACATGTACGATAATCGACCCATCCGTTTTCGAGTCATCGTTGGCATCGCAAAAGGGTTTCGCAGATAGCCATTTACCACAAGACTTTGCAATATTTTTCAACAACAAAAATACCAAAAGTAGTATAAGATATGCTCTTTTTTTCTTGATGAAAGAACTTAAAAAAATTGGTAATTTCTTTAAAAACAATTCAAGAAAATGAGTTTTTTTGGTCTGCCCAACTATGGACAACCCTATATGTGAGATTGGGTTATATTTATTGCTGTGGGTGGTACCTTTTTATATTGTCAGTCTCATTGACAAACCTATCGGCTAAAAAATCGCATTAAACGGTAACCAAACCTAGTTTTGGATCATGATGACGATTTTTTGACGATTTTCCAAATTTCATTGACGATTTGACGATTTTTTTGACGATTTCCGACCAAAAACTGTCGGCAACGCTGCTTGGGGTGCATATAAAGAAATCTTGTATTTAGAAACACAAATTTCTCGGGAAAGTAAATGGAGTTTTTTGGAAGAGAGCGGAGAGGAAAGAGCTCCTCAATACTCTTTCCTACCCCCTCTTGCCTAAAAACTGAATTTACTTTCCCCAGAAATTTGTGTGTCTAAACACGGACTAACGCGATAGGTCGGTCTGTGGTAAGCTATGTGGCGGCAATGTGATCCGCGAATAAAACTGAATTCAATATATATTAAAAATATTCAAACTTGTCATAACACCGCCCTGAAAACTGCTACAGGGTGCATGTCTTTAGTCGACCATATACACGAGGAGACATAGATTATTCCAATACAGCAACGCAATGGCATGCTCTCACTGCAGTACTTCTTCGGGTGTTACCGTGTGAGCTATCCTAATCACCATCCAGGCATGTCAGAATGGATATTCATGATGTAGAAAGAGAGGTCCAACGTTACAAGAAAGAACCTCTAGATCAGCAATCCTATCAAGCAAGTGTGTATAGCATGTGAATGCGGACTTCGGAGAACATCCCCCATTTATCGCTGATGAGAAGCGTCAGCTGTCACGACAAATCAGAGTAGTTTAGGCTCAACTACGCTCAGAATGGTGCGGAGGTCTAAATTACTATAGGGCAAGGAATGGCGACATCGTGCAAAACATTTGCCCAGCATGCGACACAGGCCCGCACGACTCACTGCACTTTTCAACTGTTCTGCCAAACCTACTCAACTAACTCCAGCAGCTTTGTGGTTACAATCCATCGAAGCAGCCACAATCCTAGAACTGGAGATAGACCCAGAGCCATATTAAGCAGAAAAACGAACTTTCAAACTGTTACGACAACAGCAGCTTTAAGGCCACTTTCGGGACGTGTTCAAATGTTTATAGTGGGTAGTCATTGTGATCATGACTAGAATTTGTTACTAGCGAAAGCATCCGATCGGGTCCTAAATATGACATTCGTAATATTTTGTCTTAACTTCGAAGGTACCTTCCCCACAAAAGTTCAAAAATTTTCGTTATAATGGTGCGCACGATAACTTTCGAAGGGAGCAACCGAATTGGTCAT
This sequence comes from Musca autumnalis, assembly GCF_047663935.1. Classification (NCBI taxonomy): domain Eukaryota; kingdom Metazoa; phylum Arthropoda; class Insecta; order Diptera; family Muscidae; genus Musca; species Musca autumnalis. Next base: position 22,747,933 of record NW_027411977.1, read on the forward strand.
AACTTTGCATATTATAATATTATTTCCAGGCATAGATTGGGTTCGAATATGGACTATATCGGTCCACTCCTTCGGGTTCCTCCCACACAAAATTTGGGAAAAAATGAATTTTAAGAGCTCCTCTCGGATCGTTTTCAAATATTTTCAGCAGCTTATCCTTGCGACCTCCTTTGCGACGGTACAATTTTTTTCGGTAGCAAGTCCATGCTTCCTGATATAATGACCTAAAAGTTCCAAGAAACCCTGACGGTACCAACTAATATGGCAAATCCGCAAGATAACACTCGCAGGGAGTTTTTGATTGGTCCAAACTTTGTACATCGTATTATTTCATCTAGTCATGTATCAGGTTGGAATATGGACTATATCGGTTCCGTCCTTCGGGTACCTCCCACACAACATTTGGGAAAAGTGCAGTTGAACAGCTCTTCTTGGATCGTTTTGAAAAGTTCTTCTTGTTGGCTCTGTTACGACGGCGCAATTTTTTCCGGGGGCAAGTCCATACTCCCTAGGACAATGGCCCAAAAACTGCAAACCAACTACCGGCATCAACTAAAGTGGATAGTACATAAGGTAACCCTCGAAGGGAGAAACCGATTTGGTCCAAACGTTGTACATCGTATTATTTCTTACAACCTCGAATTATGTCGGAATATTGAATGTCGGACCACTCTTTCGGGTACCTCCCACACAATGTTCGGAAAGAGTGCAGTTTAAGGACTCGTCTGGAATTGTTTTTAAATGAAAAGAGCTTACATTTAGGAAGGTTTTGAGGATTCTGAAAATATAATGTTCATAGATGAGAAAAATCAAAAAATCGCTTTTTAAATAAATCGCGATCAAAATTCACATTTTTAGCTGTTTTTATTATTTCACTATTTTGCTTGAAAACCTCAAGTCCTATCGAAACAGGATTAGAGAAAATATTGTAGCTATAAAAATTCTCTACAAGATTGGCCTTTACGATATTTTCGTAGGTTTTACCGTTTTTGAGATATAGACGTTCAAATTGGGAGAATGCACTGACTATATATATCCTTATAAAACAATGTCATGTACGGTCTACAAGTATATCTCAAAAATGGTAAAACCTAAAATCTAAACCATAAAGGAAAATCTTGTAGAGAATTTTCATTGCTACAACATTTTCCTTAGTTCCACCTAAAAACCACTAAATATATGAACTTTGACCGTGATTTATTTAAAAGAGCTCCGACGATTTTGTTTTGTTTTTTTTTATTTTTCTCATCTATGAACTTTGTAGTTTCAGAATCCGCAAAAACTTCCCAGGTGTAAGTTCCTTCCATTTAAAGTTGGTTCAAGAGCACCGTGTGGTTTCTTACTTGTTTTATTTTAAATTTGTTATTAACAAATCTTCAAAATTTCGTGTACATTTTCCTCTTTGGTTATCGTCATCTCTTAAACTTCTTTATTTTTTTCTCTCGTCTTACAGGTTATATCTCCTGCTCTTGGTGCCTATCTAATGGAAAGATATAGCGATACATTAGTGGTGGCCTTGGCCACAGCCATTGCAGTATTAGATGTGTTCTTTATATTGGTGGCTGTGCCTGAAAGTTTGCCAGACAAAGTGAGGCCTTCGTCATGGGGTGCCCCCATCAATTGGGAACAAGCAGATCCATTTGCGGTAAGTCAATGTCACAAACACGCACACACACATAAAACAATAAACTACGTCATTCTTTATCTAACTACCTGCCTGTCAACTTCATTGTTTACCCGCATAAATCATCATAATTATAAATGTATTTTATCTTACAATCTCCATGTAAACTGTAATGAGATTTACATAAATCAAAATAATCTTTTTATAAATGTTTATTATATAATTTTTGTTGTTATTGTTCTTTATTTTCATGTTTGTTTTATTTTTTTGTTGCAGGCTTTGCGTAAAGTTGGCACAGATCACACGGTGCTAATGCAATGTGTTACGGTGCTATTATCCTACCTGCCTGAAGCTGGTCAATATTCGTGTATATTTGTCTATTTGAAATTGAAAATGGGTTTCAATACCATGGAAGTGGCGATATTTATAGCTGTTGTTGGTATACTCAGTATCAGTGTTCAAGTAACGTTGGGCTGTTTTATGCGGTAAGTTTGGGTTGCTGTGTGGCGATGGGGAAAATAGATATATATACATATTTGCATATGCCATTCAATCAATAACCAATCACCTTTGCCTGGTGCAGAGTCAGAAAACTGCAAACCGCAAATAAAGATTACGAATAAAGAACCACTTCGCAAAAATGAAGTGAGTAATAGGTGCATCTGTTACCCACCAAATATGTTCATGTGCTAGAAAAAAGGTTATGGTCATTGGGGGGAGGTCGTGTAATAACAAATGTAATAATTTTAAAACTTCCTTTAAATCATCTGGATAAGACATAATATACAACATGGGTTTTAAACTAATGTTTTTTTTTTCTTTGTATTTTTTCAGAAAAATTGGAGCAAAACGCACAATTATATTGGGTTTAATATTGGAAATGACACAGCTATTTTGGTATGGCTTTGGAAGTAAAAAGTGGTATGTATCAAAACGTTTCCTAGTGATGACGCTCCCTCTGAATCATGGTTTAAATTTTTAAAATATTTTTAGGATGATGTGGGCAGCTGGTATTTTGGCAGCTCTAGGTTCTATAACATATCCGGCTATAAGTGCTTTCGTTTCAATACATTCGACAGCAGATAGTCAAGGTAAGTTGTGGGCTTAAAATAAACCGCTTTGGCGAGAACATGTTCTTAAGGAAGAATAGCTGAAGAGCATACTTGTGGGGTGTTAGCAGGATTTTTCCATTGTGTTTATATAAGGAAACACTGTACAACAAATCGAACTTTTTTAAAATTACAAGAAACCCCGCACAGATTATGAAAGAGTACCGAAAATAAGAAGACACGTGTATCGGCGTTTTGAAAGTTTACGTCGGGAAGTAACCTAAATAGGCGTGGCAAGATCCGCCCATTTCTACAGGTTTTGAAATATTCGACATCAGATTCCTTGGTATCCTTGCATTTTAGGTATAAAGTGTCTTTGGCAATATTACGGACAACAATGCGGGGTATCTTTTTATGAAAAAAAATTAACCCTCATGCGAGTCACTAAAAGGGTCTTTTTGGTCCCTTTTTTCAAAAACGTTTAAAAACTCCTGTAAAATGTGATTGTATCAGATCAAAATATTCTACAAAATTATTTGTCATAAAATTTTAGTATAGGTCCCCGAAAACACCAAAACTCTAAATCGTACCTAAACGCCAGGAAGCTGCCAAAAGTAAAATCACGTTTTAGGGTTAATGTTGTACTTTATCCGAGTTTATTAAGTTTTGTCCCACAAAACTTCATTCTAGATAGAAGACGTCAAAGACAAAAATAATCTCCATCAAATTTCAGTATAAGTCGCCGAATAAATGAAATATGTATTTACAATATATATCAAGACAATATACACATCAAATTTGCCAATAAAACACCCAAATATTTTTTGAATAAATTTGTTTTGTTCTTTTTTCGAGTTGATGCATGAAAGTAACATGAAATTTAGTTATAGACGAAAGGTGCTAAAAGAAGAAATATTCTACACAAAATTTGTCAATAAGTTCCAGAACAAACTAGATATCTAAGTAAAATACTTTGTTAAGAAAATGACGTTACAAAATTAGATATTATAGGTAGAAATTATTTGTTACACTTTTAGACTCTTAATTAAAATTTATTCCATACTGAGCCAAAATCTCCTAAAATAACTCACTTTTTGGGGGTTGTGTCAAAAGAAGAAATGTTCCAAATCAAATTTCATTATGAGTCTCTGAACAAAAGAAATTTGTAGCTATAATATTTAACATCTCCAGAAGCTTTCGCTTTTTATATATGATTTAGGACCATATTCTACCGTTTTTTATTCACATTTCCATTATCTACGGTCACAAAATATATTTTATTGATGTTTTTCATAATAAATTCTTTCAGAAGATTATGTGTGCTCGATCCAAACTGTTTTTGAAATATCTATGGTGAATATATATGGAAAATATTGATAACCCAGATCGGACTTTCAAAAAAGTACGTATTTTAGTACTATAAACTAAAATAACGTCATCATGATAAGTCATAGGTTCCTGATATTGTATGTGAAAATGCGGGGATAGTCTACGGCTATTGTCCAGTGAATATATATCTGACATACGAGTCCTAACATCCATGGTTTTGGCATGGTCCTAAATACTCTAATGATGGCAGCTACTCCTGATCTGATAAAATTGATTGAATATCAATACATACCTATCTCGCTTGAGCCTGACTCTAATGACTCGTGCATGGAATGTATGGGGGTAGAAGTCAGATGTAGAACTGCCGAGGTAGTGTTGCATAACGTCTACATAGCTGTGCTCCAGGTTAGAGTCCCGACATTAGCCCGTTTTTGGAAGGTCATAATCGTCTGGTGTTAGGGGACTTTAATAATCATCATCAATCGGTTTTCGGCAATGGCCAGAGTAGTGGTTGCTGGCTGAGCAGATTGATAGCTCTACGGTTTGTACGGCCAGAATTAGCGGAGAGTGTCACAGTTTGCCAAATATATCCATCGTGATAAATTATGTCACCTGGCAACCCATCGTTTTTCTTGGGTCGGACCATCTCCCAATAATTAATACTCCCCATCAGCAGACCGCCAGATATAATCATCTCGGAATATGCCTAGTTTCAGAGAGTTCACTAATAACCGCTTCAGAAATCTGCCCAACGCTTCTGATGTTCGGGTAGTTCTTTGACATCATCAGTGCCGCAGCCGCTCGCTATATCATTGCTGGTCGAATACCAGGCGTGAGACCGAACTTCCTAGTTGATGTGACGGGATAAGGAAATGAGGGCGATGGACTTCGTCAAGCCAACCCCAGTGAAGCCAAAGTCAGGGAGCTGACATTGGAAGTTAACAGATTGATCGGTGAGGATAAGTGGAATAAGTGGCTTAAGCATCTGATTTGCAACATTGGAGCCGGAATAAGTGAATTGTGGGCAACGGTTATGTCACTCTCGGCCACTGCGAAGGAGAAAGATAGGTCCTAAGTCATGTTTTGCTACGTTACGCAGACTGATCCGAAGAGGGCGAAAAGAAGCGTACTACGACGCATAAGATCTCTTCCTGCCGAGGATGAACCACCAACATTTACAATGAATAATGATGCGAATACCATCAGGAACGCTAAATCATCCAAAGCGTTAGGCCCTGATGGAATCCCCATGGTAATGCTGAAACAACTAGATTAGCCGTGCGTTGAGAATCTAACCAGAGTTCTCAAATATCTCTAGCCATCCACATTGTGCCCGAAGTCTGGAATAGGGACTGTACTACAGAAATAGGGACTATGTTGTTGTTGCAACTGCATAGTATGGGGGTTATCATGAACGGCAATTCCCCGTGAATTTTTTCACTTTCTCCCCTAAGTTGAAACGGCGTAAAGACGATCCCGCTACTGAAGCCAGGCAAGGATGCCAGCAAAGGTAAATCGTACAGACCGATTTCGCTTTTTGCCCGTAGCAAAGACCCTTGAGCCTTCAGAAATAGCTATCCACTTGCCAATCATCAGTATTGGTTCCGTGAACAGCACGGCACAACGACATGCCCTGCACGTCATCTCCATTCATATTAGTCGAGGACTTAATCAGAACAAGACATGCGATAGGACATCGTTGGTGGCGCTCGACCTATCAAAAGTCTTTGATGCGGTCAAGCACTCCACTCTATTTGAGCACATAGAGAAATCTAACCTCCGGCCAAGTTTTAAATGTTGGATAATCAATTATATGGGTAGACGTCACGTGGAATTCGGTAACAAAAAGTCGAAGCCACGTAGAGTGAAACAGGGGATAATATTCAAACCTGTCAGAATACCATCCTGAGATCTGCAGCAGGGTGCCCCTTCTTCAGTCTTCAGTGAACCATCTACAGACAAAGATTCTTCCAGTACAGCAACACAATACATCGGTTGCTACCGTGAGGGCCACCGTGAGGGATCTTCATAATCTAGAAAGAGAGGTCCACGTTATAGGAGAGAACTCCAAGTTCAGCAAGCCTATCAATCAGGTTTGAATAGCATTCACACAGATATAGTCGCCATAAACAACTGACGTGTGAATCTATCGCAGCTACTGTGCTACCGTGAGAGCCACCCTAAACACCCAGGCATTGAAGGAGGGATCTTTATAATATAGAAAGAGAGGTCCAATGTTACAAAAGAGAACTCATAGATCAGAAAGCCTATCAATCAGGTTTGAATAGCGTTCATGCAGATATAGTCGCAGACAGCGATGCCAACTGTTCCGAGGTAAAAACCGCTACAGCCACATACTCACCTAGATCTGTAGCGATTTTTACCTTAAAACTGTTCACATTCCTGCTTAAACAGTGGTTTTTGTACGTCAAAAATCACCACAAATAGCGGGAAAACCATAAACAACTGACGTGTGAATGCATGGTACAATTACCATGTGTGAATGCGATCCTCAGAGTACAACTCCTATCTATCGCAGCTGAGTAGCGTCAACTGCTACGAAAATCCTCAGTTTTTTATTAACTACGCTCGGAAAGGAGCTGCCGTCTAAACTCCTATAGGACAAGGATTGATGACACCGTTCAATCTGCTCAGCATGCGGCTCGGACCCTTTTCAACTGCCCTACCAAACCTACTCAACTTACCCCAGTAACTTTCTGTTTACAACTCATATTGGATCAGCCATTCCAGATGGAGATGATACAGAACCAGATTAATCAGAAATATGAACGTTCAAATATATAATATCCAGTTGCAACAACAACATAGTCCCTATTGCTGTAGTACAGTCCCTATTGGCGTATTAGGTACACCTATTCCCTACATTTTTTACATCTCAACCAACCGAACAGAACACATTCATATTGGTTCCAGCTTCTAAAACAGAAACGTATTTTCGGTTCAATCCGAAAAATTCCTCAATTTTTTTCACTTTTCAAAAATCAAATCAAAAATCTTTAAAAATTCCCGTTTCAAGACCACTCCGGTTTCTTTTAAAAATCTTTAAAAATTCCCGCTTCAAGACCGCTTAGGTTTCTCTAAAAATCTTAAAGATCCAAGTCACCAGGCCTCTTTAGTTTCTCTTAAAAAATGTTAGAAATTCATGTTTCTAGGGCTCACTGGCTGCTCTTAAACATGTCTAAAAGTCTTCATTTTTACCCTCCTTGGGTTCCCCAAAATATATTAGGTCAAGTCTCTAGGCATATTTGTGTCTCTCTAAAAATCTTTAAAAAATCCACGTTTCTAGGACTCTTGAGGCCCCTGCGTGGGCATTTTAGCTCCTTCTTAGCCATATTCATTCTTTCCATAGCTGCTCCTAAAAATTAAAAAAAAAATATTTTTTATGTTTTTTATGGAACATTTTTTAAAATCCCCTTTCACTGAGTCTCCCTCCATATTAATATTTTACCTCTTTGTTACTTCGTTTCAGGTGCTGTACAGGGCATGGTAACAGGCATGCGAGGTCTTTGCAATGGCCTGGGACCAGCCATGTTTGGTGTGGTGTTCTATCTATTCAATGTCGATTTGAATAATGAACAATCAGTGGCCAGTAGCAGTGAAGAGCTTGCCGATGACAGTTGGTTTACATTTCCGGGTCCACCATTTGTTTTTGGTGGTATAATGGTCATTTTGGCCATACTGGTGGCAGTGTTTATACCCGAAGTGCATGGTGAGGCGATTTTACATCGGACGCCTAGCGAAAAGAAGCGTAAGTTAGATTTCATTCAATAAACCATTTTTTATATCACTCTATATATTTCTTCGATCACATAATTAATTGTTTAATATCCGTTTTGGAAAAGGGGCTTCTGTAGATTTGCAATATGAAGTGGAAGGCGGTCACAAACCAACAACTCCTTTAATGCGTTCCGATTCATTGGCGCAACTCTAGTATTGTTACCTAATAATAAGAAATTATCATGTTGAATTGTAAGCTTAAAAACAAAACAAAAACAACAACAAGAACAAGAAGAAGAAACCCTATGAAAAGGCTTTTTATTAAGAATGAAAAAAATTAAAGATAAACACGAAAACAAAAACTAGAACTACTAAAATTAAAATACAAACAAAACAAAAGAAAAAAATACAAGTTATATATTTTGCAAACCAACAACAAAAAAGTTTAAAATAATCATATTTTTTATTTTTTATTGTTTATTTTTTTGGTAAAAAGAAAGAAAAAATTAAATATTTTATTTGTTCTATAAATTCCTGCCAATTACAAAGAGTCTATAGAAAAACAAAACAATAGCAAAAAGAATAACACAAATATTTTAACAAAAAACAAAAATATAGTAAACAAATACAGCATCTGTTGCAGGGCATTCAACTATAGGAAAAAAAAAACAAAAATAAAAGAAATCACCAACATTAAACCATAATTAATAAATTAATTAGCTATTATTAATTTATTTTTAATCTTTTTGTAGTTGTATTATTATTCGATTTTCCTTATAGACTTTAGAGACCAACATCTAAAACACTAACATTTTTAGTTACATAATCATTGTACAATTTATTTTTATTATTATTTTTTCTTTTGCATAGAAATTAACAAATCAACAAACAAACCTAAACTAATTTTAAAACATTGCACACATTTTGTAACTGTTGGGCATTACAACAAAAATCATGGATTCTTTTACACGGTGCTACAAATAAAGTGGAGAATTGGCATTCGCTACTTTACATCAGGGATGCGCTTTTTTGCAAAGACAGTATACTCAGCGATTCCACTGAGTTGTCTTTGCATTTGCTTTTCTCCCTCACGCACAATATACGTGAACAAAAGCAAACGATAAACACCGCTTAGTTGTTGAATGGGTGACATCATTCCTTCACACATTTTTTTCGTTTTGATTGTATTGTGTTGGTCATAACTAAAACCAACGGCTTTCAAAGTAATACTCTCCTTGAGTTTGTCAAGGAAGACACAGTCCGCCACATTTAAGACTGAGAACCACATCTTTCTAGTTCAAAAACTATCTCACTTCCCTCAACATATTGTAATATATTTTTTGGCCATGAAGGCTTTGTATTACAGTATGAATAAACATTAAATAACGTCACAATAAATGCCCGAAGACGTAACCGACATGAAAATCGAAATTCGTTTTTTGACATAATCTGATACATAAAGCTAAAATACATGCTCTGGCAAAATTTCAAGCTTCTACGTTCAAAAACAACGATCCTATTCAAGAAATGGCATTTTGGAAAATGGGATAATATTGCAGATTTTGTTGTAATGGAGAATCTCAAAACTAAGCAATTCAGCGGTTTTGGTTTCACTACTTATTCCCCTTCGTATATGATCGATAATATTCCATATACTCGCCTTCATAAGATTAATATTCCGGAAAACACTTTTAAATTCTAGAACGTTTTTTGCTTCTCCTGTAAAGTTTTGGTTTTGTGGGTTACGTCTTCGGGCATTTATGGTGACGATAAATATTTTAGTGCCCGGTTACCCAACAAAATGTAACAACCCTGCCACAAGTTTTTAAAACATCTGTAGTTTTTGAACAGTTTTATATTTAAAAGCGAAGGACCTTAGAGCAACTTAGCTATCCACATATACCTTGACCACTCTATCTGCAAAATCTGTCATTACTACTAACAGCTCTAAAGCTTTTAACACTACATAAACTTTTGTCGGAAAAACACTAAATATACGTCAGCTCCCGTTATTTCTTCCATCTTCGACTTGTCAGTGAAATGGCTAGTTGTATGATTGTCTGATGCTCACTTCTTCACAGCACACACCAGTTCCTGTTCCTTCTTCCATCTTAGACTCGTCGTTAAAAATGGCTAAAATATTTAGGATTGGTCTGTTCTGTATTCACTCATTCCTATCCGGAATGATTACGTCTGCTGACTCGAAACCATAGTGTTTTGGGCCAGCGGCTGCCAACCCATCATCAAACCTATGCTTCAGGTTTCTTTGCTGCTAAAACTACTACTATGTCTACTGTGTCAAAGTTGGCAAAATTTAATGAATTTCAACACCTCTGTCGATAACTTTTTTATCTCTTTGAGAGTTCTCATTAGGAAGAATTCTATCTGTAAGAGACTTTGCCATGGGTTGGTTATACAGAAGACACCGTTTGGAGTACTTCGGTATATAGATATCAACTTCAGGAAGACACTATCAATATATGTCCGCGTTCGGAGGCATTTTATCTATAGAAGAACCCATTAGGAGTTTTATAACCTGTAGAATATTCCGTTACGATGTCTTCAATCTATAAAAGATGCCATTAGGAGGTTATCTTTGATAGAAAAATTGTTATCGAAAGATTCTTCGTATTGAAAAAATGTTAGCGCAAGTTCTTCGTTAGGGGTAGTTTACACTATATGTAAATGTCGTATGACACAAAATAAAATCATTCCATATCTACCTACGGAGGCAATGTGGAGACGTAGTTTTATTACATTATTGCTGGTGTGGACGCACAGAGTAAATTGCGTAAGGAAAATCTCCAATATTGCACATATTAGCGAATATACAACGATGGAAAAGTTCATGCCATATGACATTTACATATAGTGTAAACTACCCCTTAGTAGTAAAGTTAGTAGTTGTTGATAAAAAGTTTTCTATAAGGAATAGTTGTCGATAACAACTTTGGTATAACAATTTTTTTTGTCAATAACAATTTTTTTATAGTGAAAAACTGTAAATAGCTTTTTTCTATTAAGACAAAAGCTTTCGATAACAAGCTTTCTTCGAGGAAAAGTTGACTATAACAAGTTTTCTAAAGGGAAAAGTTGTCAATAATAATTTTTCTATAACAATAACTGGCCAATAACAACTTTTCTATAAGAAAAAGTTATCGATAACATCTTCTCTATATGGAAAATTTACGGTTAACAACTTTTCAATAATGAAAAACTGTCAATACCAGCCTTTTCTATAAAGACAAGTAATCGAAAACATCTTCTATACGGTAAAGTTATCGATAACAACTTTTCTATACGGAAAAGTTGTCCATATAAGTTTTCCTAGCGATTCATCGCTAAAAACATTTCCATAAGAACAAGTTGTCTATAACAACTTTTTTATAAGAAAATTTTATCGATAACAACTTTTCTAGCTTTTTCTATTAAGACAAAAGTTGTCGATAACAAGCTTTCTGCAAAGAAAAGTTGACTATAACAAGTTTTCTATAAGGAAAAGTTGTCAATAATAAATGTTCTATGACAATAACTGGTCAATAACAAATTTTCTATAAGAAAAAGTTATCGATAACATCTTCTCTATATGGAAAATTTACGGTTAACAACTTTTCAATAATGAAAAACTGTCAATACCAGCCTTTTCTATAAAGACAAGTAATCGAAAACATCTTCTATACGGTAAAGTTATCGATAACAACTTTTTTATACGGAAAAGTTGTCCATATAAGTTTTCTTAGAGATTCATCGCTAACATTATTTCGATAAGAACAAGTTGTCTATAACAACTTTTCTATAAGAAAATTTTATTGATAACAAATTTTTTACAAGGAAAAGTTATCGATAACAATTTTTCTACCCGGAATAGTTGTCAAAAAATTTTCAATAAGGAAAAGTTGTCTATAACAACTTTTCTGTAAGAAAAATTGTCAATAACAAATTCTCGATAATAACTATTTAATAAGGAAAACTATTTCTATAAGAAAAAGTTATCGATAACATCTTTTCTATATGGAAAATTTACGGATAACAACTTTTCTGTAATGAAAAACTCAATAACAGCCTTTCCTATAAAGACAATCGAAAACATCTTCTATACGGTAAAGTTGTCGATAACAACTTTTCTATTCATCGCTAACAACATTGCCATAAGAACAAGTTGTCTATAACAACTTTTTTATAAAAAAAATTTATCGATAACAACTTCTCTACAAGGAAAAGTTATCGATAACAATTTTTCTACCCGGAATAGTTGTCAATAAATTTTCTATAAGGAAAAGTTGTCAATAACAACTTTTCTGTAAGAAAAAATTGTCAATAACAAATTCTCTATATGGAAAAGTTGTCGATAACAACTATTTAATAAGGAAAACTTCACGATGACAACTTTACAATAGGAAAAGTTTTCGATGACAACTTTTCAATAAGGAAAAGTTGTACATAACAAGTTTTCAATGAGGAAAAGACGCCGATACTAACTTTTCTATAAGGAAAAATTGTCTATATTAAGTTTTCTATAAGCAAAAGTTGTCAATAATAAGTTTTCAATAAGGAAAGTTGCTGTCGATATCTTCTTCTCTATATTGAAGTGTTGTCGTTGACAATATTATATTTGCCCTGTTCCAAAACCTGCAAGAATCTACCAATTTTTACTATTTTTGCCGATAACATAAAGGAAAAAATGTTATCGTAGTAAAAAATAATCGCTTCTTGCAGGTTCTGGAACAGAGCAATTATTTGCAACACTTCTTACATAAAATAAACAACTTGTCTTTACAGCAAAGTTTTCGTTGTTAACATTTCTTTTTAGAAAATATGTTATCGGCAACATTTCCTTATAGAAAAAAAGCAACTTTTCCTCATAGAAAAGTGTTTATCGACAACTTTTCCTCATAGAAAAGTTTTTATCGACAACTTTTCCTTGTAGAAATCTTGTTATCGATCACTTTTCCTTACAGAAAAGTTGTTACCGACAACATCTTCTTTATAGAAATGTTGTTCTCGGTAAGTTTTCTTTTTAGAAAAGCTGTTATCGATAAATTTTCCGTATAGATATAATGTTGTTTCTAACATGTTGTTATCGAAAACTTTTCCTCACAGAACAATTGTTATCGACAACTTTTACTTATATAAATGTTGTCATCGACAAATTGTTCTTATTAAAAGATGTTATCGACAACTTCTCTTTATAAAAAAGTTGTTATCGACAACTTTTTCTTATAGAAAAGTTGTTATAATCAAATTTTCCGTATAGAAAAGTTGTTATCGAAAACATGTCTGTATAGAAAAGTTGTTATCGACAAACTTGTCTTTGTAGAAAAGTTGTTATCGATAATTTTCCTTTGTAAAAAAAATAAAATTGTGCCAATCTAGTTCAATTGAACGATCTAATTCACTAGGCAGTTCCAATCGTCCACATGTATGAAAAAACTGCGTATACGTAATCACACGTTACATTGCATGACGATACTCGTACTTTTTTGTACTGGGACAGTGAACTAGGAACCAGATTGTCAGTGTGGCCGTTCATTTTTCTTAGACATCAGCAACCACAAAATATTTTGATGTTGGTGGACAGTTTGACAGTTATCGATATATTCGAAAAATCGACAGTCAAAACTGATCGTGTGTACCCAACCTTAGATATTTTCGATATTTCATTTCAAAAAATCGATAAGTATCGATATCGTTAATTTGTCATCACCATTAATTTGGAAATGAAAATGGCGCAAATGTCTCTGCTTTTGTTGACATTTTGCGCAAGTACTTCTCAGAAATATAAAGTGGGGTACACAAGATCAGTTTTGACAGTCAGTTTTGCTCAAATAATCGGTCGATAACAATTTTTCGATGTCGATCGATGTCGACTTTTCTTTAGGGAAAAGTTGTCGATATCGACTTTTCTATATAGAAAAGTTTTCGATAACAATTTTTTTGTAAAGAAAAGTTTTCGATAACAACGTTATTATCGACAACATTTTTTAAGAAAGTGGTTATCGACAACTTCTTATAGACAATATTTTTCGACAACTTTTGTTTATAGGAAATTTTTTCCGACAACTTTTGTGTATATAATTGCCGTTATCGATACCTTTAATTTAAGAAAAGTTGTTATTAAAAATTTTTATTTATAGAGACGTTGTTATCGACAACCTTTCTTCATACAAACGTTGTTATCGAAAAATTTTCTTTACAAAAAAATTGTTATCGAAAACTTTTCTGTATAGAAAAGTCGATATCGACAACTTTTCTCTATAGAAAAATCGACATCGACCACTTCTTCTTTATAGAAACGTTTTTGTCGACATTTTCATTGTAGAAAAGTTGTTATTGACAAGTTGTTATCGACACTTTTCTTTATCGAAAATTTATAATATTGTTATCGATACCTTTCATTTAAAGTACAGTACACATTGTCAGTTTTGAATGACAATTTTTCGCAATTATCGATAAATGTCAAACCGTCCAACAACCACAAAAGAGTTTGCACTTACATGATGAATGACAAAAATGAACGGCCACACTAGCAAGCAACAACAAAGCTGTCATTCAAAACTGACAATGTGTACCCAGCTTAAAGCTGTTGGACGGTTTGACAATTATCGATAATTGCGAAAAACCTACTGTCAAATCTGACAATGTGTACTGCTCTTAAAGCTGGGTACACATTGTCAGTTTTGAATGACAGCCTTGCTCAAATAATCGGTTACTTGCTAGTGTGGGCGTTTTTTTTTTTTTTTTTTTTTTTTTTTTTTTTTGTCATTTATCATGTAAGTGCAAACTCTTTTGCGGTTGTTGGACGGTTTGACATATATCGATAACTGCGAAAAATCGACAGTCAAATCTGACAACGTGTACTGCACTTAAAGCGGGGTACACACGATCAGTTTTGACTGTCGATTTTTCGGAAATATCGATAACTGTCAAACTGTCCAACAACACCAAAATATTTTGTGGTTGTCTGATGACTGACAAAAATGAACGGCCACACTGGCAAGCAACCGATTATTTGAGCAAAACTGATCGTGTGTACCACGCTTTAGTCATGCTTGTAAATGGTCTGTTCCAGAACTGCAAGAATCTACTAATTTTTAATATTTTTTCCGATAACATAAAAGAAAAAAATGTTTTCGTAGTAAAAAATAGTAGCTTCTTGCATGATTTGGAACAGCGCAAAAGAATATATGTAACATAAGGTCTGTTCGATAACCTCGCAAGTAAAAAGTACTTGTAAGTTCTTGCAACTACTTCTCATTTCTCTTTTACTGAACAAGTATGTTATCGAACAGACCTATATTTTCTGCTATATTATTAATACCTGCCCCCAACTTTTTGTACATAATCTCAATGTTTGGGGGGATATGTCAACTTCAAATTGTATATTTTTAGCACTGTGTAATGGACTAAGTTTTAGTTGAAATGCCATCAAAAACAGGTGATTTAGTGCTGCAATGAAACTCATTCTTGTGATGATGATATGGCTGTTTTTTTTAATTTCAAATGAAGGGCTGTAGAAAATGAAAGAAATAAGGAAATTGAAATGCAATGAATTAGAAAAAAAAACTACATAAAAACAGAAAAAAAAATCACAAAACAAACACTACATATATACACATATAAATCCCATCTTAAGATACAAAGAAAATCTTACACCACTCCCCTTTCCCCCTTACCAAAAAACATGCACAAACTATTTTTATGGTCTGCTAGATTTGTTTTGCTCCTACTTTTTGCAAAATGATTAACATAATAAATTAACAACCATTAACACTTGTTTGCAATTAGAGATCAAATAAAGAATGAACACAATAAACAAAGAAAAAACTAATAAAAAAAGCGTCATGCTGCTAATTGCTTTTAAATCACAACATTTGTATATAGTATTTTATAAGAAATGAAAAGAAAAAAAAAAGAACAACAAGAAAAACATATAATGAAAATAGTATTGTAAACAAATATATGCAAAAGAAAGAAAGTCCCAATTTACATTAGGCGAGTTTACTTGCGGCAATTGTCAGTTTGATGGAGAGAGAGGTGAGGTATATGGTAACCCTTTGCCTCTCAACACCCTCTCTCACCCACAAACTGACAATTGCCGCAAGTAAACTCGCCTAATGTAAATTGGGACAAAAAGAATGAAGACAAAACACAAACATACACAACATATTAGGTTTGTCCTTTTACGTACTGAACTTTACTGAACATTGTTTCTTCAGTAATGTTTAGCAACATTTCAATTATACAATTGTCAAAACTTTACTGAAGAAAAAATGTTCAGTAAAGTTCAGTACGTAAAAAGACAAACCAATTATTTGACCCTAATTTACCAATCAACCAAAGTTTTTATCCAAAGTTAATTTTTTAAATTATTTTTTAAATCTATTGTTTTATTATAGAAACAAGCAACAAACCTTAAGCACACAAACCTTAAATTTGTCTGTATGTCTGCCTTTACAGTAGTAACTTTGTTTAATAAGAGGATTTTTAGATTTAATTGGTAATGTGTAACGAAAAAATATTTTATTTTTATGGCATGAGAGAGTGTTTATTGTCATGCTGGTGAGCCTATCTTGATTTCTTTGACAGAAGTTTTCATACTATTTATGGCCAATAAATCATCATATAGGTGTTTATCACGATTTTAAATGCCTTTAATCTTCATTTACACCATTCTCAGTTTCCTAGTGTGAATCAAGGTGAATACCAAATAAATGTAATAAATCCTCTACAATGTTATTCTATGTACAACAAAATTTCAGTTAATATCTTTATGTCTCTGTCACAAAATGAGGATATGTACGTACCGTACCTATACCCACGTAGGTCCGTTCTCCCACAACAAACAAACTTGTCTTGTATTTGTATTGCCTAAGTTAATAATTAATCTTATATTAAACAACCTTTGTTCATATTTTTTGTAAACTTTGTTGTTGTAAACTATAGTTAAGAACACAATGTTGCTGTTAGTAGCTATAGCTAACTAACTAACCACCTACCACTATATATATTTGTATGTATTAGTAACGTATATAAGTTTGTAAAATTTTAGCTGCCATTTGTATATTCCTTCTTTATGTTTAGTTTTTTATCGTTTTTTTTTGCACTTTGGATTTTGGTATTATATAGTCCATGTTTGATTTTATACCCATTACCCAAAGGTCCACACAATTTTGTTATTTCTCGAAAAATTTTTGTCTTGCCTCCTTTTTTTAAGTTTCACGAAAAAATGATTTATTGAATAAAAACACTATTGACATTTTGAAAACAAAAAAACGCAGACTATTTAATTTGGAAACTAATCCCACATTTTATGCTTTCATTAACAAGATTGATGCCAATTCTAATGGAGCGAGGTAAGAAGTCATTTATAGAAAACATGTTATCGACAACTTTTCTTTTATAAAAAAATATTATCGGCAAACTTTCTTTGTAGGAAAATTGTTATTGACAACTTTTTTAGCAGAAAAGGTGTTCTCGACAACTTTTCCTCATAGAAAAGTTGGTCCGTTCAGTAGTGGGATTCTGTAACTCATTTTTGCTGTTATCGATAAAATGCTTATAATTTCGATAATTAACGAAATTTTTCGGTAAGTTAACGATGAATAAAAAGTAGTCGCTAGCCTCTACCGACGCAAACTGTGATGCCAACTTTTTTATGTTTTTAGTCATAATTTTGCGATTTAATTTTACCGATTTTTGTCGGTAACAGCAAAAATGAGTTACAGAATCCCACTACATTTTTTTCGATAACATAAAGGAACAATTGTTATCGTCGTACAAATTTGTAGATTTCCGGAGGTTCTGGAACAGGCATATTGACAAGTTGATACAGAAAACCGTTTTTGGGTAAAAAAGTTGTTATCGACAACATTTTTGTGATATATATGTTGTTATCGACAACTTTTGTTTATATAAATGTTGTTATCAATAACTTCTCTTTTCTATAGAAAAGAGTTTTCGATAAAAATTGTTCTTTAAAGAAAAGTTTTCGATAACAACGTCTGTATAAAGAAAGGTTGTCGATAACAACATTTATATAAACAAAAGTTGTCGATAACAACATTACAATAAAAGTTGTTGATAATTGTTAAAGTAGTAAAAATTTGTATATTTTCGCAGTTTTTGAAACAGTCATATTGACAAGTTGATAAAGTCAACCACTTTTTGGAAAAAAAATTTTTTTTCATATAAATGTTGTTTGTTATCGACAATTTTTCTTCATAGAAAAGTTGTTATCGACATCTTTTGTTTATATAAATGATGTTATCGACAACTTTTCTTTATACAAAAAATTATTATCGACATTTTTCTTTATAGAAAATTTGTTATCGACCGCATTTATATAAACAAAAGTTGTCGATAACAACATTATAATAAAAGTTGTTGATAATTGTTATCGTAGTAAAAATTTGTAGATTTTCTCAGTTTTTGAAACAGTCATATTGACAAGTTGATAAAGTGAATCACTTTTTGAAAAAAAAAATTTTCATATAAATGTTATCGACGATTTTTCTCCATAGAAACGTTGATATCGACATCTTTTGTTTATATAAATGACAACTTTTCTTTATAGAAAAAATTGTTATCGACATTTTTCTTTATAAAAAATTTTTTATCGACCACTTTTTCTTTACAGAAAAGTTTTTGCCGACATTTTGCTTATAGAAAAGTTGTTCTTGACAAGTTGTTATCGACAACCATTCTTTGTGGAAAAGTCATCGACAACTTTTCTTTATCGAAAATTTATAATATTGTTATCGATACCTTTCATTTAAGAAAAGTTGTTCTCAACAACTTTTATATATAGAGATGTCGTTATAGACAACGTTTCTTTATATAAACGCTGTTATCGAAAACTTTTCTTATAGAAAAATTGTTATCAAAAACTTCTGTATAGAAAAGTTGGGTACACATTGTCAGTTTTGAATGACAGCTTTGTTGTTGCTTGCTACTGTGACCGTTCATTTTTGTCATTCATCATTCAACCACAAAATATTTTGTGGTTGCTGGACTGTTGGACAGTTATCGATAATTGCATCGTCATTCAAAACTGACAATGTGTACTGTACTTAAAGGAAAGTTATTATCTATAACTTTTCCTTATAGAAAATATGTTAACGATAACATTTCTTAAAATAAGAAATTTTCGACAAGTTTTCTTCATACAAAAGATGATATCGATAACATTTCTTTATGGAAAAATCATTATCGACAAATATTCTTATAGAAAAGTTGTTATCGACAACATTTCTTTAATACTTACTGTTATCGACAATTGGACTGGCTTTTGGCCCAGAAAAAAATATTTTAAAAATATATTTGACATTGTGTTTGAAGCGGCTAAAAATACTAATTATTTATTGGCCTGTTTTACTAAGGCAATTCGAATTCAAATTCGTTCGAACTACTACTAATCTTCTGTTTTTTAGAAAATATTTGATATATTTGGTCTGTTCCAGAACTGCAAGAATCTACTAATTTTTACTACTTCCTTCGATAACATAAAGGGAATATTGTTATCGTAATAGAAATTAGTAGCTTCTTGCAGGTTCTGGAACAGAGAAATTTTTGTCATGGTAGAACAAATATAAGGTAAAGTAAATACTACAACAAATACAACTCAACAACAACCAAATAGAAATTTGTTTTTGTTTGTAATGTTAGTGTCACCTGTATATGTAAACAAAATAAGGAAATGTCTATAAATTATTGGAATTTAATAAACTAATCGGGTATGTTCTGAGACACACTTCACCTCTCACTTCACGCCTCAAGAATTTTGCTTACCCCATTTACACTTATTTTTCGAGTTTTTTTGGACCGACTAGGGTGTGCTCTTCTTTTTAAATACCCTAATGAACCTTACCCCCAAGAAATTCGCATAAAATAGGAGTAAAAGGAGTGAACAAAATGCTTGAGGCGTGAAGTGAGAGGTGAAGTGTGTCTCAGAACATACCCGAATAATTTTTCACATTTGATTGAATATTTTGGAAAACATGAATGAAAATTCGTTACATTTTCAATTTGAATGTTTCCAAATTATTCTACTAAGTGCATAATTTCTCACATATAGTAGAATTCATGCAAAAATGTTTGGGATCGCTGGAAATTCATTGAAAAATGAAAAGCTGTTTCAATCTGTTGTTTTTGAATTCAAAGAAGCAAATGTTTATTAGGGCTATATTTTTTTCAAAATTTAACAAAATATCTCACATATTAACAAATGTTTTGCCACCACTATAAGTTGTGTTTCAGTGTGCGGCACGTCATTCGGACTGAAGGAGGATACATGTCATTGATATGAAGAAGTCTTTATGGGAAATAGTTTTTTTCGGAATGATATTTTTTCCTCAGAAATATATATCCCTAATGTACATCGAAAAAATAAATAAATGTTTTAAATGTCGTATGGAATTTTACACTAACGTTACAGCCCAGTTCTGTCAGCTGGGTATTGCTCTTACCTTATATTGTTCTACCATGTATTTTTGTTTTCAAACAAACAAAAATTTTCTACAATAATGCTTGATTTACGTTTACGAAATCCACTCGATCTCAACTGTCAATTCCTTTGCGTATACGTCAAATGAAAACTAAAATCTAAAATCCATTCGATTTCATTTGACGTTTAATGGCTATATCACTCCATATGCTTTTTCACATGTACGACATCAGCTGGTCTGTATATTAGTATACCATAAGTGACAACATACATGTGAAAAAGCATACGGTGTGGTATAGCCATAAGCAATGGAATTGATAGTTGAAATCGAGTGGATTTCGTAAATGTAAACCTAGCATAACAGGAGTTTGGTAGTAGTTCGAACGAATTTGAATCCGAATCGTCTTAGAGAAACAGCCCATATATAATAAACAAAAGGACCACTTATTATTGCTACTTGTTAATTTAAAACTAAACCAACCGTTACACACTCACCAATAGAAATTGTAATTTTTTAACATTGTATGTATTTTATTGTATTAGAATATTGTTGAATAGTAAAAAATTACCTCAATTAATTGAAAAAATAAATAAATAATTGGTCTGTTCCAGTACTGCAAGAATCTACTAATTTTTACTACTTTTTCCGATAACATAAAGGGAAAATTGTTATCGTAGTAAAAAGTAGTAGCTTCTTGCAGGTTCTGGAACAGAGCAAATGTAATGAAAGATTGGTGATGAACAAACACACACACGTACATATGTAAAGAAGAATGATTGTTATATAATATAGATGTATATGTAATTTATACCAATATTTAAAATAATATACATACATATATAGGACATTAAATGCAGCTATACATAAGGCGAACAAAACTCTTAATGAAGATCGTAAAAATTGCTTAAAAAAACAAAAAACTGCTTTATTCATATAACCACACAATAACAATCAAATTTAATTTGTAAAGACAAAACACAAAAACATACATATTTATACACAATAATAGCATATACTAATGTAAACTAGTTGATATAAACAAATTTTATTTATTATGTAATTTTATTTTTTATGCTTGCCGTTGTTTGATTTTCACTTTTTTTGTAAACAAAACTAAAATCTAACCTAAAAATTACAAAAGGCCTGCAACAAAATATTTATTGACCAGATACACTTTAGTAGTTCATATTTTTTATATTGAAATTTTAATCAAATCCTTTTTCTGCAAAATGAGGTTATGGTTTAACCTAGCCGCCACACTCCAAAAGGTATTGATCAATTTTGTTTTATTTTTTTAAATTGTTGCTTCTTTTGTAATATTTTAGGTTTGGTTTGCTAAAATAAAATATCCGTAGTATGGAAGAAACATAATTCCTAATGTAACAAGAAAAAAACAGAAAATAATTTATTATTTTAATTAGAAGAAAAAAACAAAAAATTAGACAATAAGCTAGTCATAAATAATTTAAAATAAAAGAGAATAGCAATTAATGAAAAAAAGAATGATAACGAATAAAGAAAGATCAAAAGAAAGAATGCATATTCATACACCACAAACATACATAACTATGGCATATTTGCTAGAATCTATTTATTATTTTTTAGAAAAAAGAATGCTTAAAATATGCTTTAATATGTTATTTTTTGAAAAAAAAAAAAACAAACAAAAAAATATACAAAAGAAATAAAGCCAATTTTTAAGTTGAAATTTGAAAAAAGAATTTGCCTTAATTTTATGCTCTCTTATTATTGCTAATTGATACTCAGTAGAAAGTTTTCCACATTAAAAATATTACATATTTTGGAAATTCGGAGTTTTAGGAGAGGTAAGTATGATTGTCCTATACAAAAAGTCACAGGCTTAGTAAGAGCCTTTCTGTAAGAAAGGGTGCCTCGTAAGACCCGTTCTGTAAGAAAGGGTGCCTTGTAAGACCCTTTCTGTAAGAAAGGGAGCCTCGTAAAACCCTTTCTGTAAGAAAGGGTGCTTCTTAAGACCCTTTCTGTAAAAAAGGGTGCTTCGTAAAACCCTTTCCGTAAGAAAAGGTGCTTCGTAAGACCCCTTCTGAAAGAAATGGTGCCTCGTAAGACCCTTTCTGTAAGAAAGTGAGCCTCGTAAAACCCTTTCTGTAAGAAAGGGTGCCTCGTATGTGCTGTTTGTCCTTATCGTTAAATTTTCAGAGGTCATGACACTTTCATCGTCCAATATCTTTTTCATTTGGCATAACGTAGGCATCACGATGCAATTAATAACAACAAGACTATTTTGATTGAGTCATTCAAATTGCCTACATTTTTGTTTACGTTTCATACGATTAATTCACAATAGCAATGAATTTGACAGATTGTTTGAAATCAGCTGGCCTTATCGTTTCACTCATTGCACAATTACCCAGTAAAATTTCGAATATGCAGGGTTTAAAAGCTAGCATCTAAAAACATTAGCATTAGCTGTACACTTCAACTGCTACACAAAATTCACACACACGGCTAAATAAGCAACCGAACGTATATTTATTTTTGTACATTTTTGCTTATTTCGTTTTTTACGCCTAATCTTTTTTTCGTTAGGCATAATCGACAACCACGCTACATATTCAGCAGTCGGCTGACCATTCGTCGCAGCGAATTAGCCAGAGAGGGTGTTTTTTGTCATTGGAGTTGCCAACGCAGTAATAAAAAAGATGTCATTTAATGTCAAAATGCTCCCATCATACGGTAGAACCTAAAGGGCTGTTTACACCATCTATCAATGTCATATGAGCTGTCATTTCTTTCACCCATTCGACATTCTCTATGTTTGTCAAAATTGACGTCATCCATACAACTTTCAATTTGTGCGTTCATACCTACAAGTGTTATTTTCGTATGACATAACCTATAAATATAAAAACAGCTGTTTTTGTCATTGTTTACATTTATTGTTGAGTTGCAAATTTGCGCAAATTTTAATTTTGGTTGAAGGAAAATGAATATCTAGCATGTTTGTTGTGGTAGAATAGGTTTTTGGGGTTATAGAGGCATTTATGTTTTTGCCACAAAGCAATTTCCAAGACTGCTTCTTTCGACCAATCGATCTGAAAATTACATTATAAACACCCTTTGTTTACTTTTCTAAATATTTAAATATACATAACTTTCCATTTTCTTTTTTAAAAGATTTTGTTTTTCTTTTTTTTAGAATGCCAGAAAACAGCTGATAAATTTATGTGTACATACAAGAATGCCGTATCAAATAGAGTGCTCCCTAAATGAAAAATTTACATATGAGTTGCCAAATCATTTTGATAGATGAAAATTTTCATAGTGGTCACACTATGTGTACAACATTCGCAGGTAGAAAATTTGACATCTCATACGACATTGATAGATGGTGTAAACAACCCTTAAGGAAGACTAATTATTATTGTTTAAAAATAAAAAAAATATATTTTGAACGGCTTCACCAAAAATTCACATGTCCTTTGAACGAAAAAGTGGAATTAATTATATCGTGATTTTTAATGCATTACACTGGTAACCCTGATCTCAAAAACAATTGTTTGCTGAAAACATGGCTAAAGGTAAGGTCACATTAGGCAAATATTTGCTCTAAATTTGTTTCATCATATTTGCCCAAACAAATGTGAATTTCATGCAAATTTTTGTTTGCGTTCACATTAGAGGCAAATATTTGGCCTATTTTGTTTGCTCAAACAGTGACAAATAACGCAACGGGCAAACATATTTGCCATGTGTTCACATTTGAAAAAGTATTTTCCCCCAAAAACTGTTTGAGCAAACTGTCGAAAAACATAAATTTATTTGGACTAGAAAAATAGAAAGAGAGAAATAAAAAAATATGGCGTTTCGTTTATTGTTTGTTGTGGAGAATGAGAATAAAATCTGTTTGGCAATGAGTGCCTTGTCGGAATGAGTTTATTTGCGTATTGTTGCGAATGTATGTACTACATACATACATACTTTTGGAAAATTATTTTTATTAACAGCTTTTAATTTTTAGTTTGCAATGTAATGTTTTCAAAAACAAAAATGGATTTTTGTGTTAATTTATTAAAATTGACAGATAACACGGTGCGCCTGAATCAATTTGGAATGGAAAGTGCTTACACATGGAAAGTTTTTTCGGATTTTGAAACTACAATGTTCAATGAAAAATCAAAAAACAAAAAATCGCCTAAGCGATATTAAAATATGTCGCGGTCAAAGTTCACATTTTTCGGGTCTTTATAGGCGTTCAAGATTTGGCTTGGAAACCGCAAGTGAAAATGTAGCATTGAAAATTCTATACACGATTGACCATTATGACTTTTTCCTATTGTTTATAATGTTTGAGATATAGAAGTTCAAATTGGGACAATGCACTGACTCCATCGACTGCTTATAACTGCATGTGACTGCAATGTCACAATTTAAGGTTATATATCTCAAGAAATATTACAATCTAGGAAAAAATTACAGAAGTTGTAGAGAATATTCACAGCTTCATAAGACTTCAAGCAAAATCCTTGAAGAGAATTTCCATTCAACGCCTTCTTTAGTCCCATTTCGATAGGACTTGCTGTTTCCAAGCAAAATAAAACACCTAAAAAACCCCAAAAAATATGAACTTTAAACGGCAACGCGTTTCAGAATCCACGAAACTTCCCAGGTGTAAGCACCTACCATTTAAATTTGGTTTAGGCGCACCGTGATAAAGATGTAGTTTTTTTGTAAAAATTGGTCGACTTCTTGAAGACAATATACACTAAAAAATAAATCCACGAAGTAGTACAATAATAACCAAAATAATTATTTAATTGTAATGCAAGCATTGAAATCAATGTTCATGGCATTTTCCAGTTCCACTGACTAAATTTAGAAATATTTTCTATAGCGGTATTCTACTTCCAAGACATCCATCAACGATAGATTTCACAATAAATTTCGCGTTTTGCCTCTTCTATTTTCCGTTATATAAAACAGCTCGCCTATTCCTATACATAACAAATCTGCACCTAAAATGATATCAAATTTGGTCCAGAGAATTCGGAAAAATTGATTTTGGGCATCATTCAGTATCAGAGAATACACACACACCTACATACATATATAAATCCCTCACCTTTCAATTGTTTATTTGTTTATTCATTACATATTCGCTTTGTATTATATATTTACAAGTAATGTTAACTTTTTTATATTCATAATATCCTTTTTTAATAGGTGACAACAATGTGTTTCAGCAGATATTTGCCCTTGTTTGCTCTTACAAAACTTTTGTAAGACCAAATAAATATTTGCACAAAAGAGTGAAAAATATTTGCTCAAGAGTGTTCACATTATGGGCAAACTGGAAACTTTTTTATTTGCTGGCAAATGGTTTTGTTTCCCCAAAATCAGCTGTTTTCTTGTTTGCCCTTGAAAAATATTTGCTGGTCAGATTGGAGCAAACAAATATTTGTCATTTTTCGGCAAATATTTGCCTAATGTGACCCTACCTTAAGCCGTTGAAACTTTCTTGCTTATTCTCTCTTCTGATATGTGTTGATCATGTGTGCTGCAAAATATGAGTATGCGTGTCCGACGCTTTTTTATTAAAGCAACAATATCAAATAGCATCAGCATCGCTAGCAATATTTTTGTGAAATTTGTTGCTACATGTTGCCGTTGTTCATTGTTGCTAAACATATTTCGAAGAAATTTTAGCAGGCAAAGCTGCAAATATTCGGTGCTTTTGCTAATATGGCGTTAGCATTTTAAACCCTGCGTATATGTTATGTCAAAATTTACTTTATGTTGTTGGAGAAATTACAACAAAAATATTTTTTTCATAAAGGAGTATGACACTTCATATTCGAAGAGCTGGTGTGATGCCACTACCTTGGTAATTGTGCCATGGGTTCACTTTATCCCTTCGTTTACGCAGGACAGTTGAGTACATGTATTGATTGTCAAAGCCCCAAAACGTGACTGTGTTACGTAGGCATCCAGGCAACTGCATAAACAATTGTAAATTGTTTTCAGTTCACATATTTTGTTTTTCTTCATGTTCTTTTCTTTTCAACACGTTTCAATTATTATCTCACATATTTTTACAAAAAAAAATTCAAAAATTTGTTAAGCCGGCTGTCTGTGAAAAAATGATGGACAGCTGGGAGACAGCCGACAAATGTATGTATGTGTTAGTAAATCAGAGTTGTATTTGCAAACAGACTGTCTTGTGTAAACGCCTAGTATGTGTTGCACCATGGCATCTACCCTTTATATCCCAGTAGCCATATTAATCGATTTTCTTCTGGAACTATTTCTTTTCCCACAATTACGATCTTCCTTCAGTCCAATTATAAGATTACATTAGTGTAAACGTGTTTTAATTGTCATTAAAATAAATCCCTTAAAATAACGTTACGTTGTCAATAACCAACATATCAGGTTTGTGAATCGGATAGGGAAAGTTTTTAATGCATGTTTCAGCGTGTGGCATAAGACATGAGTAGATAAATAATTTAAGTGCATTTACCCCTAGCTTCAATTTTCAGATATAACAGATAGTGAAAGACAAAGCTAGTGTCCTTTACTTTTTTAATGGTAAAAGTGGTAAAAGAGAAAAGTGTCAAAATTGCTCTCTCATGAACATTTTTTTCCAGAAAAGTAAAGGAACGGAAAAATGGTAGATCTGGCAGCAATGTCAAAAAGAAACATAAAAAATCAAATTTCGTCTTTTATTTCACAGCTTTTAATTTAGTTTTGTCAGCGTTCGACTCCTTCTGTTTTTCGTCCATTTTCTTCTTCATTGTAAAATAATCGCCAAACAAAAGTCGAAAAATCAGTTCTGCCATTTTTTACCTGCAGAAATTTGTCAGGTAGCCTGTGGTAGAAGAGAAAGTCATGTTCGCTCTCTCTCTCTCCTCTCTCACTCTCTTAAAAATTGCTTCCAGTTTTGCCACTTTTCGGGGTTAAGGAACGCTTTGCAGGTTAAAAATGGTAAAAATGGTAACTTCAGGTAAGTAAAGGAACACAGCTTTAGTTCCTATCGTTCGTGTTTCTTCATAAAAACAAAAGAAAACAAAACTTTTACTGCTGGCCTCCCAAAGGAAAAATTATAAATTGTTTTCGGCTTTCTTGATGTAGATTATAACTGTTTGAAACAAATTTACTATCTGCACGTTTTGCAAATTAAATAATAATCCAATTGCAAAGAGCAGTTAAGTAAGAAATAAGAAACGAAATGACAATGACACTATGGCATTTCTTATTCGACAAATGCACTCCGCTCGATACATTTTAGAAGCACTCGCTTAAAGATCCCTAGCCATGCAAACCAATTTTTTGTTATCCCTCAAAAGTCGCAGTCTTTTTTCTGAACACAAGAAAGAGTGTCTAAACTTATAAGAATTTGTTAAAAAAATAAAGAAATACAAACTAAGGATACGAACATTGCTGTAACTCGCGAGACGCAAATTATTTTTGAAGTGGAGTTAGAGTTTTTTTGGAAATCTGAACTGGAGTTGGAGGAAAAATTAAAAACCATTTGGATGATGAAGCAATATCAGTTGCGGTGTCACAAAAAGCAGAGCAGAGGAAGTAAACTCAGTTATGATCAAATTTAATGGAGAGTTTTTATAATTTGTATTAGTGTAATAAAGTTAATATTCTTGTTTACACGAATAAGTAATGTATTTTATTTATTTTGGGATATTTGCAATGGTTTACATCCCAGCAAAAAGTTTGCCTCCAAAGAGGCAGTTAAATGATATGTACAAGTGATCTGGAAGTGCATCAAATTATGCATTTTCACTCATGATTTTTACAAGAGCGTGACTACTGAAAGAGGCACTCCATTGCACTGCATTTTAACTGACCCGTTGGCACTGCATTTTAACTGACCCTCTGGCACTGCATTTTAACTGACCCTTTGGCACTGCATTTTAACTGACCCTTCGGGGTAGAATAGGATGCAGTCCAAAGCACGTGTTTTTGTGCAAGCCATTACAAAATATCCCAGAACAAATAAATGCATTTATTATTTGTGGAGAACAAAAATATTAAGAACTTTATTACATTAACACAAATTATGAAAATTCTACATTGAATTCAATCGCAAACATGCGTGTTTCCTCCACTCTCTATTTAATCCAAGCTGAATTGTTTATGCTTCATCTGCTATTTGGGTTTGATATTGTCTTGCCATCACCAGTGTAGATTTCGACATGTACTCCAACAGCACTCCATTGGGAAATTTTCTTCTCGTGAGTTACCGGAAAAATGTTCACAAATTAAAAAAAAATATTTGTAGTTTGTATTAGCAAATTTTTGGAAATTTTAACACGCTTATTTCTTTTTATAAAATGTATGCCGCTGCCTGTAGAGATGTATACACTGATTTATGAACGTGTAGGGATCTCTAACAACTGCTAATAAAATGTAGCGAACGGAGTGCCTTTTTCACGACTCCGTTTGGACTGCATCCGGATTCTGTTAAATTGTGAGGAATTGGAGTGCCTTTTTCACGACTCCATTGAACTGCATCCGGATGTTGTTAAAAGGTGACAATTGGATGTGATTCTTTGGATTGCATCCAAATGCGGTTAAAATGTGAGGACTGGAGTGCCTTTTTCACGACTCCGTTTGAACTGCATTAAAACATGCCGTGAAAGAACTAGTCCACATTGCACTACTTCCAATTTATTTTGCTGGGATTTTATAGCATCATTAGACTGCATTTAAATTCAATCCAAAATACTACATCAAAGGCTGTGATTTGGATCGAAAATGGAGTGCATCCTAGCTGTGTGCCGTGGAAGCAAAATGGAGTGCATGCTAGCTGCGCGCTCTCTTGTAAAATTCATAGGAAAAGATGTACTCCAGCGGCAATTGTTCTAGTGATTTAACTGCATCCGCGGATGCAAACATTTTGCTGGGAAATGAACTGCTGGAATTAAGTGGTGTTGTACATTTAAACGCTTGCTCGTACGAGATTTTGTCTCCTCTTTGTGGTGGTTATTCTTGTAAAGCAGAGTTGCAAAACATAGTGAGAGAAATTGAAGCGAAATGTAGTTTTGCAATGAATTTGTGCATAAAAAATTATTTAACGCATAAAATGATTATTTTTTATAAGCATTTTAACATGTTTATAACATATTTTTATAAAATACCTTCTTTTTACATTAAGTATTTTTAACAAAATGTACGCTTGGTACCATTTTACAAAAAAATGCAACCCTGTGTGTGAAATTTACGAATATGATCAGAGAGGAGACAAAATCTGTTACGAGCAACCGTTTAAATGTAAAACACCACTATATGAAAGAGAAGAGCAAAAGGAATGGGAGAAAAACGAACGAGGGAGCACAAGGAACTAGCTTAACCGCATAATCGGACATAGGACCGGTCGTTCATTTTGTGGAGTAGTTCCTTTGAACTAGTTCGTTCCGGAACGACACAACTCTATTATAATGAACTATAGCTCTGTTCCTTTACGTTCAAGAATCTTCAAGTTTTACCACTTTTTACTCGAAAAGCGTTCCTTTACTTCAACCACCATACAATTCATATGGGAGCAGTTTACAACTTTTGCTACTTTTGCCGGTTTTACCATTTTCAGAAGTAAAGGAACAGACCATATATCAACTGATCTAGTTCATACACTTTAATGAATCGTTCAACTGAACTAGTTCGTTCTTGAACTATACATTTCATTTCTGTTAGAAGAATAAAGAAAATATTGAAACTTGGCAGCACTTTGTCTTTATTCATCTACCAGAAATGACAAAAACTTTACTCAAACGTTGGATGTGTTTTTAGGTTAAAGGCTCTGCACATACGGTGCGTTCAACGTTGCGTTACAACAACCACATGAAAACTTCAAGAACAAACTTGGCATCACTTACACATTTTTCATGTGGTTGTTGTTTTTAACGCGCAACGCGTCACACAACGGACCTTAAGCTGAAAGCACATACAACGTTTGAGTAAAGCTTTGCGTTGGGCGTTGACAAAAAAAAAAAAAAAACAACAACAGGGCGACGCCGACATCAAAGTCCGGCGTTGATGTGTTTGCCGGCATATATTTCAAATGAATTTGAATTTTTCGGCATCATGCCCAACAGTGTAAAAACGGCCAAAACGACACAAAACTTTACTCAAACGTTGTATGTGTTTTCAGCTTTAAGCCCTCGGCACATACGGTCCGTGACACGTTGGGACACGCGTTGTCCCAAAACAGTTAAATTATGTTTAACTTTAATGCGTCAACCATTTTGTTGTTTTTCAAAAAACTTGGCATCACTTAATTTTTTTCATGTGGTTGTTGTAACGCGACGCATAACGCAGCTGAAAACACATCCCACGTTTGCGTAAAGTTTTGTGTCATTCCTGGTAGATGAATAAAAGACAAAGTCCTGCCAAGTTTAAATTTTTCTTTATTTTTCTACCAGAAATTACACAAAACTTTATTCAAACGTTGGATGTGTTTTCAGCTTTACAATTTTATAACGGCATTCATATACAACCCTGGCCCATAGCCTCGACATTGGCATTACTTTTCTACTATTTTATTGGCAGTACTTAACAAGAAAAACCATTATTTTTGTTGTTGTTGTTGTTCATCGGTGGGAGAATGAGAGTCAGTCAGTCAAATAAATTCGAAAATTCGTAGAAAAGAGTGCGTTGTTGGGTACGTCGCGGAAGAAATAAAGAAAATATATACAAAAGAAGATTTAATTTTATGCAAAGAAAAAGAAAAAATGTGAATAAAAATAATAAAATAAATTAATTTTATAGTTTGCAGGGTGTTGCATGCAGATACAGACAGAAGTGAAGTTAATTGTGTGTGAAGAAAGTGTTCGTGCGTGTGTGTGAGGAAAGCTGAAGAAAAAAATTAATTCTAACTATTGAAGTATTTGTTTGTATATTGCGGGATATTGATATTGCGTGTGAGAAAAAAGAAGTGTAAGCATCCTTTTGATTATTTTAATTACAATTGAAATAACCAAGAATAAAGTACAAAAACCAAATGCTAAGATGGTTATTATGTGAAAATAGAGAAAAAAACGAAACCCTCCTTGAAAATAAAAAACAAAGTTATCATAAGAAAAATATCATAGATGTTTTGTTATTAATTGATCATTGAATTAAAAAAGAATGTCCTTCCAAAATTATTTGCAAAATTTATCTTTATAATCTTTGCAAAAATATGGCAAAGAACCTCGAAACATAATGCTTGTGTGGTGGTGTTCCCATTACCAAGAAGAAAAAAAGTGAAGAAAAAAGTTTATTTGGGCTTATATGTTGCTGCTTATCCCCCCATCCCCCTATCATATTATTCTTTTTTCCATAAATCTCACCTCCTACTGCGCATAACAAACAACAAACTTGGGCTCCACTTTTTTGTGTTGTTCTATGTTGTTGTTATCTTGTGGCCAGCATAACTCTCTTTCACATGAATATTGCCGAGAGAGAAATACTTTCGTTCATGGGCTTGAAGACAGACCCAGCTTGAAGCTTAATTTCTTTTGTTTTGTTTATTGACAAAGCCAACCCAACCAAACAACGAAGACAAGACGACAGGGATGCTCAACACAAGAATTGTTGTTTTTTTAATGTTCTTTCCTTGGCTAAACAACAATATATAAAGAGAGCTTACATGTCTTTGATTGTCACGAAAACCGAAGATTGGTGAGCACTACTGATCCACGACGACAACGTTTTTTTGATGTTATTATTGTAATTATTGCCTTTTCTTGCGATTCTTCTGATTCTTCTTGCAAGAACATGTTCAAGTAGTTGGTATGTATAAATTGTTGGGGAATGACTTATCCACAAAGTAAAGTAGTAAAGTGATGGAATATGGATGGTTGGTTATTATGAAAAAATTAAAGTCTGTGTTAAGAATATTAAAACGGGAGAAAGAAACACTAACAACAAAACTAGTGGACACTTGACAAAAAGCGAAGTACTTTGAGCCCAGTCCATTGTCATCATAGTGTGTTTCTGTGTGTTCTGTGTGGTGAGTGCTTTATTATTCTTTGTGCATTCGACGAATATAATAACAACAACATAAATTGAAACTTTGTGTCCAGCCCTGTCTGTGTCAAACAGCCAATAAAAGAAAATTACATCTCATAGAACGAAGCGTTGAAAGATGAATGAGTGAGAACAGAAAAAACAACAAAGAAAATAAAATGTGTCAAGCAATTTTGTGTGGAGAAAATCGAATGCACTGTGGAATGTTTTGTCATGCAAAGCGTGTAGCAAATAACCCTTAAAAAAGAACATTTTTAACGGTATCCCATGGCTACATAAATTATGCTTTTATAATACACTCTCACTACCTTTCCTCTTTCCATGACTTCCTATTTTTTTACTCTGTGTTTAAAATGTTTAAAATACGTAAATGTAAACATTAGTTTATTCTAAATTTAATGTGTGTTAATAGAAAAAATACTACACATCCCAACAACCCAAAATCAGCAGCCAACCAGCCATTCATTCAATAGTAGCAATCAGAACATTTATGAAACAACAACAACAAAAACATGGATACTAAACTAAGCAGCAGCAAACAGCATCAGACATCAGCAGCCACCGCCAGCCACAGTAAAAGAATAAACAGAGCAAAGTGTGTGTATATTTCGCCCAGCTAATTGGATTTGTGTGTATAACACAATCCAACGACCGTCGACCGCAACGACAATCATGTTGTGAAGTGCTCGTATGCCCGTATTTACACAGATCTCTTCTGTACATAAACAGTGCAGACATAAAACTATGTTTACATTTTGTTTCTTATAAGAAAATGTCTTAAATGGGATTTTCTAAAAATTTGCGTAAGACTTGAGTTAATTTAGGGGCACCTCGCGGATTGTTGTAGAATTTTTTGCCGGAGATCAATAATGTTTTTCCTGATAACAATGCCATGCAATTTTGTATGGGGGAAGTACAAATTTACAAGGCATATATCGTGCCTTAAAAATGACACAAATTTAAATAATTCCAAAGATTACATATTTGGTTCACTAACGAAAGTCGAAAAAAGTGCTGATTTCAATCTTTCTTTAGGAAAAGTTATTTCGAATGAACTTTTCTATGGAAAATATACCATCCCGGATGGACATTTCTATGAAAAAATCATCCTGAATGTATTTCAATGGGAAAAGTCATTCCGGATGAATTTTTCTATAGGAAAAGTCATTCTGAACGGACTTTTCAGAGAGTAAAGACATCACGGATGGAATTTTCTATGAAGCAATCATCCCGGATGTACTTTTCTATTAGAAAGGTCATCCCGGATAAACTTTTCTGTAAGAAAAGTCATTCTGGATACATTTTTCTATAAGAAAAGTCATATCGGATGAACTTGTATATAGAAATGTCATCTCCTACGGAAGTTTCTATAGGAAAAGTCATCTCAGAAGAAAAGTTTAATAGGAAAAGTCATTCCGAATGAACTTTTCTATAATTAAAGTCATTCCGTCTATAAGAAAAGTGATTTTTTGTGGCCCCCTATATAAAATTGTTCCCAAAATTTTGAAAACCCCCACTAAATAATAATGTAATTGTTCCACAAACATCCCATAAGGGACAAGGGAGGCTTTTCCCATATCAATGAGTGCACCCCGATTTATATTAGCTCAATGATGAGGGACCTACTGTTTATTGCCGAGTCCGAACGGCGCACAATGGTTCAGGAATCGATTTTCCTGGCCAAAAATCAAAATTTTGTTTTATCAAAGATATTTAATTTCTATATAGGATTCGATAGTAAACATATTGAAACTAAGGAAACCAAAAAATTAGGCCCAAATATTGGAAGGTGTGGGCGTGGCGTGCCCCTAAAGACGAGCATTTTCCCCATTTTTGGGAAATACGTCATTTTTGCAAATTTCTGGAGAAAGACGAAGCTATTTCTCTGAAACAATAACAGCAATTGTGTTCATTTTTTTTTATAAGGTAGATAGGATTGTGGCCTTTAAAAATCGTTTTAGTAAATTACCGTAGCGTTTACACAACATGATCTATTTTATTTTTCCTCGGGTACTAAATTTTATGAAATTCCAAATTTAGTTGACTAGAACTTTTGTGGAACAACATGGAATAAAGTTCTGTTTTCACAGAAAGATGCCCAAAAGTCTCCTCTTCCAGCCCATACATACTTTTGTACCCGTCCCGTTCCGTCCGTTTAACACTTTTTTCAATTTATTGAAATTACATGGGTGAAAATGTGTGTTTTTCTATGCTGTTTCCATATGAATTACAGTTTTTTGACACAAATTACAACATTTTTGAGTATATGAGTTTTTATACGATTTATATAAGTTTTATTAAGACCCAAGGTTAATTTTTTTTTAATTTTTGAAAAAATTTAATTTTTTTTTTTGTAAATTTTTTTTACAAATTTTTGAAAAAAAATTTTTCGGCATTTTTTCGAATTTTTTTTTAGTTCTTTTTTGGTAATTATTTTGTTTATTTGTTGGTGTTTGACCATCTTTAATACATAGGAAGATATAAAAACCACAAAAACACTCATATTTTGATGAAAAATAGTTAAAAAACTCAAAAGTTTAACTTTGACCTTGAATTTCTCTGCAAAAACCAGACCGAACTTGACCGCTTGTAATTCGTCTGAAAGCTGATTGTGTTGTCTGTCTAACAAAAAAAGAATTATGAATATATCTCTATCCGTTCAAAAGTTACAGAATTTTGACCAGGAAAAAACGATTCTGAACCACTGTGCGGCGTGTCCTAAGACACCACTTGTAGAGAAGTTTTACATGGCTGAAATACTCAGGAAATATCGCTAACATTACTGAGGGGTATTTTGCCACCGTTGAAATTGTTGATGTTGCCCGTCCAGGGAATCGAACCCCTACACCTCTCATAAAAAAAATAGATCCTGGATGATCTTTTCTATAAGGCAAATCGCTTATGAACTTTTCTATAAGAAAAGTCATCACTGATGACATTTTCTGTAGAAACAGTCACCTTGAATGAACTTTTCAATAGCAAAAGTCATCCGGCATGAACTACTCAATAGGAAAAGACTTCCCAGATGAAATTTTCTATATAAAAAGTCATCTCGAATGAACTGGCCTATAAGATGGAAGTTTCTACAGGGAAAGTCATCTCGAATAATTATACCCTCAGCCTTTAGGCTAAGGAGGGTATATACACTTTGATACGATGAAAATGTGCCTCATCGAAATAATGGTTTTAGACCCCAAGTATGTTTGGACGAAATGTGTTTCAGACAATTTGGAGTCGATCTAGCCATGTCCGTCCGTCTGTCCTGCTGGCTGGAGCGCACGATAACTCTCGAACGGATGAACCGATTTGGTTCAAATTTTGGCTTTCGTAATATTTTGCCCAAACTTAGTTTAAGTTCGAAGATGAGCTACATCGGTCCACTCCTTCCGGTACCTCCCCCACAAAAGTTCGAAAATGTTCGGAAAATTTGTACGTACGATAACTCGTGAAGGGAGTAACCGATTTGGTCCATACTTTGCAAATCGTGAAATGTCTACCAGACTTAGATGTGAGTCGAATATGGACTCAAAATTTCGGATAAGTTTAGTTTAGGACCTTCCCTCGAATCGCTTTGATTTTTGTTTTAGCAAATTGTATTCACCGCCCACTACACGACGGTAAAAGTTTCATTAGGGGCAAGTTCATACTTCCTGAGAAAATAGTCTGAAAATTGCAAAAAAAAACCCTATGACACCGTGTGAGGTGTTTGGAGAGCAAGATAACTCTCGAACGGATCTGCCAATTCGGTCCAAAATTTGGCCTTAGTAATATTTTGTCCAAACATAGTTTAAGTTCGAAGATAAGCCATATCGGTCTACTCCTTCAGATACCTCCCCCACAAAAGTTCAAAAATGTTCGGAAAAATTGTTCGTACGGTAACTCTTGAAGGGAGTGGCCGAACTGGTCCATACTTCACACATCCTAATATATCTACCAGATATAGATCAGGTTAAAATATGGACAATATTTGTCCACTCATCCGTTACCTCCCACACAAAATTTCGGATAAGTCCACTTTAAGACCTGCTATCGAATCACTTTGATTTTTGTTGAAGCAACTTGCATTCGCTGCCTCAATCACGATGGTAAAAGTTTTTTCAGGGGCAAGTCCATACTTCTTGAGCAAACAGCCCGAAGGGTGTAAAAACCCCCTTATGGCACCATGTGTAGTGGCTGGAGACACTCTTCCTTAATGGTCAATCCATACCTTTAAGTATCTCCTCTGCAAATCTTTTGATCTTTAATCCTAATCAACATTTTTGTCGGTTCATACGCCCAAAATTTTTAAAACCGCCTACATACATACGTTTTTTGGGAGAAAATTGTTTCAATATTCACAGGCTGAGGGTATATCTCTGTCGGCAAAGCCGACTGATACTTTTTTACTTGTTTTTTTTTTTTTATAGGAAAAGTCATTCCGAGTGAAATTTTCTATAGGAAAAGTCATTCAGGATGAACTTTTCTATAAGAAAAGTAGGAACATTTATCCCGAATGAACTTGTCTATAGCAAAAGTCATCCGTGATGAACTACTCAATAGGAAAAGTCAACTCGAATTACATTTTTTTATATAAGAAAGGTCACCCCTGATGAACTTTTTAATATGAAGAAACATCCCGGAGAGGCTTTTTCAATAGGAGTCATTTCTAATAAACTTTTCTATAGGAAAAGTCATCCAGTATGAACTTTTCTACCCAAAAAGCTATCTTGGATTAAAAGTCATCCCGGAGGAACTTTTCTATAGAAAAAGTCATACCAGAAAGTAATCCCAGGTGAACTTTTATATAGAAAACATTTGAACTTTTTAAAGCAAGTTGAATGTAGTGACTGGACTTGAAACTTTTTCCACAGAAAGTTTTCAAAATTTAAATGTTTGTCAAAAATAGCGGGCCTTCAGGCGGTATTTAAGACTTCCTCCTATGGGCAGATGCTAAACAGGGCTAAAGCGATCATATTTTTTCAAAATTATTATAATCGCAAACATGATATTTATATTGGCGTAATCAGCATTCCAAGATCTACCTGTGGACAAGATCTACCTGACTCTAGCCACTACATTCATCTTATGCTAACTTTTCTGTAGAACAAGTCATCCCAGATGAACTTTTTTCTACAGGAAAAACTTTTCTATGCGAAAATATGTTCATTGATTGATTTTCGTATAGAAAACATTTGATCCAAAACATTTTCTATTCGAGAATATTGTGTTCCCAAAAAAAGAAAACATTTTGATCATTTTCTATAAGAAAATATTTTGATCGCAAAATATTTTCTATACGAAAATATTGTGTATCGTAATATTTTGCCTCAGTATAAGTTCGAAGATGGGCCTTATCGGTACACTCCTTCGTGTACCTCCCCCACAAAAGTACGAAAATGTTCGGAAAATTTTATTGATGTAGTCCACACTTTGCACATAGTGAAATTTCTACAAGACTTAGATGAGGTTTCAATATGGACTAAATCGGTCCACTCCTTTGGGTACCTCCCACACAACATTTCGGAAAAGTTCCATTTAGGACCAGCTCACGAATCTCTTTGATTTTTATTGCAACAACTTGTATTCACTGCCCCCCATACGGCGGCACAAGTTTCATCAGGGGCAAGTCCATACTTCCTGACAAAATAGCCTGAAAGTTGCAAAAAAACCCCTATGACACCCTGTGTAGTTGTTGTAGTGCATAATAACTCCCGAACGGATCTGCCGATTCGGGCAAACATTTGGCCTTTGTAATATTTTGTCCATACATGTTCGAAGATAAGCCATATCGGTCCACTTCTTCAGGTACCTCCGCCACAAAAGCTCAAAAATGTTCGGAAAATTGTGCGCACGATAACTCTTGAAGGGAGTGGCCGATTTAGTCCATATTTTCTTAATATATCTATCGGGTATAGATTAGGTTCGAATATCTATTATATATTTGAGTTTGGTGATAAGTGACTGACTGACTGACTCATCATCAACGCCCAGCTAAAACGGCTAAAGCTAGGAGCTTGAAATTTTACAGTAGATCACTGTTGGTGCAAATGTGCAAGATAAGGCCGGGTTTTGCAAAATTCGTCCTGGAACCACAAAAAATAATAACAAAAATCCTTATTATTCACTGTTATTACTTATGTACTTAGTTGGCAACACATTTGTCAAATTAAATGCTATAATTTCTTAATACCGTAAAATATCACAATTTCAAATTTTGTAGTTTACTTCTAGGCGCATTTATTTTATCGTAAACCAATATATATTGGAAAGGCAATGAAGGTTGTTATTTTCCATTGCAACAGATGTCGCAGTTGGTGATAATGGTATAGACTTCAAGTAATTTTGCTATAAGCTATATAATTTTGTTTTCACATAACAGGGGTCGCACAAAAGATTTTCTTTCGTTAAAATCCAGTTAGACAAAAAATGATTTCAAACGATGAATTTGTAAAAATTTTTACTTTCAATTTCAAATTAAAACAAAAATTCTTTCAATAATGTTTGGTTTATTGTACATTTGAGTTGCTGTTGAAGACAAAATTAGGGTATTAAATTCAGAAACCGGTCAGAAATAACAAAAATAATTTCTATTAAGAAATAGTTTTAATGTTGAGATTTTCCTTATAATTGCGTCACTTCCGCTAAAGAAGTAGCGGACACATGCTAGTGGACTATATTTGCCCATTCCTTCGGGTACCTGCCACACAAAATTTCAATTTAAGACCTGCTCTTGGGTCACTTCGATTTTTGTTGAAGCTGACCCCTTTACGATGTGAAAAGTTTTTTCCGGGACAAGTAAATACTTTCTGAGAAAATATCGCACTATAGCACTCGAACTGGTAAATGGATATGATCCGAAATTTGGCCTTCGTCATATCGTCGGTGTCATGCTTAAGTGTTCTATACGCCATTTTTGACATTTTTAGTTATAGGTACCTTTCAAAGTTTTCAACCCAGCTCTTTCTGAATTTCTATTCGGTTCTAATCTATCTCGTATCGTTTTCGAGATATAGAAATGTCAATATGTTCCATATCCACTTTGGACGCAACACTTAAGCAAATTTAGTTTAACTTCTAAAATGACCCATATTGGTCCTCTCCTTAAGGTACTTCGGCCACAAAACGTCAACACTTTTGTTTAAGTGCAGTTTAGGGATATGTTCAAAGATCCTTTGGAAATATATACCGATGCTGTGGTCCTGTTTACAGCGATATTATGTTTTCCGTGGAAAAGTTCATGCTTCCTGGTATACTGGTCCAAATGTTATACGATGACCCACTGAAAGACTGGTGGGTGTGATATCTATCGAAAAGATGTGTCCCCCAAAATAAGATCCACTTTCATAATCCTAATCCACATTTTTGTCTGTAAGTTCAAATATTCAAAAAGGGCCATCAAATTCGGAAAGACCCTCAATACGTTCGATCTGTCCGTAGATGAAAGTTTCAATTCACATAGGCTGAGGGTATATCGGGTATATCTCTGTCGGCAATGCCGACTGATACTTTTTTACTTTTTTTTTAAATTTTAAGTGTTCCTAATTAGCCGGATTCGACTAGGAATTTAATACATTCTCCTATAAACAGGAGTAAAAATAGGTAGCGCGCACAAAAGTATTCTCCATAAGCTTTAAAACGATACCCATATTGCCTACGTTAGAATTGTAAAATGTCAAGACCCATACCTCGGGAAGTATGTACTTCCCGCCGGTAAATTATGGTAAAAATTTCAGCCCGATCTGAGAGATGCACATAAACAACCTAGTGAGCCCATATCTCGGGAACTATGGACTTCGACTCGGAAAATTATATATCGTTGTATTAAGTATGCCAAGGTCTATCTACTGAAAAAATTTCCGCCAGATCCGAGAGGTGCCCATAAACGACATTAACCTATACGAAAACCAACGATAATACTTTATCCGAAACGTATTATACCTAGGTACATATAGGATTTTTCCAATCCATATTCTATATAAAATCCTATATCCTTCGGCGGGGATTTAAGACTTTCTCTTATGGACAGGAGCAAAAATCGTAAACGCAATCAAAGGTACCTACTCACCACGAGCTTTAAAATGATACCAATATTGCCCAAGTAAAAAGAGTAAAATGTCAAGACCCATATCTCGGGAAGTATGCACTTCCCCGGAAAAGTTATATATCGTAGTGATCAGGGTCCCAAGGACTACCTATGGTGAAAATTTCAGCCCGATCCGAGAGGTGCCCATAAATAAAGAAATGGTGTTAAAGTAGGACTTTCCCGAAATGTCAAGACCCATATCTCGGGAAGTATGGACTTCCCCCGGGAAATATATATATAGTTGTGATCAGGGTCCCAAGGACTCCCTATGGTGAAATTTTCAGCCCGATCCGAGAGACGCCCCTAAACGAGACTTAAGCCCACAATTCAATACAAATGCAAATAAACAAAATACCTACCTATGTTTCATGTGACAGTCAGTCAAACTGCATTTTCTTTGTGGCAAACACTCAAAGCTTTAATTAAGTGATTGTGTGTTTATGTAAATGTAAGTGTGTATGCGTTTTTATTATTTTCGTAAACTTTTCTACGAAATTAAACATGTTGCAATAAGACTTCAAATCTCATGTCATTAACATATAAAACGGTGTGGTTAGAAACCTCCTCATTCTCACATAAATACATTATCTACCTATAAAACATGTTATTTTCGTTGCACGACGTGCTCTCTCCTTCGTCGAAGAACGTCGGGGCAAGTACCTACAATAATGTCATGCAATGTCACCATTACACACAGTTACAGATAATAACCCAAATTCAGACAGCAGCAGCAACAACAACAAATAAATATAACCCACATGAATGCATGCGGTACCATGCATGTGCTTCTTTTGCTTTTTCTACTTTATGTGTATACGCATTTTGGTGTGGGGCATGTATGTAAATATAAACAAAAACAACAACAACAACACCATCAGTATCAATAAAACCTACAATACTATGTGGTACAAGTGATCTCCTCTAACTCTATTGCAAAAGGGGGGCACGAACAAGTATACAAATACACACCCTAACACCTACCTACAACACAACATACATAATGAGGTGAATGGGTGTGGGCGGGGGAGAGACAACATTAGCAATTTCTCTTTATCAATAATTACATTTGTTCGTTCGTTCAACATATTCACGTTATAAATGTGGTAAACTTGATACACTACGGCACTTCGTGTCTACGTACACTCGTATTTCAAGTATTTACACTTTCATTTCGCAGGGAGAAATGTAGAAATGTTGTTTGGCTTGTTTTTATTATTTTTTTCTTTCTTTCACTGAGAAAATTACCGAGGACAAGGT
Source organism: Musca autumnalis (assembly GCF_047663935.1). Taxonomy (NCBI): domain Eukaryota; kingdom Metazoa; phylum Arthropoda; class Insecta; order Diptera; family Muscidae; genus Musca; species Musca autumnalis. The sequence continues at coordinate 22,789,438 of NW_027411977.1, forward strand.
AATAACTCATTGTTTTCATTCGATTTGTTTACAACAGCAATGCTGTTGGTATTTGTAGAAAACTCGTTACTTTGGCTAAAGATTTTCATATCAGAAAGAGAGCATACGTGCCACAATTTGTTGTCACGAAAATGAACGATTGTGAGCATGCCTTGTTTACAACAGCTGTTGACAGCGCTGCTGCTGACACCGTTACTACTGAGAGCCACAATACTTGTTGTCTTTTTCTTCGTATTTGACACAGTTCAATTGCATCGAAAGAAGAATACATGTGACTCTGTAATTAAAGTTTGATAATTATTTATTTTTATTGTTGTTGTTGCTGTGATTTTAGTGCACACAGAGATTAGTAATGTTGCAAAATCATCAACAAAAAAGACCTCCATAAATAAATACTCGTAGAGACAAACAAAAGAGGAGATAACATTGAACTAAGTTTTCGTCATGTTCATGCAGCAGCAACAACAACAGCAGCAGTAGACAACATAGAAGATGTTGATGATGGTTTTGATTGCAGTGTGAAGAGATAAAACAAAATACACAAAAGATTTGTAAATACTTATGGTATGTTTAGACAATGTGATTTATATGAAAGTCTGATATCACATGTTTTAATAAAATCTTGTCTTCTTTAAAAAAAAAAATAGTGATTAATGAATAATGTGGATATTTTGGTGCTAAAGTATTTCCTAGAGATTGTGAAACTGTGTTGGATTTTGATTCAAGGACGAAGTTAAAACACAAAGGTGTAATGGGAAGAGCAAGCCAATTTATGAAGACGTTTTAAGGTATAGAACTAGTGATAACAAGTTGAAAAAGAAAGAACAAGTAAACTGTGAGCGTTAGAAAATTGAGCTGCAAATGAATCAGAATGGGAGCCACCATGGTTTTATGTTAAGTACACCCGCCTTGGGCTTGTTTCTCTAAGACGATTCGAATTCAAATAAAGTTTATCTGTAGTTCGAATGAATTTACATTCGTATCGTCTTAGAGAAACAGGCTATTAATGTTCGAGTTCGATTTCCCGGCCACGTTGCAAATTTGCCCTTCAGCGTACACTATACAGTTGGGCTGAATTCCATATCGTCAGTTGCGTTGCCTTGTTTAAACTTCGTCAAAATATTTCAGTTGCACACTCATACATTGTTCCTCGAAAATGCAACTAAATGTATCTGGAATAAAAATGATACATGTTTGCTTTATACCGGCGTTAAAAATGTTATTTTTGATGTTTTGAAACATATAGCTTTGCAGTTGTTAAGTACAACGGCGTTAAGAAACATAATACTTGGCAGATTTTCAGTCATTTGTAAAGCAATTCACGGAAGTCTGCATTTGCCTTTCATTGTGCTAATATGAATCGGGGTACACCCATTGATATGAGAGAAAGAAGTGTCCTTTGTCCCTTCGAGGATGTTTGTGTCAGGTTGTATCGTACCCGGACTGGCCCGAAACCATAACGTTTCGGTCAAGCGGTCAATGCTGGCATAAAACCTATGCTTCTACAATCAGTCGGCTTTGCGTACAGGTAAATGGCATAACTAAAGCCTCAAGAGCCATGGTTACAAAAGCGGAATCGGTCTGTACGATTCACCTTTGCTGACATTCTTATCTCGCTTCAGTAGCAAGACCACCCTGCTCATTTTCCAGACTTCTGGAACGATGTGGGTGGCTAGCGACAGGTTGAGGCCTGTGGTGAGATACTCAAATTCCGGCCCATCCAGCTGTTTCAGCATTAACATCAGGGCATAATGCTTTGGATGATTTAACGTTCTCGATGACATTCGAAACATCATCCATTGTACATTTCGGTGGTTCCTCATCACAGACGTAGTACATACTCTTCTTTTCGCCCTGTGACTCTCAGGGTGGTCGACAAACAGTCGATTGAAATAAGTTGCCCATCTCTTAGGATCAATCAATGTTATGTCGCCAAACATGACTGCGGTCCAATATTCCTTTTTCCCAGGGTTCGAGCGAGACTTAACCGTTGACCACAGTTCACTTATTCCGGCTCCAATGTTGCAACTCCTCAGAAGATTTAACCACTTGTTCCGCTTTGCTCACCGGCCAACCTGTAAACTTACTGTCTCAACTTCCTGACACTGGACGCATTGCCGAGGAGCGAGTGTCACAAATTATGATGAGCAGTTAAGTCTTCCCAAGACCAGACGGTTATGACCTCCCAAAAGCGGCGGACTAATGTTGGGCCTGGATCATGGAGTACAAATATATATCGGTGGGATGTATACCTTAAGCAACTCTACTTCGGTAGTTCCAAAACTGACTGCTATCCTCATACATTCAATGTACGGCTCATTAGAGCTAGGATCAATTTAGGTAGCTCAAATAACCTACCGACATTGGATTGATATAATGGTTGTTGTTGTTGTAACGGTCGATCCTTGTCCAATGTCCTGAGGGAAGTTAAAACGAAACATTTCTGGTTTGTCGTTGCAGCTGACGCTCCTCACCTGCGATAGATGAGGGGATGTACTCCGAGGACTTCGTTCACACTATACTTGCTTATGGCCTTAGCAACTACGTGCATAAGCATCCGTGCAAATGCTATCTAAACCTGCTTGATATGTCTGTTGATCTAGGGGCTCTCTCCTGTATCGTTGGAATTTTACCATCTCTAGAGCGTGGATATCCTTCTTCATGTGCCTGGGTGTGTCTGGCCTAACCAAGGTGGTGATTGGGATGGCTCTTACGGCAACACCCAAGGAAATACTGCAACGAAAGTATCTCATTATGTTGCTGTAAGAATTTTTTGCCTCCTCATGTAGTTGGTCCACTGAAGACATGAGGAAACAAGTTTGAATCTTTCCCCACTGCGTATCACATAATTCCGGGAAACAAACTGGAGCCGCATAGCTTACCACAGACCGACCTATCGCGTTATATGTAGTCAACAAGGTTTCTTTATCAGCACCCCAAGTGCAGCCCGGCTAGGAACTTGAGGACCTTGTTCCTACTTTTCCGTTTGCCGCTGATAGCTGCTGCATGCGCGGACGACGTGAACGTAGTGTCGAATGTGACCCCTCGTATTTTGGGGCAGTTTGTGGTCGGAATTCTAATACCTTTGACAACGACATTCAACTCTCTTCTTTACTGCCGTCCATGTGGTGCGCAGAGTGGCCGCAGATTTAGTGGCGGATATCTGCATATTCCTCGCATGGAAAAAGGTGGCAAGTTCGGTTAAATAGGAGTACAGTCTCTCACAGATGTCATCAGGGTAGGTACGTGACGCCAGGATCGTACAATCATCCGCCGCCTGGAGGGGTCTGATATAATGGTCGTGAATTGCTTAGTCGAAACTATCCTAGTGATGCCAAAATATCTTACTCTTATCACCGAAGTGAGGAGGAGGAGGATGAGGAGAATAAGTGGAAAAGCGGCTCTATCATCCAAAGTTTTGAAATATTCCAATAGGAACAAATAAATTTCATTGTCCCGGATGTGTAGAAAATGGAGAGGTAGTTCTCGTAGCAACGATCATTGAAGCTTTACTGCAGCTTTGATCACTCCACTCCATAACCGCACATATTATTCAGGGCCTTCGTGACCCCATAAAAGTGGTTGTTGTTGTAACCCCTACAGGTAAAGGTTGTATCGAGGGGAAAGAAATAGAAAAGAAGAGAAGAAAATATTAAATTAATATTTAGACATCTACGCATCTACATTCAGTCCCAGAATGCGGTCCGCTTCCACTGGATGTGTCCAAAGAGACTCCGGCGTCAAGTCTGTCGGTTATGCAGGACACGCGAAGAGGTGTCGTGTGATGTGTGGAGATCGGCCACATTTTGGGCATGCGTCAGTTATCTCAGGATTCAGGAGGGAGAGATAACTGTTGGGGTACCTAGAGATACCAGACCTGAGCTGTGATAAAGTCAATCTGGTCTCTCCAGGTAGGAACCTCTCATCCTCGCTTACAGGAGGGGGCCTCCCACCAAGCTCAACACAGCTCCTATAGGAGGAGATTTGGTCTTCAACTGCCTTTGAGTGTACTTGTTTAAGGGCGTTTTTTATGTCATCATCTGATGGATTATGGGGGATTGGGGGGATATTTGGTAGCTCTTTACGAAAGTTAAATCTAATGGGTGTGGATCTTTCAGAGGGGGGTCTATTGCAGCTCTCATGGTTAGGGTGGCCCCGTTTCTTGCATTTAATCGCATGTTGTTGTGTTAGGTGGTAGCCGGTTACCATATTGGTGCTGCGTATTCAAGGAGGGGGCGACCTATTTCCTTGTAGGTGGTCAGGATGGTCTCCTTGTCTTTCCCCCATGGCTGCCAGAGAGAGCTTTAAGGATTTTATTCCTTTTCCCTACATTCCCCGCCACCATCTCAGCATGTTTACAGAAGAGGAACATACTGTCGAAGGTTACACCCAATATTTTGGGGTTTTTAATTGTTGGGATGATTTGTCCGCTAATGTGAATATTTAGTTCAGTGTTAACCTCTTTTGTCCACGAGGTTAAGATGGTGGCTGAGGACTTGGGGGCCGATAACTGAAGGTTACGACCTTCAAAGAAGTCTTGGACATTCCTGCCAATGGACATGATCGTGCAGTCATCGCCGTATGATATTAGCTGAACATTTCCGGGGGGGTTGGGAGCTTTGGAGATATAGTAGTTAAATAACAACGGGGATAGTACGCCGCTACTCCCTGTTTATTCTTCCTGGGTTTGGATTTGTGACCTCGGAACTCCACATAGGACTGTCTGCCTACCATGTAGTTAACCAGCCACATCTTGAGGTAGTTGGGGAGTGTTGTTTGCATAACGTCCCTCAGGAGAGTGGCATGGTTGACCGTATCAAAGGCTTTGGACAGGTCCAGTGCTACTAGTATGGTTCTGTGATGTGGCCTCTTGCTGTTTAGTCCTTCTGTTACCTTAGCCGTGACTTCACTGAGTGCCCCTTCCGGCTCTGAAGCCGTGCTGATGGTCGGCAAGGTGGAAGTGTTCAGTGAAGCGCGGTAAGATAATAGATTCCAGTATTTTTACGATTGGCGATAGCAGGGTGATCGGGCGGTGTGAATTGCTGATGTGGGCGGGTTTGTCTGGTTTTTGGACAGGGATTATTTTTCCGACTTTCCACATGTCTGGGACCTAGAAAGTGCTGAGACATTGGTTAAAAATGTGGGCAAGGTAATTTGCACCATGTTGTTGTTGTAGTAACATGAAACCTACGTAGAAGCATTGGTTTGATGCTGGGTTGGCAGCCGCTGGCCGAAACACTATGGTTTCGGGACAATCTGGTACGAAAAAACTTGCTGCCGTGGGTTTGCAGCGGAAAAAATGTGGTGTCGGAGCTTGATCCCTTTTGAAAACCATTCATAACACCAACCCTAACAAATTTTATTTATTTTTAATTATTTTTTACCTCTTTTGAATTCCTAGCAGTTGTGAATTTTGTTCAAGCTCCATTAGGTCTGTGTATGTATGACCCTACAGCCATAAGACCTTAAATACTTGTTTTGGGTCGTCTTGGTAGGATCACTGGATATCAAATCAATTAGCCTTATCCCAGAATATCGCAAAAGTCTTCCAATTAAACCCACTACCAAACCTAAAAACCTAAATCATAATATTACAACAAAATAATCACATAAATTCTTGTAAATTGTTTTTGTGCTACACATGTTCGGTCATATACCTAACTACATGCAGGCAGGTTCATTCATTCGTTCGTTGGTTGCTTGATTCGTTGTTGTACATTCATTTAAGTCAAGTGTGCGTTTAACGATGTTGATGACGATTGCAATGAATGTTGGAGATAACAGGTCAACTAAAAGTTCAGAAAATGTTCAAGGGCGGTTATGTACCCAGCAAAATGTTCGATGCCAAAGATGCTATTCAATCATGGGCGCAAGCGATCTGGCATGTCATCTTTTTAGCATCTTCATCGATGAATTTTATATGAGCGTGGACCCCAAAAGATGCTATTCATTTCTGGATCCAAAGCATGTCATTTACACCAATGCTTTGACATGTCATTTTCTCCAATGCTTTTGCATGTCATTTCCACCAACCCTTTGCAATGACATTATCATTACGACAAGATTTTAACAACGTTGGTTGTGATTTCGAGTCTCCGACAACATCAAGCCTATTGTAAATAATTAATCTAATACCCTAGACAGACGACAGAGTTAATTTGCATTAACTGCCTTAATTCAAATTAATTCGTGCATTATCCACATTCTTAATGCACAAAATCAAAGGAAATTTAAACTGAATTTAGCAATTTCAATATGGAAATGCTGTTGAAAATCAATCGTCTTTTGTCAAATTTCCATGTTTAAGAAAATAAAAAGGGAAAGCAAATCAGCAATTTTCGCGTTTCTTCAAAATAAGTAGTGGTCTTTCGCGAGTAGAATAGCAGCTAATCGTTTTTAACGCCTTCTAACAAATGTCTTTTTAAAATTTTTATTTTCACAAAAAATGTCATTACCCACCATACCAATTCTATCGAAAATTATATCTTCTTCAAATGTTTTTTTTAAGTTTTGCAATATTTTTATAATATTAAAAAGACTCAAAAATATCGCGAATAAATTAAATTTATTTTTTTTTCATCATCGTGGTGAAAAGGTCAATGGTAGAAAGTGAATTTGTTTCGCATATTTTGGCGAACTTTTGTAAAGTTTTATGAAATGGTCTGCTGGGTACAAACAAACAACACAAACAGCTGTTTCATAAATGCAGAAACTATCGTCTGTCAGGGTGAAAATTTAATTCAAATTAGGAAATTTTTAATCCAAATTAACTCTGCCGTCTGTCTAGGGTATTACACATATATTTAGAAAAATAACAACACAAAACTCATATCTATTGGATCGATGGAATGGGTTCAAATGCTAATGAAAATATCGGATCTTTCACGACTTCCTTTGCATTGGTTCAAATGCTAATGAAAAGATCGGATCTTTCACGACTTCGTTTAAACCAATGCAAAAGATGCCATGAAATCACGTCATCGCATGGAACCCCTTCCTTCAAATTTTGCTGGGTAGTTGTTCGAGGGGGTTTTACGAGGTTTCCTTCATCAGTTTGAATTAAAGCTTAAATTAAACATAAATGACAAACAAAGCAAAAAAGTGTTTAAGTGCTTCTTTTGCAGAAAAAACGCGCACACAAATGTAGCCGTAAATGATATGACATTATATAATTTATGAAGAATTAAACAAATACTTATGTGTATTAATAATACTTTTTGGGGGGTAACATACCTGGGGCTGACATTCAAAAATCATAAAAACGTTTTTTATAAATGTTACAAATAAAAAATATATATATTTCCCACGAACATTCCAAAGGGACAAGTGGATGCATGTTTTTAGACCACGTAGCCCAATAATAATGGGACCTCATTCCTAAAACTGAGTTCGAAAGTTGAAAAAAGTTTTATATGAGGGCTTTACAATGCTTTAAAAAAATGTGATAATGTCTTGAACCCACACACCTTCTGCGATTTTCATTATTGCTTTATCTTTTTAACAGTTCTTTAATCATTTTGCCCCCTTCCACCGTTCTTAGTCGAAGCTTTCAATAAACTCTTATTTATTTTATTAATTCCACGTGTCTATCGCCCCTGCCTGTGAGGTGGAAAGATAATAGGAATTAGAAAAAGAATCATCCCCGTCTTCTTGTAGGCGTTTGCTTTACATTTGTTCTTCATCTTCATTTCGTTGACAGTTTGACCGACCAATCCTTGCTCCGGTTAATAGGGCAATAACCAAACCCTTTTTGTGTATTTTTTTTTACAATTTAAATATTTTGTCCCTAATGTTGTGTTTTCTTTTGAATAAAATTTCCTTTCATAATGCCCGATATTTAATATTTTAATACACGCAAACTTTCATTGGTTGCCAGGACAACCTAAGGTGGGGTAAATGTTGTTTAGCACAAGAAAATGTTAATTTATCAAATGATGATGTAAAATGAGGGAAAGAGTTTTGAAAAAAAAATCTGATAAATGAGAAAAATATATGAAAAAAAAAACAAAAAAAAGTTCCCTCGAAATGTCATCTCAGATGAATATTTCTATACGAAAATTTTCCTCGGATGAACTTTTCTATGGGAAAAGTCATGCCATAGGAATTTTTCTATGGAAAAGTCATCCAGGATGAATTTTTCTGTAGGAAAACTCATCCCATATGTACATTTCTATAGGAAAAGTCATTCTGAATGAACTTTTCTATAGGAAAAGTCATCTCGGATGAACTTTTCTATAGGAAAAGTCGTCTCGGATGAACTTTTCTATAGGAAAAGTCATCCCGGATGAACTTTTCTATAGGAAAAGTCATCCCGGATGAACTTTTCTATAGGAAAAAGTCATCTCGGATGAACGTTTCTTTAGGAGAAGTCATCTCGTATGAACTTTTCTATAGGCAAAGTCCTCTCGAATAAACTTTTCTATAGGAAAAGTCATCTCGGATGAACTTTTCTATAGGAAAAGTCATCTCGGATGAACTTTTCTATAGGAAAAGTCATCCGGGATGAACTTTTCTATAGGAAAAGTCATCCGGGATGAACTTTTCTATAGGAAAAGTCATCCCGGATGAACTTTTCTATACGAAAAGTCATCCCGGATGAACTTTTCTATAGGAAAAGTCATCACGGATGAACTTTTCTATACGAAAAGTCATCACGGATGAACTTTTCTATACGAAAAGTCATCACGGATGAACTTTTCTATACGAAAAGTCATCACGGATGAACTTTTCTTTAGGAAAAGTCATCACGGATGAACTTTTCTATAGGAAAAGTCATCACGGATGAACTTTTCTATACGAAAAGTCATCACGGATGAACTTTTCTTTAGGAAAAGTCATCACGGATGAACTTTTCTATAGGAAAAGTCATCACGGATGAACTTTTCTATAGGAAAAGTCATCACGGATGAACTTTTCTATAGGAAAAGTCATCACGGATGAACTTTTCTATAGGAAAAGTCATCACGGATGAACTTTTCTATAGGAAAAGTCATCACGGATGAACTTTTCTATAGGAAAAGTCATCACGGATGAACTTTTCTATAGGAAAAGTCATCCCGGATGAACTTTTCTATAGGAAAAGTCATCACGGATGAACTTTTCTATAGGAAAAGTCATCACGGATGAACTTTTCTATAGGAAAAGTCATCCCGGATGAACTTTTCTATACGAAAAGTCATCCCGGATGAACTTTTCTATACGAAAAGTCATCCCGGATGAACTTTTCTATACGAAAAGTCATCCCGGATGAACTTTTCTATACGAAAAGTCATCCCGGATGAACTTTTCTATACGAAAAGTCATCCCGGATGAACTTTTCTATACGAAAAGTCATCCCGGATGAACTTTTCTATACGAAAAATTATCCCGGATGAACTTTTCTCTAGGAAAAGTCATCCCGGATGAACTTTTCTATACGAAAAGTCATCCCGGATGAACTTTTCTATACGAAAAGTCATCCCGGATGAACCTTTCTATACGAAAAGTCATCCCGGATGAACCTTTCTATACGAAAAGTCATCCCGGATGAACTTTTCTATACGAACTTGAACTTTTCTACTCATCACCGATGAACTTTTCTATAGGAAAAGTCATCACGGATGAACTTTTCTATAGGAAAAGTCATCCTGCATGAACTTTTCTATACGAAGAGTCATCCCGGATGAACATTTCTATAGGAAAAGTCATCCCGAATGAACTTTTCTATAGGAAAAGTCATCCCGGTTGAACTTTTCTATAGGAAAAGTCATCCCGGTTGAACTTTTCTATAGGAAAAGTCATCCCGGATGAACTTTTCTATACGAAAAGTCATCCCGGATGAACTTTTCTATACGAAAAATTATCCCGGATGAACTTTTCTCTAGGAAAAGTCATCCCGGAAGAACTTTTCTCTAGGAAAAGTCATCCCGGAAGAACTTTTCTCTAGGAAAAGTCATCCCGGAAGAACTTTTCTCTAGGAAAAGTCATCCCGGAAGAACTTTTCTCTAGGAAAAGTCATCCCGGAAGAACTTTTCTCTAGGAAAAGTCATCCCGGAAGAACTTTTCTCTAGGAAAAGTCATCCCGGAAGAACTTTTCTCTAGGAAAAGTCATCCCGGAAGAACTTTTCTCTAGGAAAAGTCATCCCGGAAGAACTTTTCTCTAGGAAAAGTCATCCCGGAAGAACTTTTCTCTAGGAAAAGTCATCCCGGATGAACTTTTCTCTAGGAAAAGTCATCCCGGATGAACTTTTCTATACGAAAAGTCATCCCGGATGAACTTTTCTATACGAAAAGTCATCCCGGATGAACCTTTCTATACGAAAAGTCATCCCGGATGAACTTTTCTATACGAACTTGAACTTTTCTACTCATCACCGATGAACTTTTCTATAGGAAAAGTCATCACGGATGAACTTTTCTATAGGAAAAGTCATCCTGCATGAACTTTTCTATACGAAGAGTCATCCCGGATGAACATTTCTATAGGAAAAGTCATCCCGAATGAACTTTTCTATAGGAAAAGTCATCCCGGTTGAACTTTTCTATAGGAAAAGTCATCCCGGTTGAACTTTTCTATAGGAAAAGTCATCCCGGTTGAACTTTTCTATAGGAAAAGTCATCCCGGATGAACTTTTCTATACGAAAAGTCATCCCGGATGAACTTTTCTATACGAAAAGTCATCCCGGATGAACTTTTCTATACGAAAAGTCATCCCGGATGAACTTTTCTATACGAAAAGTCATCCCGGATGAACTTTTCTATACGAAAAGTCATCCCGGATGAACTTTTCTATACGAAAAGTCATCCCGGATGAACTTTTCTATACGAAAAGTCATCCCGGATGAACTTTTCTATACGAAAAGTCATCCCGGATGAACTTTTCTATACGAAAAGTCATCCCGGATGAACTTTTCTATACGAAAAGTCATCCCGGATGAACTTTTCTATACGAAAAGTCATCCCGGATGAACTTTTCTATACGAAAAGTCATCCCGGATGAACTTTTCTATACGAAAAGTCATCCCGGATGAACTTTTCTATACGAAAAGTCATCCCGGATGAACTTTTCTATACGAAAAGTCATCCCGGATGAACTTTTCTATACGAAAAGTCATCCCGGATGAACTTTTCTATACGAAAAGTCATCCCGGATGAACTTTTCTATACGAAAAGTCATCCCGGATGAACTTTTCTATACGAAAAATTATCCCGGATGAACTTTTCTCTAGGAAAAGTCATCCCGGAAGAACTTTTCTCTAGGAAAAGTCATCCCGGAAGAACTTTTCTCTAGGAAAAGTCATCCCGGAAGAACTTTTCTCTAGGAAAAGTCATCCCGGAAGAACTTTTCTCTAGGAAAAGTCATCCCGGATGAACTTTTCTCTAGGAAAAGTCATCCCGGATGAACTTTTCTCTAGGAAAAGTCCTCTTTTTTTGTAGGAAAAGTCATCACCGATGAACTTTTCTACACGAAAAGTCATCTCCGATGAATTTTTCTATAGGCAAAGTCATCCCGGATGAACTTTTCTTTGGCAGTTTCCTATACGCAAAGTCATCTCCGATGAACTTTTCTATACGAAAGGACATCTCCGATGAACTTTTCTAGACGAAAAGTCATCTCCGATGAACTTTTCTAGACGAAAATCATCTCCGATGAACTTTTCTAGACGAAAAGTCATCTCCGATGAACTTTTCTAGACGAAAAGTCATCTCCGATGAACTTTTCTAGACGAAAATCATCTCCTATGAACTTTTCTAGACGAAACGTCATCTCCGATGAACTTTTCTAGACGAAAAGCCATCTCCGATGAACTTTTCTATACGACAAATCATCCCGGATGAACTTTTCTATACGAAAAGTCATCCCGGATGAACTTTTCTATACGAAAAGTCATCCCGGATGAACTTTTATATAGGAAAAGTCATCCCGGATGAACTTTTCTATAGGAAAAGTCATCCCGGATGAACTTTTCTATAGGAAAAGTCATCCCGGATGAAATTTTCTATAGGAAAGTCATCCCGGATGAAATTTTCTATAGGAATGTTATCCCGGATGAACTTTTCTATAGGAAAATTCATCCTGGATGAACTTTTCGATAGGAAAAGTCATCCCGGATGAACTTTTCTATAGGAAAAGCCATCCTGGGTGAATTTTTCTATACGAAAAGTCATCCCGGATGAACTTTTCTATAGGAAAAGTCATCCCGAATGAACTTTTCTATAGGAAAAGTCATCCCGGATGAACTTTTCTATGGAAAAAGTCATCACGGATGAACTTTTCTGTAGGAAAAGTCATCACGGATGAAATTTTTTATAGGAAAAGTCATCACGGATGAACTTTTCTATAGGAAAAGTCATCACGGATGAACTATTCTATAGGAAAAGTCATCACGGATGAACTTTTCTATATAAACTTCAAACAAGCAAACAAACGTACACACTTTTATACCTTATATATAGAAGATATTCATATTGAAGGTCAAAAAGTCTTCCAATAGAATATCATCTAAAGGTCAGTTTAATTTTTTTCTAACAGAACTTTAAATTTGAGTTTATTAAAACAGATTTTTGCACGTTCAAATTGAAATTTCAATTGAAATCTCGAAAAAGATTTGTTCGTTTCCAATTGAAAAAAATCAAGTGCAAAATATTAAATACTTTGTTCGTTTTTCCGGTCCGGAATTAATAAAAACAACAACAACACAGATGATTGAAATAGCTTATATCAGCAGTAATGCGGTCTGAGTGGAGAACCCCTAATACAACAACCATACATAGTTCGCTCAGCCACACTCCGTTAGTTAATAAACCCATTAATTGTTACAATGTGTGGCGGCTATGCAGGTACTTTCGATACCGCAACTAAGGTATCAGGCAGGCAGCTATGGACCTAAGTTGCGTGACAAAAAATATGTCACTTTACATTAAAAACAACTCTTGTTGAGTTAGTCCGTTGTGTCGTGGTTTTTTTTCCCATCTGCAACACCACCATGGGTTCACTACACTTTGCAGCAAATATTCATCACACACGAATGACTGTAAAAAGCAAAAATGGACGAAGAAGCAGCACAAAAAGGGTCAGTGAACACATTTGTGCTTGTTTGCCAGTGCTGCCGATGCTGCTGACTACGACTGATGAGGATGCTGTATAACCTCCTCTCCTCACTTTTTATGCTTTGCCAAAGATAGACCTAAAATTGGCTAGGCTTGCCGTGGCACGGCGGGTGTAAGGTGCGAATGTAGCTGTTGAAAACTAAACTTACGGGACAGGCAAAAGCGTAGAATGTTATTATTGCGCATGTTTCATAATTTTGTTTGTCGTCGGTGTGTTTTGTTTCTGCTTTTGTTTTTGTAATGTTTCAGGAAGTTTTGTTTTTGTATGGCGTTGCGTTCACATACATTTTCATTTTTTTCATTGGAGCATCCTTTTGTAGCATCAGTCAGCCAGCTAGGAAAGTGTACCAGAGTTACCATCTTCTGCTCTAAAAAGTGTTTTTGAAAGAGAACAAAAATTCATCGATAAGACATTTATCCTTGAAAAATATAAATGATCATGAATTTTCCTACAGAAATGTTAATCGATAAAGAATTTTCCTACAGAAAAGTGCATCGATGATGACTTTTCCCAAAGAAAAGTTCATCGATGACTTTTCCATTAGAAAAGATCATCCTGCATGATTTTTGCTATAGAAAATAAATTTTCATAAATTTTCCTACAGAAAATTAATCGATAATTAACTCCCTACAGAAAAGTTCATTGGTGGTTTATTTTCCTACAGAAAATTTCATCGATGATGACTTCTCCTATAGAAAGGTTCATCCGGGATGACTTTTCCTATAGAAAAGTTCATTCGGGATGACTTTACCCATAGAAAATTTCATCCGGGATGACTTTTCCTATAGAAAATTTCATCCGGGACGACTTTTCCTATAGAAAAGCTCATGCGGGATGACTTTTCCTATAGAAAAGTTGATCCGAGATGACTTTTCCTATAGAAAAGTTGATCCGGGATGACTTTTCCTATAGAAAAGTTCATCCGGGATGACTTTTCCTATCGAAAAGTTCATCCGGGATGACTTTTCCTATAGAAAAGTTCATCCGGGATGACTTTTCCTAAAGAAGAGTTCATCCGGGATGACTTTCCTATAGAAAAGTTCATCCAGAATGTCCTTTCCTACAGAAAAGATCATCCGGGATGACTTTTCCTATAGAAAAGTTCATCTGGGATGACTTTTCCTATAGAAAAGTTCAACCGATTTGACTTTTACTATAGAAAAGTTCATCCGGGATGACTTTTCCTATAGAAAAGCTCATCCGGGATGTCTTTTTCTATAGAAAAGTTCATCCGGGATGTCTTTTCCTATAGAAAAGTTCATCCGGGATGACATTTGCTATAGAAAAGTTCATCCTGAATGCCTTTTGCTATAGAAAGTTCATCCAGAATGCCTTTTCCTATAAGTTCATCCGGAATGACCTTTCGTATAGAAAAGATCATACGGAATGACTTTTCCTATAGAAAAGTTCATACGGAACGACTTTTCCTATAGAAAAGTTCATCCGGTATGACTTTTCCTATAGAAAAGTTCATCAGGGATGACTTGTCCTATAGATAAGTTCATCCGGGATGACTTGTCCTATTGATATGTTCATCCGGGATGACTTTTCCTATAGAAAAGTTCATCCGGGATGACTTTTTCTATAGAAAAGTTCATCCGGGATGACTTTTTCTATAGAAAAGTTCATCCGGCATGACTTTTCCTATAGACAAGTTAATCCGGCATGACTTTTCCTATAGAAAAGTTAATCCCGGATGACCTTTCCTATAGAAAAGTTAATCCGGGATGACCTTTCCTATAGAAAAGTTCATCCGGGATAACTTTTCCTATAGATGAGTTCATCCGGGATGACTTGTCCTATAGATAAGTTCATCCGGGATGACTTTTCCTATAGAAAAGTTCATCCGGGATGACTTTTCCTATAAAAAAGTTCATTCGGGATGACTTTTCCTATAGAAAAGTTCATCCGGGATGACTTTTTCTATAGAAAAGTTCATCCGGCATGACTTTTCCTATAGAAAAGTTAATCCGGGATGGCTTTTCCTATAGAAAAGTTCATCCGGGATAACTTTTCCTATAGAAAAGTTCATCCGGAATGACTTTTCCTATAGAAAAGTTCATCCGGGATAACTTTTCCTATAGAAAAATTCATCCGGGATTACTTTTCCTATAGAAAAGTTCAACCGGGATAACTTTTCCTATAGAAAGGTTCATCCGGGATAACTTTTCCTATAGAAAGGTTCATCCGGGATGACTTTTCCTATAGAAAAGTGCATCCGGAATGACTTTTCCTATAGAAAAGTTCATCCGGGATGATTTTTCTATAGAAGAGTTTATCTGGGATGATTTTCCTATAGAAAAGTTCATCAGAGATGACTTTCCCTATAAAAAGGTTCATCCGGAATGACTTTTCCTATAGAAAAGTTCATCTGGGATGACATTTCCTATAAAAAAGTTCATCCGGGATGACTTTTCCTATTGAAAAGTTCATCCGGGATGACTTTTCCTATTGAAAAGTTCATGCGGGATGACTTTTCCTATAGAAAAGTTCATCCGGGATGACTTTTCTTATAAAAAAGTTCATCCGGAATGACTTTTCCTATTGAAAAGTTCATGCGGGTTGACTTTTCCTATAGAAAAGTTCATCCGGGATGACTTTTCCTATAAAAAAGTTCATCCGGTATGACTTTTCCTATAGAAAAGTTCATCTGGCATGACTTTTCCTATAGAAAAGTTCATCCGGGATGACTTTTCCTATAGAAAAGTTCATCCGGAATTACCTTTTTTCCTTTTTTTCCTTTAGAAAAGTTCATCCGGGATGACTTTTCCTATAGAAAAGTTCATCCGGGATGACTTTTCTCATGAAAAAGTTCATCGGGAGATGACTATTCCTATAGAAAAGTTCATCGGATAAACTTGATCTATGAACTTTTCCGTACGAAAAATCTATAAGAAAAGTAATCCTGGATGAACTTTTCTATAAGAAAATTGATCCTGGATGAACTTTTCTATAGGAAAAGTCATCCTGGATGAACTTTTCTATAGGAAAAGTCATCCTGGATGAACTTTTCTATAGGAAAGGTCATCCTGGATGAACTTTTCTATAAGAAAAGTCATCCTGGATGAACTTTTCTATAAGAAAAGTCATCCTGGATGAACTTTTCTATAAGAAAAGTCATCCTGGATGAACTTTTCTATAAGAAAAGTCATCCTGGATGAACTTTTCTATAAGAAAAGTCATCCTGGATGAACTTTTCTATAAGAAAGTTCATCTTGGATGAACTTTTCTATCAGAAGGTTCATCCGGTATGACTTTTCCTATAGAAAAGTTCATCCGGTATGACTTTTCCTATAGAAAAGTTCATTCGGCATGAATTTTCCTAGGGAAAAGTTCATCCGGGATGACTTTTCCTATGGAAAAGTTCATCCGGGATGACTTTTCCTATGGAAAAGTTCATCCGGGATGACTTTTCCTATGGAAAAGTTCATCCGGGATGACTTTTCCTATGGAAAAGTTCATCCGGGATGACTTTTGACTTTTTTGACAGGGAAATAGTGTGACATTAATTTGTAAAGAAGAGCAGTCATCTGGAAGGCAGACAAGAAAAAAACATTTCTGTTATGTGTTCTATTAGGCAGGGTTAACCTCGTGGGGGGTTTGCCAAACACAAAGTGGTCCGAAAAATCCACCAGAGACGCATTTTCCCACAGAAAAATCCATCGAAGTGATAACTTTTCTTACCGGAAAATTCGTCGGAGATGAATTTTCTAATTCTCTTATAGAAAAGTTCATCCAAGATGATCTTTCTTATAGAAAAGTTCATCCAAGACGGATGAATTTTCTAATAGAAAAGTTAATCCAGAATGAATTTTGTTGTAAAATGACTTGATGACTTTTCTTATAGAAAAGTTAATCCAGGATAACTTTTTTATAGAAAAAATCATCCATGATAACTTTTCTTATAGAAAAGTTCATCCGGAATGATATTTGTTATAGAGAAGTTCATCCGGAATAATATTTGATATAGAAAAGTTCATTTGGGACAACGTTTCCCATACAAAAGTTCAGAATGACTTTTCCTATATAAAAGTTCATGCGGGATATATTTTGCAATAGAAGAGTATATCCGGTATGACTTTTTCTCCTTCGAAGAGTTCATCCGGGTGACTTTTCTTTTAAGACATCATCGAAAAATGACTTTTCCTATGAAAAAGTTTATCGAGAGATAACTTCCCATATGCAAAAGTTCATAGGAGATGACATTTCCTTTAAAAAATGTCATCCGGGATAACTTTTATTATAGAAAAGTTCATTCGGTATTACTTCTCCTAAAGAACATCTATCATGAATTTTCCTACAGAAAAGTCTATCGATCATAAATTTTTCTAACAGAAAATATGGCTTTTCCTAAAGAAAAGTTCATAGATGATAACCTTTCCTAATGAAAAGTTCATAGATGATAATTTTTCCTAATTATCGATGATGACTTTTCTTTAGAGAAGCTCATACTGGATGAAATTTTCTGAGAGAAATGTTCATAGATAATGAATTTTCCTTCAGAAAATTGTATCGATGAACAATTTTCCTACAGAAAAAGTTCATCGATGATGACTTTTGTTATAAAAAAGTTCATCCATGATAATTTTCCTAATGAAAAATTCATCGATGAAGAATTTTTCTACAGAAAAGTTAATCGATCATGGATTTTTCATACAGAAAACTTCATAGATCTAGTTCACCCGATAAAGTTTTCTATAAGAATAGTAATCTCCCAATGAACTTTTTCATGAGAAAAGTCATCTGGAATGAACTTTTCTATGGGAAAAGTCATACCGGATGAACTTTTCTGTAAGGAAGATCTTGCTAGACAAATCTTTCTGTAGGAAAAGTCCAAATCTGTATCATTTCTATAGGAAAAAGCATCATCAATGAAATTTATTATCGGAATAGTCATCTCCGATGAGCTTTACTTACAAAAGGAAAAAATCATATCCGACGAACCTTTATATGAGAAAAAAATAGTCCCGATGATTTTATGAAATTTTCTATTGGAATAGTCATCCCGGATGAACTTTTCTATAGGAAAACTCATCCTGGATGAACTTTTCAAGAGGAAAAGTCATCCCGGAGGAACTTTTCTATAGAAAAACTCATCCCGGATGAACTTTTCTTAGGAATAGTAGTCTCCCGATGAACTTTTTCATGAGAATGTTCTTATAGAAAAGTTCATCCAGGTTGACTTTTCGTATTGATGGATGAACTTTTCTATAAGAAAAGTCATCCTGGATGAACTTTTCTATAAGAAGTCATACTGGATTAACTTTTCTATAAGAAAAGTCATCTAGTCATTTTACAACAAAATTCATTCTGGATTAACTTTTCTATAAGAAAATTCATCCGTCTTGGATGAACTTTTCTATAAGAAAGATCATCTTGGATGAACTTTTCTATAAGAGAATTAGAAAATTCATCTCCGACGAATTTTCCGGTAAGAAAAGTTATCACTTCGATGGATTTTTCTGTGGGAAAATGCGTTTCTGGTGGATTTTTCGGACCACTTTGTGTTTGGCAAACCCCCCACGAGGTTAACCCTGCCTAATAGAACACATAACAGAAATGTTTTTTTCTTGTCTGCCTTCCAGATGACTGCTCTTCTTTACAAATTAATGTCACACTATTTCCCTGTTGGTTTTTCTCCTCTATATCTCTCTCTTCTTGTTACACCTGAAATGACATTAAACGGTTATGTTTTTTGTAGAAATTCTGCTGCTATTTAAGTGTTTAATTTAAGGTTTTATTTTTATTCTTCCTCATTGGTTGCTTTGCTTGTTGGCCTTTTTTACACGAATTCTCTATCATTTTCGTCTGTTTACTTCCTCTGACTGACTGAGTGACAGTATAATGAAATTTTTTTGTAGGTGAGTTTATTCAATTTTTTGTACAGTGGCTGCTGACGAAGAAGAAGACACAAATAAGATTAATCTTTTTAAAGATGTGGGTCACATATTTTTTTCTTACTTATCCATCAAAAAAGCACAATTTCAGAATTTCATGGCAAATTGGGTCTTTCTTTTGTTCTCAAGTACACATATGAACATGAAGAAGAGATAAAATGAGTCATGGAGGTTACAAAGAGAGAAGTTTGTTGACTTTGTGTGAAGTGTTAGTTTTTTTATGGCAGTTACACGACAATTTTGGAAATTTAAATGGATTTTTAAAATTTTATTACAAAATGTAATTCGTGACGCACGTTCTACAAACTTTTTCCCTTTGACTCACTCACCCACCACGCTTAGTGGCCATTAATAATTTTGTTAAGCTTTAAAACCAAAAATGAAAAAATCAATCAATTTTGAAATCAACCAGCCAGTCAGCGAGCGTTTTTCATACCTATTTTAGATTTCTAATTTTTTTCATTGCATTCACGTTGAAGGCGAAAAAGATACAACACCAATCATATGTAACAACATGACTATGCAGCTTTGTTATAACAATACATATGTACATACATATGTATATAGGTACATGCACATGTACATATGTAACAACTATTCAGTCATTAAATAAGGTGCTTGTAGGCTTGTTTGCAATACAAGTTGTTCATTCGTTCAGCACTTCAAAAGAAAAAAACGTCATTTGACATAAAAAAATAAATCATGAAGAAATGAAAGTTTGAGCAAAATATTTTAAATTTGTTGTTATTGCTGGCCATACAATGAAGGAGTTATTGGTGGTATGGCAATGAAAACCTGATGTTCTCCAATAAAAAGTCCAGTGGTCTGCTATACTCAAAGCCATAAGGCCTTCTTTAAGAAGACAAAGGGTCTTCTTGTGCAAGAAACCCACTTGGTCTTCTTTTATAAAGCTTGGCCTTCTAATAAAAGCACAAAATGCACAAAATACCTTTATTGCAAGTTCTATTGGTCTCCCTTCTATCCGCTAGAAAGTGTTGTATGGCTTTTAAAGTGTTAATTAATTTGTTTGATTGGCCTTAATTACCACAGATAAGTTGCTGTTGATGATTGGCTAGCTTGCTGTCTGTTCGTTCCGAGATCTGTGGTTTTTGCCATTTTGCCCATATTTGTCAATATTTGTGTTGGCAAGCTGGCAGATCATAATCTTTATAGACATTCAGATATTTCTATGTATGTATGAAATTTGAAAGCTAAGCAAAATTCCAAGAAATTTGCAACTACGCGACGAGACAAGAGAAGTTTTCATTTTACAGTTCTTGCTGTTGTCGGCTGATATGATTCTTTTGTCCGTTAGAGATTATTTGACACTGCCCTCCGAATGAAGTCGTCTCATGAAGTTGTATAAACGAACGGAAAATAGAAAACATGACAAAACAAAAATATCTATAAAAAACACCGTCCAGCTGTCATGAGATGCAAGAATGCGTCATTGGTGATTTTTTTTTTTTACAGATATTTTATTCTTCTCTACTCTTTGTTCATTGACAAAAGATATGGAACAAAGTAAACTGGGTGCAATTTTGAATTTGAAGACAGTGACTCAAAAAGTTGTTCAGTTGTTTTTTTCTTTAATAGAAAAGTTCATTCAGAATGAACAATTCATTAAAGATTAAGTTTCTTATAAAAAATTTCATCTTTGATGTCTTTTCCTATAGAAAAAAATTATTCGCAATGAATTTTCCTACAGAAATTGTACCGAAGTTAAGTTTAAAAGAGTAAATTTTTGCCACAGAAAAGTTAATCAGAGATAACCCTTCCCATAGGAAAGTTCATCGTAGATGACTTTTGCTATAGAAAAGTACATCGTAGATTACTTTTCCTATAGAAAAGTTCGTCGAAATTGACTTTTCCTATAGAAAAGTTCATCGGAGATGATTTTTGGCAAAACAAATGTTTATCGTACAAGACTTTTCGTATTAAAAAGTTCATCGGAGATGATTTTTGGTAAAGAAAATTTTATCGTAGATGACTTTTCGACTTTTTGTACTTTTCGTATAGAAAAGTTCACCGTTGATGACTTTTCCTATAGAAAAATTCATCGGTGATGACTTTTCCTATAGAAAAGTTCATCGGAGATGACTTTTCCTATAGAAAAGTTCACCGTTGACGACTTTTCCTATAGAAAAGTTCATCGGAGATGACGTTTCGTATAGAAAAGTTCATCGGTGATGACATTTCTTACAGAAAAGTTCATCGGTGATGACTTTTCGTATAGAAAAGTTCATCGGTGATGACTTTTCGTACGGAAAAGTTCATCGGTGATGACTTTTCGTACGGAAAAGTTCATCGGTGATGACTTTTCGTACGGAAAAGTTCATCGGTGATGACTTTTCGTATAGAAAAGTTCATCGGTGATGACTTTTCGTATAGAAAAGTTCATCGGTGATGACTTTTCGTATAGAAAAGTTCATCGGTGATGACTTTTCCTATAGAAAAGTTTATCGGAGATGGCTTTTCCTATAGAAATGTTCATCGGAGATGACTTTTCCTATAGAAAAGTTCATCGGTGATGACGTTTCCTATCGAAAAGTTCACCGGTGATGACTTTTCGTATAGAAAAGTTCATCGGAGATGGCTTTTCCTATAGAAAAGTTCATCGGAGATGACTTTTCCTATAGAAAAGTTCATCGGAGATGACTTTTCCTATAGAAAAGTTCATCGGAGATGACTTTACCTATAGAAAAGTTCATCGGAGATGACTTTTCCTATAGAAAAGTTCATCGGAGATGACTTTTCCTATAGAAAAGTTCATCGGAGATGACTTTTCCTATAGAAAAGTTCATCGGTGATGACTTTTCGTATAGAAAAGTTCATCGGAGATGACTTTTCGTATAGAAAAGTTCATCGTAGGTGACTTTTCGTATAGAAAAGTTCATCGTAGGTGACTTTTCGTATAGAAAAGTTCATCATAGATGATTTTTTGGACAGAAAAGTTCAACGTAGATGACTTTTCGTATAGGAAAGTTCATCGCAAATGACATTTCGTATAGAAAAGTTCATCGTAGATGACTTTTCGTATAGAAAAATTCATCGTAGATGACTTTTCGTATAGAAAAATTCATCGTAGATGACTTTTCGTATAGAAAAATTCATCGTAGATGACTTTTCGTATAGAAAAGTTCATCGTTTTTTATCATCATTTTTCATCGTAGATGACTTTTCGTTTTCATCGTAGATGACTTTTCCTATAGAAAAGTTCATCGTAGATGACTTTTCCTATAGAAAAGTTCATCGTAGATGACTTTTCCTATAGAAAAGTTCATCGTAGATTACTTTTCCTATAGAAAAGTTCGTCGAAATTGAATTTTCCTATAGAAAAGTTCATCGGAGATGAATTTTGGTAAAGAAAATTTTTTCGTATAGAAGAGATCATTGTAAATGACTTTTCGTTTAGAAAAGTTCATCGTAGATGACTTTTCGTATAGAAAAGATCATCGTAAATGACTTTTCTTATAGAAAATTTCAACGTAGATGACTTTTCGTATAGAAAAGTTCATCGTAGATGACTTTTCCTATAGAAAAGTTCATCGTAGATGACTTTTCCTATAGAAAAGTTCATCGTAGATGACTTTTCCTATAGAAAAGTTCATCGTAGATGACTTTTCGTATAGAAAAGTTCATCATTGATGACTTTTCGTATAGAAGAGATCATCGTAAAAGACTTTTCTAATAGAAAAGTTCATCGGTGATGAATTTTCTTACAGAAAAGTTCATCGTAGATGACTTTTCGTTCATCGGTGATGACTTTTCGTATAGAAAAGTTCATCGGTGATGACTTTTCGTAAAGAAAAGTTCATCGGTGATGACTTTTCGTACAGAAAAGTTCATCGGTGATGACTTTTCGTACAGAAAAGTTCATCGGTGATGACTTTTCGTATAGAAAAGTTCATCGGTGATGACTTTTCGTATAGAAAAGTTCATCGGTGATGACTTTTCGTATAGAAAAGTTCATCGGTGATGACTTTTCGTATAGAAAAGTTCATCGGTGATGACTTTTCGTATAGAAAAGTTCATCAGTGATGACTTTTCGTATAGAAAAGTTCATCAGTGATGACTTTTCGTATAGAAAAGTTCATCAGTGATGACTTTTCGTATAGAAAAGTTCATCAGTGATGACTTTTCGTATAGAAAAGTTCATCAGTGATGACTTTTCGTATAGAAAAGTTCATCAGTGATGACTTTTGGTATACAAAAGTTCATCAGTTATGACTTTTCGTATACAAAAGTTCATCGGTGATGACTTATCGTATAGAATAGTTCATCGGTGATGACGTTTCTTACAGAGAAGTTCATCGGTGATGACTTTTCCTATAGAAAAGTTCATCGGTGATGACTTTTCGTATAGAAAAGTTCATCGGTGATGACTTTTCGTATAGAAAAGTTCATCGGTGATGACTTTTCGTATAGAAAAGTTCATCGGTGATGACTTTTCGTATAGAAAAGTTCATCGGTGATGACTTTTCGTATAGAAAAGTTCATCGGAGGAGACTTTTCGTATAGAAAAGTTCATCGGTGATGACGTTTCTTACAGAAAAGTTCATCGGTGATGACTTTTCCTATAGAAAAGTTTATCGCCGATGACGTTTCCTATAGAAAAGTTCATCGGTGATGACGTTTCCTATAGAAAAGTTCATCGGTGATGACTTTTCGTATAGAAAAGTTCATCGGTGATGACTTTTCATATAGAAAAGTTCATCGGTGATGACTTTTCGTATAGAAAAGTTCATCGTAGATGGCTTTTCGTATAGAAAAGTTCATCGTAGATGGCTTTTCTTATAGAAAAGTTTATCGTAGATGACTTTTCTTATAGAAAAGTTCATCGGTGATAACTTTTCCTCTAGAAAAGTTCATCGGTGATGACTTTTCCTCTAGAAAAGTTCATCGGTGATGACTTTTCGTATAGGAAAGTTCATCGGTGATGACTTTTCCTCTAGAAAAGTTCATCGGTGATGACTTTTCGTATAGAAAAGTTCATCGGTGATGACTTTTCCTATAGAAAAGTTCATCGGAGGAGACTTTTCCTATAGAAAAGTTCATCGGAGGAGACTTTTCCTATAGAGGAGACTTTTGTATAGAAAAGTTTATCGGTGATGACTTTTCGTATAGAAAAGTTCATCGGAGATGACGTTTCCTATAGAAAAGTTAATCGGAGATGACTTTTCCTATAGAAAAGTTAATCGGAGATGACTTTTCCTATAGAAAAGTTCATCGGAGATGACTTTTCCTATAGAAAAGTTCATCGGAGATGACTTTTCCTATAGAAAAGTTCATCAGAGATGTCTTTTCCTATAGAAAAGTTCATCGGAGATGTCTTTTCCTATAGAAAAGTTCATCGGAGATGTCTTTTCCTATAGAAAAGTTCATCGGTGATGACTTTTCGTATAGAAAAGTTCATCGGTGATGACTTTTCGTATAGAAAAGTTCATCGGTGATGACTTTTCGTAGAGAAATTTCATCGGTGATGACTTTTCCTATAGAAAAGTTCATCGGAGATGACTTTTCCTATAGAAAAGTTCATCGGAGATGACTTTTCCTATAGAAAAGTTCATCGGAGATGACTTTTCCTATAGAAAAGTTCATCGGAGATGACTTTTCCTATAGAAAAGTTCATCGGAGATGACTTTTCCTATAGAAAAGTTCATCGGAGATGACTTTTCCTATAGAAAAGTTCATCGGAGATGACTTTTCCTATAGAAAAGTTCATCGGAGATGACTTTTCCTATAGAAAAGTTCATCGGAGATGACTTTTCCTATAGAAAAGTTCATCGGAGATGACTTTTCCTATAGAAAAGTTCATCGGAGATGACTTTTCCTATAGAAAAGTTCATCGGAGATGACTTTTCCTATAGAAAAGTTCATCGGAGATGACTTTTCCTATAGAAAAGTTCATCGGAGATGACTTTTCCTATAGAAAAGTTCATCGGAGATGACTTTTCCTATAGAAAAGTTCATCGGAGATGACTTTTCCTATAGAAAAGTTCATCGGAGATGACTTTTCCTATAGAAAAGTTCATCGGAGATGACTTTTCCTATAGAAAAGTTCATCGGAGATGACTTTTCCTATAGAAAAGTTCATTGGAGATGACTTTTCCTATAGAAAAGTTCATCGGAGATGACTTTTCCTATGGAAGAGTACATCGATTATTAATTTTTCTATAGAAGACTTCATCGGAGGTGAATTTTCCTATAGAATTCGTCATCGGAGATAAATTTTTCGACAGAAGAGTTCATCGGAAATTAATTTTTCTATAGAAGAGTTCATTTGACGGTAATTTTAATATAGACGTGTTCGTCGGAGATGAATTTTTCCAAAGAAGGATTCATAGAAGATGATTTTTTTTTTGGAATAGTTCATCGTTGATGAATTCTTTTAGAATTGTTCATCGGACATGAATGTTTCTATACAAATGTTCATCGGAGATAAATTTTCCCTTAGAATTGTTTATGGAAGAGTTTTTCGAAGAAGCATTTTTCTATAGAAGAGTTCATCGGAGATAAATTTTTCTATAGAAGATATCATTGGATATGATTTTTTCTTCAGAGGACTTCATCTGAAATGAATTGTTCTATAGAAGACTTTATCGGATATACATTTTTCTATAGAAAAGTTCATAGGAGATGAATTGTTATACAGGCAAATTGTTCTATGGGAGAGGTTATCCGAGG
This sequence comes from Musca autumnalis, assembly GCF_047663935.1. Lineage (NCBI taxonomy): Eukaryota > Metazoa > Arthropoda > Insecta > Diptera > Muscidae > Musca > Musca autumnalis. The sequence goes on from NW_027411977.1 coordinate 22,815,113, forward strand.
TCAATTTTTCTATAGAAGAGTTCATCGGAGATGAATTTTTCTACGTAGCCTTAATCGGGGATGATTTTTTATGAAAAAGTTTATGCCGGATGAACTTTTTTAATTTCTTCTAAAGAGAAATTCATCGGGGATGAATTTTCTGATAGAAGAAGTTGTCCATTATAACTTTTCCTATCGAGAAGCTGATCCGTGATGTATAGTCTATCGGAAAAGTTCAATCTGAATGACATTTCCTTTGAAAAAGTTCATCCGGGATCACTTAATTGAACCATAATCGGAAATGACTGTTTTTATAGAAAACATCATCGGAGGTGAATTTTCCATTAGAAAAGTTTATCCGAAGTGAATTTTTTCTTTCGAAGAGTTCATCCGGAGTAAACTTTCCTTTAGAAAGTTCATCGGGGATGTGTTTTCTTTAGTAACGATGATCGGAATGACTTTTCTTATAAAAAGTTGACATTTTTATTTCGTTGTTTTGTCTGCACTATCCCACTGTGCACTTTTAATTTACTCCCTCGCATTGCATTTGTTGTTAGTAGAGAACAGCAGCAAAGTTTCGCATTCCATGCTTTCAATTTCACTGTTTTTTTGTCTGTTTAGAATGACGAACGAAGAAAAAAAAGTATTGAATCAGCATAAACGGTGGAGGCAAACAAAAGCCAAAAACAATAACCTACGACTATTATTTGCTGCTTATGCATTCATCGTTAAGTCCCACTGCACAGCTGGGCCATTCAAAACAGAAAAATAAATTATTCATTCTTCTGTTTGGCAAAGGTCAATCACGGATCAGCGGAGCAGCAACAAAAACACACCCAAACAACAAATCATTAATTAAAAAATTCCAATTTTAATTTCGCCTTTGGTGGTGTTTGGTTAAAGGACAGCAGGACACATGCAAAGTGGAAGTTATGTTCAACAAAAACCATAACCAATCCCTTAGAAATTCTTTTTTATTTTTCTTCCTCTGCTTCATAATAATGATTACATTTCTACATAAAATTAATTAGAAGTCAAATTGATGATGGTAGCAGAAGACGTGGGGGTAGCCAAGCTACACATGTCTTTCAAACAGAAAATTATTCTTAGCAGAAAAAAATAATAATCATAATAATGCTAAGTGCGGAACAGTCGGTGCGTATAAATGCTAAAATTAAAATACAAAGTTTAGTAGCACTTGTGCTTGCTTGCTGTTCCGTCCGTCCCTGCATCCTATTACATGGCGTATTGAGTTAATTAACTCCTCCCACAACCACGCAACACTACACACATCCACATGTAGGTATATCATTCATTTTGCGGATCGTACTGTACCACTTCCACTTTCAATACCAACCATAACCATACCCATATTTGTTATTGCCATTTTAACCATTAATTTTTATGGTTTTGGCTATACATCAGCGTATCCTCCGCTCACCCACTCACCTCTCACAACTCATTTGAATGTGATTAAATGCTTGACAATACCATCACCTCAGGTATTGGATGCGTCCATTATATTTATTGCCACTTCTTCTTCTTCTTCTTCTGCTTCTTCTTTGGGTGTTTTGTTTCTGTTTACTTTCCTGTGGGATGTGTGTATTATAAAGTAGATTCATTTTCTTTACCTAACCTCCTTTCTGAGTTAGTTGGCGTGCTTGCTGTCCCAAGAGCTCACTAATGTTTACATTAAGAGGTAGCATAAATAGCCTTTCAGATTAATGTCCTGTCATCATCAGCAAAACAAATCATGTGAAAGTAAAAAGGATTTTTATGGACATTTTGTGGTTGTTTTTCTTTTCACTCATGATAATTGAAGATTTGCGTTAATGGAAAATGAACGCGCACACATAATGAAGGTCATAAATTAATTATAATTAGCTAATAATTATCATTTGCTAATTATTCCTTCTAAAGGACAAGTTAAAAAATTTTCATTTTTAGGCGCCTAAAAGTATGCATCACACATTCCCCACATCGAGCATATTGAATGGCCACAAAGAGCTGTGATCAACTGTTCGATAACTTTTGAACTTTTCTATAGGAAAAATCATCTCCGTTGAACTTTTCTATACGAAAAGTCATCTCCGATGAACTTTTCTATAGGAAAAGTCATCTCCGATGAACTTTTCTATAGGAAAAGTCATCTACGATGAACTTTTCTAAAGGAAAAGTCATCTACGATGAACTTTTCTATAGGAAAAGTCATCTACGATGAACGTTTCTATAGGAAAAGTCATCTACGATGAACTTTTCTATAGGAAAAGTCATCTACGATGAACTTTTCTATAGGAAAAGTCATCTACGATGAACTTTTCTATACGAAAAGTCATCTACGATGAACATTTCTATACGAAAAGTCATCTACCATGAACTTTTCTATACGAAAAGTCATCTACGATGAACTTTTCGAAAAGTCATCAACGAAGAACTTTTCTATACGAAAAGTCATCAACGAAGAACTTTTCTATACGAAAAGTCATCTACGATGAACTTTTCTATACGAAAAGTCATCTACGATGAACTTTTCTATACGAAAAGCCATCTACGATGAACTTTTCTATACGAAAAGCCATCTACGATGAACTTTTCTATACGAAAAGTCATCTACGATGAACTTTTCTATACGAAAAGTCATCTACGATGAACTTTTCTATACGAAAAGTCATCTACGATGAATTTTTCTATACGAAAAGTCATCTACGATGAACTTTTCTATACGAAAAGTCATCTACGATGAACTTTTCTATACGAAAAGTCATCTACGATGAACTTTTCTATACGAAAAGTCATCTACGATGAACTTTTCTATACGAAAAGTCATCTACGATGAACTTTTCTATACGAAAAGTCATCTACGATGAACTTTTCTATACGAAAAGTCATCTACGATGAACTTTTCTATACGAAAAGTCATCTACGATGAACTTTTCTATACGAAAAGTCATCTACGATGAACTTTTCTATACGAAAAGTCATCTACGATGAACTTTTCTATACGAAAAGTCATCTACGATGAACTTTTCTATACGAAAAGTCATCTACGATGAACTTTTCTATACGAAAAGTCATCTACGATGAACTTTTCTATACGAAAAGTCATCTACGATGAACTTTTCTATACGAAAAGTCATCTACGATGAACTTTTCTATACGAAAAGTCATCTACGATGAACTTTTCTATACGACAAGTCAACTCTCCTATACGAAAAGCCATCACCGATGAACTTTTCTATACGAAAAGTCATCACCGATAAACTTTTTTATACGAAAAGTCATCACCGATGAACTTTTCTATAGGAAAAGTTTTCTATATTAAAAGTCATCACCGATGAACTTTTCTATAGAAAAAGTCATCACCGATGAACTTTTCTATAGAAAATGTCATCGACGATGAACTTTTCTATAGAAAAAGTTATCGCCGATGAACTTTGCTATAGAAAAAGTCTTCGCCGATGAACTTTTCTATAGAAAAAGTCATCGCCGATGAACTTTTCTATAGAAAAAGTAATCGTCGATTAACTTTTCTATACGTAAAGTCATCACCGATGAACTTTCCGTTTTCCAGTAGAAATGCCATAGAAAAGGTGATTTGATCATTTACACTCTTCTGTGTACCCATTTTGATTCTTCTCTTGGCATTTCCTCCGCCCCAAGATGATTGCGATAATTGCGTTTTGTACAATTATTTGTAGCGGAAATGTATTTCCTTTCCCTTAAGGCATATTGGAGGAATAGACGAGGAACAACAACAACGACAAAACCGACAGCGGCAGCAATAAAATCTCAATAATAGTTAAAAGTCAAACAATCATCTGTCCATGTCAATTTCAATACCATAAAAACACACCGACACACGCACAATTAATTATCAAACCAGCATAGCCAGGCTGAGGCATTCGAAACAAGTCTCCAGTTAACAATTAGACCTTTTGGTGATTGGAGTGCCGGCCAACGACTTCAGCATCCAATAAATCATTGACTTTGATTTAAAAACCAAACCACAACCCTTATAGTTTAAAAGTAACAATGGAAAACTGAAATATTAATAATTTGAAAGCATAGAAAAATATTCTACGGAAACAACACATGGACCTACAGTATGAGTCAACAACTGGAAACAACAAATAATTACACAGGTGGTTAGATTTTTTTATTTGTTAAAACTATTCAAAGAACAATAACGTGTGTAGAAAACAAAAGAAACAAGTAAATAAGAAGAATGATACATTTGCGAACACGATTCATATAAAGTAACCAGAAGTAGTGGTTGAGAAAATAGTGGGGTAGGTCAAGAAGTTGGAGAAATACAAGAGTTCAACGGAGTTGACGGATTTCATAGAGATGATAATCGGCAATGATTACACATATGAAAAAGCTCATCGTTGCTGAATTTTCATATAGAAAAGTTCATTCGGGATGATTTATCTACAGAAAAGGAACATTCGGGATGAATAGAAAAGTTCATCGGATATGACTTTTCCTATAGAAAAGTTTATCGGTGATTACTTTCCATAAAAGAATTCATCGGAGATGACTTTTCATACAGAGAAGTTCATCGGACAAAACTTTCTTTCAGAGAAAGTCATCAAAGATTACTATTCCTATATAAAAGTTCATCGGAGAAGACTCTTCCTATGAAACGTTTATCGTAGATGACTTTTCCTATAAAAAAGGCCACTGGAGATGACTTTTCCTATAGAAAAGTTAATCGTATATGACTTTTCCTAGAGAAAAGTTCATCGGAGATGACTTTTCGTATAAAAAAGTTCATCGGTGATGACTTTTCCTAGAGAAAAGTTCATCGGAGATGACTTTTCGTATAAAAAAGTTCATCGGTGATGACTTTTCTTATAGAAAAGTTCATCGGTGATGACTTTTCTTATAGAAAAGTTCATCGGTGATGACTTTTCCTACAGAAAAGTTCATCGGTGATGACTTTTCCTACAGAAAAGTTCATCGGTGATGACTTTCCGTATAGAAAAGTTCATCGGTCATGACTTTTCCTATAGAAAAGTTTATCGGTGATTACTTTCCCATAAAAGAATTCATCGGAGATGACTTTTCATACAGAGAAGTTCATTGGACAAAACTTTCTTTCAGAGAAAGTCATCAAAGATTACTATTCCTATATAAAAGTTCATCGGAGAAGACTCTTCCTATGAAACGTTTATCGTAGATGACTTTTCCTATAAAAAAGGCCACTGGAGATGACTTTTCCTATAGAAAAGTTAATCGTATATGACTTTTCCTAGAGAAAAGTTCATCGGAGATGACTTTTCGTATAAAAAAGTTCATCGGTGATGACTTTTCTTATAGAAAAGTTCATCAGAGATGACGTTTCCTATAAAAAGTTCATTGGAGATGACTTTTCCTATAGAAAAGTTCATTGAAGATGACTTATACTATAGAAAAGTTCATCGGAGGTGACTTTTCCTATAGAAAAGTTAATCGTAGATGACTTTTCCTAGAGAAAAGTTCCTCGGAGATGACTTTTCGTATAAAAAAGTTCATCGGTGATGACTTTTCCTACAGAAAAGTTCATCGGTGATGACTTTTCCTACAGAAAAGTTCATCGGTGATGACTTTTCGTATAGAAAAGTTCATCGTAGATGACTTTTCGTATAGAAAAGTTCATCGTAGATGACTTTTCGTATAGAAAAGTTCATCGTAGATGACTTTTCGTATAGAAAAGTTCATCGTAGATGACTTTTCGTATAGAAAAGTTCATCGTAGATGACTTTTCGTATAGAAAAGTTCATCGTAGATGACTTTTCGTATAGAAAAGTTCATCGTAGATGACTTTAATTACGTCGTATAGAAAAGTTCATCGTAGATGACTTTTCGTATAGAAAAGTTCATCGTAGATGACTTTTCGTATAGAAAAGTTCATCGTAGATGACTTTTCGTATAGAAAAGTTCATCGTAGATGACTTTTCGTATAGAAAAGTTCATCGTAGATGACTTTTCGTATAGAAAAGTTCATCGTAGATGACTTTTCGTATAGAAAAGTTCATCGTAGATGACTTTAATTACGTCGTATAGAAAAGTTCATCGTAGATGACTTTTCGTATAGAACAGTTCATCGTAGATGACTTTTCGTATAGAACAGTTCATCGTAGATGACTTTTCGTATAGAACAGTTCATCGTAGATGACTTTTCGTATAGAAAAGTTCATCGTAGATGACTTTTCGTATAGAAAAGTTCATCGTAGATGACTTTTCGTATAGAAAAGTTCATCGTAGATGACTTTTCGTATAGAAAAGTTCATCGTAGATGACTTTTCGTATAGAAAAGTTCATCGTAGATGACTTTTCGTATAGAAAAGTTCATCGTAGATGACTTTTCGTATAGAAAAGTTCATCGTAGATGACTTTTCGTATAGAAAAGTTCATCGTAGATGACTTTTCGTATAGAAAAGTTCATCGTAGATGACTTTTCGTATAGAAAAGTTCATCGTAGATGACTTTTCGTATAGAATAGTTCATCGGTGATGAGTTTTCCTATAGAAAGTTCATCGGTGATGACTTTTCGTATAGAAAAGTTCATCGGTGATGACTTTTCGTATAGAAAAGTTCATCGGTGATGACTTTTCGTATAGAAAAGTTCATCGGTGATGACTTTTCGTATAGAAAAGTTCATCGGTGATGACTTTTCGTATAGAAAAGTTCATCGGTGATGACTTTTCGTATAGAAAAGTTCATCGGTGATGACTTTTCGTATAGAAAAGTTCATCGGTGATGACTTTTCGTATAGAAAAGTTCATCGGTGATGACTTTTCGTATAGAAAAGTTCATCGGTGATGACTTTTCGTATAGAAAAGTTCATCGGTGATGACTTTTCGTATAGAAAAGTTCATCGGTGATGACTTTTCGTATAGAAAAGTTCATCGGTGATGACTTTTCGTATAGAAAAGTTCATCGGTGATGACTTTTCGTATAGAAAAGTTCATCGGTGATGACTTTTCGTATAGAAAAGTTCATCGGTGATGACTTTTCGTATAGAAAAGTTCATCGGCGATGACTTTTCGTATAGAAAAGTTCATCGGCGATGACTTTTCGTATAGAAAAGTTCATCGGCGATGACTTTTCATATAGAAAAGTTCATCGGTGATGACTTTTCGTATAGAAAAGTTTATAGCGGTGATGACTTTTCGTATAGAAAAGTTTATAGCGGTGATGACTTTTCGTATACAAAAGTTCATCGGTGATGACTTTTCGTATACAAAAGTTCATCGGTGATGACTTTTCTATAGAAAAGTTCATCGGTGATGACTTTTGCATAGAAAAGTTCATCGGTGATGACTTTTCCTAGGGAAAAGTTCATCGTTGATGAATTTTTCTAGAGAAAAGTTCATCGGTGATGACTTTTCGTATAGAAAAGTTCATCGGTGATGACTTTTCGTATAGAAAAGTTCATCGGTGATGACTTTTCGTATAGAAAAGTTCATCGGTGATGACTTTTCGTATAGAAAAGTTCATCGGTGATGACTTTTCGTATAGAAAAGTTCATCGGTGATGACTTTTCGTATAGAAAAGTTCATCGGTGATGACTTTTCGTATAGAAAAGTTCATCGGTGATGACTTTTCGTATAGAAAAGTTCATCGGTGATGACTTTTCGTATAGAAAAGTTCATCGGTGATGACTTTTCGTATAGAAAAGTTCATCGGTGATGACTTTTCGTATAGAAAAGTTCATCGGTGATGACTTTTCGTATAGAAAAGTTCATCGGTGATGACTTTTCGTATAGAAAAGTTCATCGGTGATGACTTTTCGTATAGAAAAGTTCATCGGTGATGACTTTTCGTATAGAAAAGTTCATCGGTGATGACTTTTCGTATAGAAAAGTTCATCGGTGATGACTTTTCGTATAGAAAAGTTCATCGGTGATGACTTTTCGTATAGAAAAGTTCATCGGTGATGACTTTTTTATATAAAAGTTAAATTTTGATGTCTTTTTTATATAAAGGTTCAATTGTGATGACTTTTCCTTTAGAAAGGTTAATCGAAGATAACTTTTACCATAAAAAGGTGGTCCGAAATAAGATGGAACACCAACATCTGTTGGTTATGTCCATATGAATGATAAATACGATAATGATATGCATCTTTTTTCCATGACGAAAAATTCCAAACAAATTCACAGCAGATAAGATTGCTAAAACGAAAATCTGTTGAAACAAAACAAAAAAAGCGGAACACAGCAACAGAAAATCCCCGGTGTTTTATCTTCAATATTATTTACGTACCCTTTTGTTTGATTAAAAAATAAAATGAAGAACCAGAAACGTGTTACATTACACCTTTTGGTTGATGGTTCTATTTCATAGGGGCTTATCTCACACACTATAGTGTGTGTAGATGTGCGTACGAGTCGCTTGGCCCTGAGTATCTTCTTGGTTTATCTTCTCGGATACGAATTGTGTTTATTGTTTGTTTGTCAAGCAGGCTTTTTTGTCTTTTGAAGTGAGTGTTTATGGATACTGGCACATCTTTTTTGCTCTCATTTTTTAATTGTGTTGTACTTTTTCTTCTTTCATTCGTTCCCTACTTTTTTCTCGATGTTTGCTTTAGTATGTTCTTTGTTTATTTTGCTTTCCTGATGATGATGGTGATAACAATAAAAAAATAAAATTTTATTTGTATCTTTTTTTCCTTCCCATCTATCCGAACCATACATCTATTTTTCTGGGATTTTTTTTTTGCTATCGTTCCCGCTCTCTTATTGACAATGTTATTTTTTCCTCCTGTCTCTATGAAATAAATACAACAATCACAAAGTATCTTGTAAATGTTGTTGTTGTCTTCATGCTGACGATATCAACAAGACAACAGTAAAGTAAAACAATAACAACACTCAAAAAACACCATCGCCAGAGGGAAGAGTAATGAGATATAGGAGAGTATCTCTCTATAGGTCAGAGATGGGTAGTTTGAATTCGTAAAAATATTTAAAGAAATTACTGTCATCCTACAGCTGATTTGATTATTTTCTTATAGAAAATTTAAACGGAAATGACGTTTCTTATAGAAAAGTTAAATGGAAATTACTTTTTTTATAGAAAAGTTCATCGGAAATGACTTTCTTATAGAAACGTTCATCGGAGATGACTTTTCTTATAGAAACGTTCATCGGAGATGACTTTTCTTATAGAAACGTTCATCGGAGATGACTTTTCATATAGACAAGTTAAATGGAAATTACTTTTCTTATGGAAAAGTTAAATAGAAATTACTTTTCTTATAGAAAATATGAATTTTCTTATAGAAAAGTTCATCGGAGATGAATTTTCTTATAGAAAAGTTCATCGGAGATGAATTTTCTTCTAGAAAAGTTCATCGGAGATGAATTTTCTTCTAGAAAAGTTCATCGGAGATGAATTTTCTTCTAGAAAAGTTCATCGGAGATGAATTTTCTTCTAGAAAAGTTCATCGGAGATGACTTTTCTTCTAGAAAAGTTCATCGGAGATGAATTTTCTTATAGAAAAGTTCAATGAATATTTGTTCCTTTATAAATTTGTGTTGACATTTTTTTATAAAGGCGAACATGGTCAAGATATTGTTAAAAATGTTTTTAAAAACTATTTTTAAAGAAAATTAAAAAAACGTCAAAAAAAAACTATCAGGGCAATGCCGTTAAAGACAAGTCTAATATGGAGCAAGCCTGGCTGATATAGGACTTTCCTTTCATTAAATTGTTTGTACGTACTCCAGACATTACCATTAATGATCATTCAAAGCAATTTTTTGGAAAATAACTTGAAATTTGTAGCCAAATTGTCTGCAAAGGGACACTAATTAAAAAAATTTAAAAATGCCCTTTATTGTATTCCAGTAAAATTTTAGTATAACGGTACTGTAAATGAAATATTTTTCTATGCCATCACAAAGACAGCTTTTAAGCCTACAAAATTTTATTTTGAATTCTTAAAAAATCTCTACTCGCTTAAAAGTTATTAACGATTACTTTTTTATTTTAGGTTGCATCATTTTCAGTGACACCCACTGTATGTATTATTATGTAAGTATGTATGTATTATGTATATACACTTCACGTCAGTTGAATAGAACACCTACATTTTTGTTAATGTTAGCTTATTTATCCCAAAATGAATGAATCTGCGTTTTCAATCTTGTGGGGATGTGAAGTCTATGATGTTCCTTATCAACCACTTGAAAAATTATGTTTTTAGCTCTTCGCGAAATGATTTTCTGATCTATTTTCCGATAGTACTATGAAAAATAGGCATTTATTTTTGGTCATCAGGATAGAACAGTCACTTTATTTTCGCCAATTTTTGAGATATAGATATTCGCGGAAAAACCATTTTATTGAACAAATCATCATGGTTTTTTAGGAAATTTTGACGTTTTTCATAAATATTTTGAAAATATTCCATCTTATCAGCATCCGAAGCACTCGATTGTATCCGTCGAGGTTGTCTGTGTCATATTCTATCTTATTGTGAAGAAATATGACATAACTGCGCGACTCCTATTGACATTACGAGATGTTTCAAATATCTGTCAATTTAAACCCTTTAACTCTGTTATTTCGGTGTCCGCGGAATAATTTATAAGTTTTCTTTGGTGAAAAATGATTAGAAAGCCATGCTTTATCGACTGAAAGAAAACTCGTCGTTAATATCTCAAAAATTCGCGAAAATAAAGTGACTGTTCTATCCTGATGACCAAAAATAAATGCCTATTTTTCATAGCACTATCGGAAAAATGATTAGAAAAATCATTTCGCGAAGAACTAGAAACATAATTTTTTCTGTGTTTTATATGGAACATTATTGACTTTAAGTCCCTACAAAATTAAAAACGTAGATACATCCGCTTCGGGATAAATAAGCCAACATTAACAGAAATGTAGGTGTTCTATTCTACTGACGTGGAGTGTATTTTGCTTGATTCAATTGAATTCAGATTTTTTTGTTAAAAATCCCTTTGTATATACACCCAAATATATTTAATTATTATCTAATTATTTTTAATTACACTGTGCAACATTTTTAAGGTAATTTTTTGCAAACAATTTGAAATGAGGATTTTTGGAAAGTACAAACCCAAACAACAAAAACCCTATGGATAATTTCCATAATTTCTATAAATAAAGTTTTCTTTTGGAAAAATATTCGCTGGAATGTAATACAGAACTCTAGAAAAACATGCCATTGTTGTAAAATGCCTCTATCACGTTGTTTTCAGTATATTTGTCAAGGACCATTTAATAAATATGTCAATAATGTGGTGAAATCCGAAATGCGAGAATAAACTGTTGGTGTGAACTGTGTTTAAAAAACGTGTTGTAAAAGATATGATGCAAAATACCACTGAAACGACATGAAGTAAGCATTTCAGACTTTCAGAATGTTCTGAAGAATTGCTGAGAACTTTAATTGGAATATTTTTGCAAAAGGTTTCTTGGTTCAACTTCCAGTAGTTTAGCTGATAATGAGCAGAATTTCAGCAATTATATAAAATTTTCTATATCTTATAAATTTTGATGCCCTAGATGGAGTTTTTCTTTTGTGGTCTGTTCGAAAGATAAGTTTTACTAGTTTAGGGCTACAATATTGCCAAAGATAGCAAGGCCAAATTTCTAATCGTTTCTCAGATACATGAAAAAAAAAACTATAGTTTTAGCCCGGTTTAGATGAGGCTATAAAATCCGAACTGGATCTGACAGGACAAAAGCCTACTAGGGTTTTTGTAGTCTCAATATGTACTTTCAAAAAATGCATACTAGAAGTTGTTTGCATTTTCAGTGCTGCATAGTGTTATTAGACAGCGGAATCCTATGCAAATGCATATATGGTTAGGATGGTCGTAGAGAAAAAAACATAAGAAGGACGATGAACTTAAAAGAAGACACCGATAATATAAGCGCCAGTTACGGAGTTGCAATTTTGTAAACAGATGTGATAATAGTTTTTAATTCGTGTTTTTTGTTTATATGTTTGTAGCGCGTTTTATAAATAATATTACGAAGTTCCCTGAAGAAGTCGCCAAATTCTCTCAATAATTCTCTTAGTTTTATTTGCTAAAACCATCGTAGGTCAAATAGCTAAAAAACCTATAACAATATAAACAAATTTTGACCAAAACAAAGTACAGAAACTCGTTTTATCACAAAATAAAACGAATTAGGCCCAGAATTTTTTTGCATAATTTGCATATCATGCATATTTTGACATATTTGCAAAAAATGAGCATATTCAAAACCATAATCAAAAATATATATGTACAAGGATTTGTTGTCTAAAAATCCCACCGAATTGGCTGAAATGTGGTATTAAGTCTTCGTTAGGGGTATGAACGTTTACACCTGTAATTTGTCCGCATGGGTCCACGTCTTCATATAGCCCCCATAGAACGGTACCTCCGGATTTCTGATATTTATTTATTTAGAAGTTTGTGGCCTCAATATTCCTCCGAAATGGGTTAATTTGGTATTAAGTCTTACTCGGGGGTATAAAACTTTCCACCTGAAATTTGTCGGTATAGGTCCACGTCTTCATATAGCCCCCATACTACGGTACCTCCCGATTTCCGGTATTTTTAAATGGCAAAATGGTATTAAGTCTTCCTTGGGGGCAAACAACTTTCCGACAAAAATTTTTCGGTTTAGGTTCAGGCCTTCATATAGCCCCCCATAGAACGATACCTACCGATTTTCGGTATTTTGAGGGTTGTGGCCTCAATATCCAGCCAAAATGGCTGAAATTTGGTATTAAGTCTTCCTTGGGGGTAAACAACTTTTCGACAAAAATTTGTCGGTTTGGATTCAGGTCATCATATGTATAGCCCCCATAGTACGGTACCTGCCGGTTTCCGGTATTTTGAAGGTTGTGGCGTCAATATCCAGCCAAAGTGGCTGAAATTTGGTATTAAGTCTTCCTTGGGGGTAAACAACTTTCCACCAACAATTTGTGGGTTTAGCTTCAGGCCTTCATATAGCCTCCATAGAACGATACCTTACAATTTTCGGTATATAGAAGGTTGAGGCTGTGGTTATACATTTCTCTATTTTATTGACTTGTCTGAAAAGAATTTTAAACAGAAAAATTTTACATATAAACATTTTTGTACCTTTTTTATTTTTAATTTTTATTTTTAAAGTAAGCCCGCTCAGTCACATATTTGTCGTTTTCAAATTTTTAAAAACAAACTTTTTTGTACCTATTATTGAAATATTTGTTGCATAAGAAAATATGTAAAATGCTTAAATTTTGCATATGGGTAAATCCTGCGTGACGAACGCTACATTTGTACGCGTTTTCGGGCAAAAATATTAACATTTTTTGAACTTTCCAGATAGATGCATTGAATCTATACATGGTATTTAATAGAATTTGAGAGCACTTTCAAATGCCATAAAACAAGTATAATTAGCGGAAAAAATTGATTATAAGTTATTGTGACGCACGCCACAAAAAGTGGAAGTAGCTTCCGACCTTGTGCTATGTTTTCATAATTTTTAGCAAATTTTGCATAATAAAGCACACAAAATTAAAATTTTAAAAGAAAGATGAATATAAGAGAATTCTAAAACAATTAATTTTTAGGCAAACAATTTTGTATTTTTTTCCAAAATCAGCGAACCTAATGTGACGCACGCTACGTGATGCACGCTACATTTTTTCCAGTATATAGTAAATAAAAACCAGTGTATTTATTTTAACGAAACAATGTATATTTCTTGTAAATAACGTTATTTAAGTCATATTTTATGTTCATAAATAAGTTTATCAATGCGTATATGTTTATAAATAAATTTTATGTTTTAATGAATCTGACGTTAGTGCGATTTTGAGCACATTTTTGTTATATGACGAAAAATAATGTTTGCTTTTAATTCCGGGAATGCTCTTAACGTTAGCCCATCTCTCCGAAAGAATTCCAGCTGATTTTTGTATATAACTTCTGCTTATATATAAAATGAAAATACCATATGTATTCATTTTTGCCAATTTAAAAGAAATCATGGGCGTTATTAAGAACAATATTCGGAGCTTTTACCATTTTCCAATTTTTTTTCTTTACGACAGCTCCGATTCCGTCTACTGCACCCTTTCCGTGAGCAGTTGCAAAAAATTCCACTCAAATTTTTCTTTGAAAAAGGGTATACTACTTAAAATGAGTTTGTTTTTAAATCGACTTGCAAATCCATCAGAAAATAAATATAACTTTGAAATATCATTTCATTTTTTTAATTTCTTAACAATTAACTGAACTCAAATCGCTACGAAAACAGAATAAAACAAAAATAGAATACAAGAGAAAGTGAAAACAGAATTAAAAGGCAAATTTTTTTTTTTTATTTTTTGGGAGAACTCGAATCGTGACGAACGCTACAGAAATTAATGCACTGTAATTTTTTTATTTTTTATTATTGTAGATTTTTTTCTATTTCCTTAAAAACAGGATATTAATTTAATTTAAATTTATAGATGAATTTAAAAAAAAAGAAATTTCTGCCCACAATATAAAAAAACATAATTTTTCGTGACGAACGCTACACCACTTGTATCTGTCTTTCCATACCTAATTTCACTTTTTCCAAAATAGTAAAAGATAATATTTTCTGTCAAAATCTAAGAGAATTGAGTGAATAACAATACAGCTTTTGAGTTTACCACTTATGTTAACACTAAAGTAATAATATGAACATGTAAAAAATGTACAATTCTTGTATAAAATTAAAAAAACCTGAGGTAGGGTAGAATTTTGTATTAATTTTTGTGTTAATAATGATAGAAAAAAAAAGTTTTTAACATATTTCTAAAATTAGATATCCAGTCTAATCTTCTGTGAAAAAATAAATTAATTTGGATAAAATAAAAAAAATTTTGGCTGGTAGACTGTTTCTGGGATTTGCCCATATGCAAAAATGTATGTTTTTTGCATAATTTTGCATGTGACGCATGTTTCGATTACAATTTAATCAGAAGCCAAAAATATGCCCAGTCCCAAAATTTGACATGAATCGGACCAAAAATAGGGGATGCATAAAATTCCGCTGCCTATTAATTATTAAAATTAACTAATAATATTTGGTCAAGTAATTTTTTGGGTAAAAATCGTCAAATCATTTAGCAATTTTGGAGAACAAGTGTCGTTTAGGGGCACCTCTCGGATCGGTCCGAAATTTTTACCATAGATAGCCCTTGGGACCCTGAACACAACGAAATATAATTTTCAGCGGGGAAGTCCATACTTCCCGAGATATGGGTCTTGACATTTCGGAGATTTCGTACTTGTAACACCTTTATGTTTTTTTATGGGCACATCTGGGATCGGGCTGCAATCTTTACAGTAGATAGCCCTTGGCACACTGAACACAATGATATATAGCTTTCAGCGGTCCGAGATATGTGTCTTGATTTTTTTACTTTTATCACCATTATTTTTAAAACCTATGCAATATGGAACTCGTTTTAAAGCTCACGCCAATAATTAATAACGGTAATTAGATTTTCTAATAATAATTTATTAAGTTATTATGGGCTACGCGATCAAAACTCTCTTTTAAATTGTTCTTAAGTAGCCTTCCTTCGGCCGGGGATTTAAGACTTTCTCCTATGGACAGGGACAAAAGTGGGCTGCGCAAAAAAAAAAACTTTCTTGTGAATATAAAGTTTCCTAAGTAGACGGCTTTGAACCGGAATTTAATACATTCTCCTATAAAAATAGGTGGCGTGCATAAAAGTACTCTCCATAAGCTTTAAAACGATGCCCATATTGCCCACGTTAGAATTGTAAAATGTCAAGACCCATATCTCGGGAAGGATGGAAAATTATATATCCTTGTATTCAGGATGCCAAGGGCTATCTACTGTAAAAATTTCAGCCCGATCCGAGAGATGCTCATAAACAACCTAAAGGTGTGAAAGTACGAAATTTCCGAAATGTCAAGACCCATATCTCGGGAAGTATGGACTTCCCCCAGAAAATTATATATTGTTGTATTCAGGATGCCAAGGGCTATTTACTGTAAAAATTTCAGCCCGATCCGAGAGGTGCCCCTAAACGACATTTAAGCCCAATTTTGGTCCAAAATATCGTCAAAATGACGATAAATCATGAAATCTGGCAGTCGTGGTCATGCGGCCCAATTTCTTTCAATTTCATTATATTCCAAAAATATAACAATTAAAACTTTCCATCCCTGAACGAAATAAAAATAAAGTAATGAACCCAAGAGATGATTGCGTGTGTGCCGTTGAGTATCTGAGTATCACCAAGAGTATCATAACATCTAAGAAGTGTATCTTTTCTTCTCCTTTTGTTGTACGGTTGGTTAGTTGGTCGCTTTGGTTGAGTTGAGTGTTTGTTTTGATATTAGTTTTGTGTTAAAATATACGGGTCGTTGTTGTAGTCTCCGTCTCGTTGTCGTGTACGCGTTGTGACGGTCGCATTGTTGTCTCTGGTCTTCTGGTTTTTCCTCTACCACAGCTACACATTTCTTAATTTAGTCGGCAAGCCTGGCTGGCCTGGCGTGCCATTTAACATTTATTCAGAACGAACCTAAGCAAAAGAGGGACTCAAGTCTAGCTGCTGTCAGTCATTCAACTAGTCGTAGCAGTGAAACAACCAACCTACAGCCATCCAAGCAAGTAAGCATCACGGTCGACGGTCGTTTAAAAAAGTAGAAAAAAAACTGAACAGAACGCGTTTTTTTATGTTTTGTGTAAATTGCAATTAATTAACAATAATTCATATTTCTCGCTATGATATGATGGTGGATATGTACTGCTGATGTTGTAGTGGTATTAGTGATGGTGTATAGAAGAAAAAGTTGATTAAATTAAAATGTGAGTGAATGTGAATTTCTGATGTTGTGTGTCACACCACACAGAATATTTTTGTAAAGTTAGCCCCCCAAAGGCAATAACCATTTAAGAGGCTAAGAAAAGAGGAGAAGAAAAAAACCCTACTTCAAAAAGTAGTGAAAGGAAATATAATGAAGAAAAAAAATCACATCTTTCAAATACTAGATTTGAAACTTGGTTCCAGATGCTGGCTGTGTTGCTGACTCATTTGGATTACTTTTGCTACAATTTTTTGTTTCATAGCCAACCAACATCACCGGTGTATCAAGTTTGTTTTTTCTACTTTGTAAATAAAAAAAACAACAAATGTGTCGCTTTACCGCTGCTCTTACAGTGGCTCAAAAGTGAAAAGTGTGAATTGTAAACATGTCCAAAAAAGTGTTGTAATCTAAATGTAAATATTTAAAAGTTTAAAACAAAAGGTTATCTTTGTTCTTTAAAAAGTTTGAGTGAGTTAACACTCATTTGTCAACGTTGTTGTTGTTTTTATTTTTGTGCAAAATTTCTCTTTTCACTGGAAAAAACACCTTGGATATGACAGATTGGAAATCACAACAAAATTGCTGCCAATGAATCATTGGCTTAGTTCCTAAAAATTTTTAAACTTGGGAAGAAAATATTCCAAAGTGAGTTGCAAATTTCAGTGTTCTTGTTCTTTATTATTGGACACTTTATTTAAAAGTAAAGAAATTGTAAAACCCAACGGTATAAACAAAAGCCATTCAATTCATAAGAAATATACTTTGACAATTGTGGGAACTTTGGATTAAATTTCGTTTAGAGACACCACTTGGATCGTATTGAAATTCTTAGCGGAGCTAGGTCTTATTATGCAGATCACAAAGGGATATAATATTCCACGGGGAGTCCATACTTACCGAGATATGAGGAATCATTTCGAAAATGTCTTACTTTATTAGCAATATGCTGCTAGGGGCACCCCATCGTATAGAACGGTATTGACAGTCGAGGATGGCAGAAATGCTGAATCGATCAGACCGATCTCGATTTTGTCGTCCTTAGCAAAGACACACGAGCACGACAACAACGCTGCACGCCATCCCCACACATATTAGCCGAGGATTCAACCAGAGCAATCTGTGTGATAGAACAGTGATTATGGCGCTTGACTTATTAAAAGCCTTTGATACTGTCAGGTTCTCCTGTGAAAGTAGATGGCCCATAGGGTCGTCTACTGTAGAGTAGATAGCCCATAGGGTCGTCTACTGTAGAGTAAATGGCCCATAGCGTCGTCTACTGCAGAGAAGATGGCCCATAGGGTCGTCTAATGGAAAGTAGATGACCCATAGTGTCGTCTAATGTAAAGTAGAGGACCCATAGGGTCGTCTACTGTAGAGTAGATGGCCCATAAGGTCGTGTACTGTAGAGTAGATAGCCCACAAGGTCGCCTACTGTAGAATAGATGGCCCATAGGGTCGTCTACTCTAGAGTAGATGCCACATAGGGCCGTCTACTGTAGAGTAGATGGCCCATAGGGGCGTCTACTGTAGAGTAGATGGCCCATAGGGGCGTCTACTGTAGAGTAGACGACCCTATGGTCGTTGAATAAACAATTATATATGTGTGTACGCCAGTCGTACGGTCGATTTCCGCCCAACAAGAATTTAGGCGACTGCAATATCCCCAGCTTAGTTGAGCCAAAACTACTCTGGTTCCCAGAAAGACTTTTAATTTTTATATAGACAAACCTTTTGGGTCTTCCATAGAAAGACGTTTTGTCTTGTATGGTGAGACATTTTCGGCTTCCATAGGTAGACTTTTGGGGGTTTTATAGGCAGAACTTGGGTCCTGTTAAAGATAACCATTGGTAGTTTTTAAGAAAAAAAAAAAAAATCATGGGGTTTTCTTTGGTTCTTGTTCAAAAAGATCATTGGATCCCCAATAGGATTTCATGAGTCTTCAATAACAATACCATTGCCACATCTGTTGACATTTGGGTCTTCAATAGGAAGATCTAAGGGCTTTCTACAGTAAGACCTTTGGCTATTCTAAAGGAAGACCTTTAGGGTTTTTATAGAAAGACATTTTGATATTCTATAGAGAGACCTTTGGGTCTTCTACATGCGTGCTGGTTTTATTGTGGAAGAACTGGATTTAATAAACGATCTCTTGGTCGTTTATAGAAAAAAACCTTCTGTCATCTGTTGAAAAACGTTCTGTAAGGAAGATCTTTGGGTTTTCTATAGGAAGACTTTTGGGTTTTCTATAGGAAGATCTTTGGGTCTTTTATAGAAAAACCTATGAGTCCTCTATAAGAACACCTTTGGGTATTTTACGGAAAATCCTTTGGGTTTTCTGTAGGGAAACCTTTGGGGCCTTCTGCGGGAAGACTTTTAGGTCTTTGGGTCTTTAATAAGAAGACATTTCGGTATTCCATAACAAGATTTTTGGATCGAGTATAGGAAGAACTTTGGTTCTTTTATAGAAATAGATTTGAGTCTTTTGTAGGAAGTACTTTGGGTCTTCTGTAAGAAGCTTTTTTAGCTTCTTTAAGAAGACCTTTGGCTCTTCTTCATCCATGTAAAGATTTTTGGGTCGGCCTTCTTTATTAAGATTTTGGACTCTTCTTTATGAAGTTCTTTGGATATTCTATAGGAAGACCTTTGGGGCTTAGCTAGACCATTGGGCCTTTTGTAGGAGGACATTTGGGTCTTTTGAATTAGGTCGTTTGGGTTTTCTGTAGGAATATCTCAGTAACTACCAAAAGAAGAACTTAAGGTCTTTTATAGGAGTTTGAGTTGTCTCTAGGAAGATCTTTGGGTGTTCTGTTTTAAGATCTTGGACTTCTTTTGTTGGAACAACTTTGGGACTTCTGTAAGAAGCTTTTTAGGTCGTCTATAAGAATACCTTTGGCTTTTGGGTCTTCCATGGAGCTTAGCTAGACCATTGGGCCTTTTGTAGGAGGACATTTGGGTCTTTTAAAGGAGGTCGTTTGGGTTTTCTGTAGGAATATCTCAGTAACTACCAAAAGAAGAACTAAAGGTCTTTTATAGGAGTTTGAGTTGTCTCTAGGAAGATCTTTGGGTCTTCTGTTTGAAGATCTTGGACTTCTTTTGTTGGAACAACTTTGGGACTTCTGTAAGAAGCTTTTTAGGTCGTCTATAAGAATACCTTTGGCTTTTGGGTCTTCCATATCAAGATTTTTGGGTCGCGTATAGTTTGGCCTTCTATAAGAAACCCTTTGGCTGTTCTATATGAAGTTCTTTGGATATTCTATAGGAAGATATTTGTGTTTTCTGTATGAGGATCTTTGGGTATTTTGTAGGAGGGCCTTCGAGTTTTTCGTATGAAGATCCTTGGATCTTTTGTAGGAAAACCTCAGTAGCTACTAACAGAAGAACTTTAGGTCTTTTAAAGGATCTTGAGTTTTCGGTAGGAACATATTTGGGTATTCTGTAAGAAGTTCTTGGACTTCTTATGTAGGAAGAACTTTGGGTCTTCTGTAAGAAGTTCTTGAACTTCTTTTATAGGAAGAACTTTGGGTCTTCCTTTGTCGTAAGAACTTTGGGTCTTCTGTAAGAAGCGTTTTAGGTCTTCTATAAGAAAACCTTTGGCTCCTCTAAAGGAAGTCCTTTAGGTCTTCCATATCACGCTTTTTGGGTCGTGTATAGGTTAGCCTTCTATAGGAAGACATTTGTCTCTTCTATATGAAGTCCTTTGGATATTCTATTGGAATATTTGTAACGTCTATAGGAAAACTTTGGGATTTTGAGACCTTTGTGTCTTTTGTAGGTAGGAAAATCTCAGAAACTACTAAAAGAAAAACTTTGGGTCTTCTTTTGGGTTAAGAACTTTGCGTTTTCTGTATAAAGCTTTTTACGTCTTCTTTAAGAAGACCTTTGGCTGTTGTAAAGGAATAATTGAATATCAAGATTTTTGGGTCGTGTGTAGTTTGGCCTTTTATAGGAAGACCTTTGACTGCTCTATATGAAGTTCTTTGGATATTCTATTGTAAGACCTATGGATCGCCTATAATAAGACCTATATGTTTTATGTGGGAGGACTTTTGGGTTTTTTGCAGGAGGACCTTTTGGTATTTTGTATGAGGACCCTTCGGTTTTCTGAAGGAAAGTCTCTGAAACTACTAAAGCTACTAAAGAAGCTCCTTTTGACTTTTATTGGAACACCTTTGAGTTTTCTTTAGGTTAGTCTTTGGGACGTCTGTATGCAGATCTGGGTATCATCTATAAGAAGACCTTAGGGTCTTCCTTGGGGTGCTTTGTGTCTTCTGTAAGAAAACCTTTGGGTATTTTATAAAAAAGACTTCTTCTAGGAAGACCTTTTGGTAATCAAATTGCAGATCTTTGAGTTTTCCAAAAAGAGATGTATGGGTCTTCTAAGAAAAGATCTATGGGGCCCTCTAAAGGAAGACCTTTGGTTCTACAAAAATAGTGCCCTGGCCTTCTGAAGGAGAATCGTTGGGTCTTCTGAGAAGGAAAGGAAGACATTTGGATCTTATAAGAGAATAATTTTTGGATCTTTTAAAGAGAAAACCATAGGTAATCTAGAGAAAGACCTTTGTATCTTTCAATGGGAGACACGATGCTCTTGAACCATCTTTAAATGGAAGCTGCTTACACCTGGAAAGTTTTTTTGCGGATTCTGAAACTACAATGTTTATAGATGAGAAAAATAAAAAAAAACAAAACAAAAAAAAAATGCGGAGCGCTTTTTAAATATAGGGTTTTTAGGTTTGTACGATTTTCCTTGGAAACCGTAAATTCTATCGAAATAGAAGTAGAGAAAATATTGTAGCTGTGAAAATTCTCTACAAGGTTGGCTTTCGTAATTTTTTCCGAGGTTTTACCAATTTCAAGATATATAAGTTTAATTTGGGAAATTGCAGTAATGACATTGTTTTATAAGGAGGCGATACAGTCAATGCATTGTCCCAATTTGAACTTCTATATCTCAATAACGGTAAAACCTACGAAATTGTCATAAAGGTCAATCTTTTCTTCGGCCCCATTTCGATAGGACTTGCGGTTTTCAAGCAAAATCGTGGAAACCTAAAAAAACCCTATAAAAGCCAACTTGAATCGCGATTTATTTAAAATGCGCTCCGGCGATTTTTTTTTTTGGTTTTTTTATTATTTTGCTCATCTATGAACATTGTAGTTTCAGAATCCGCAAAAACTTCCCAGGTGTAAGCACCTTCCATTTAAAGTTGCTTCAAGAGCACCGTGCCCACACCTTTCAATATTTTGAACTAATTTTTTGTTTCCTTAGTTTCAAAATATTTACAATCGAATCCCATATAGAAATTAACAATCGGTGACGACAAAAAATTGGGGTTTTGGCCAGGAAAATCTACTCCTGAACTACTTTGCGGCGCCAGTTTGGTTCGTGAATCAATATATTTTTTTCCTGAACGTCAATAATTGAGTCAATCATCACTAAACTGTGGAATTTGCATATTTTTTCAAAAATTCAAATAGAAAAAAAGATATTTTTGGATGATTTTAAATATGTATTGTTTTTTTTTGTTTTGTCAAAAATAAGATATGACAAAATTTATTGAAAATCACGTAAGACTATTTGAATTTTTGAAAAATACAAATTCCACCGTCCAGTGATTCTACTGGCTGGCTGATTAGCAACGTCCAGAAAAAACGGTAGCATTTAATTCGGGCAACATTTAAATACCTATGTATGTGTGTTGTTCAGTACATTCGAATAAATGAGAATCACTGAAAAAGAATTCATGAAAACACTGCTGATTTGTTGTATCTCATGCATCATTCTCTGTTTCCATTTATTTCCTAGACATTCACACCTTTTGTGGAAATTCGACCAGACAATAATAATATTTATTAATTATTTATATTTACTATTCCAGTAGTTAAATTTTTTTTCAATTCTATTTATGGGAAATTTTCCAATAATAAACAATCATAAATATTGCTATTAATTTACACTCACCCCACCTCAGCTCACCTTTAGAATAGATTGCTACACTTTTTCTTTTCCCCCATTGAACAGAAATGCATCAACAATTATTCTAAATAAACATTGGAGGTGATATGGCATTTCAAGTGATTCCAAGTATGGACGACAATTTACAATCTCTTTGAGAGGAGAGAATGCAGAACGTGTGTATTGCAATCTATTATTGTTCACCGTTATTATTTATTTATTTATTGTACCACTTAAAGTAATGAAGAATGTGAAAAAAAGTTACCGACCACCACCATTCACCATTTTTATTGACACAATCACAGTAGAGTGGTGTGTCGTAAAAGAAAATGCTCAAATTAACAGCATTATTAAACAGCTTCATTATCAGTACTTGAAATTTGTTTATCATTTGTCATTTTATCGTCGGATCCTTATAAAGGCAGTGGTGATACATTATTTATCAATAATTTTTTTTTTACAAAAGGGGGTTTTCAGTTTTTGTCATTCCTTTAAATTATATTTGTTTTTGTGAAGAAATAATTAATCACCAATTCAAATGTTGCCGCACTAAACAGTGAAGTGCTGAAAGAAAAAAATCTTCCAAAGAATTTTTCTGATTAATATTTAAGTGACATTTTAATTGAGATAAGAAAGTGAATTTGAAATACATACGACAAGCAATCAAATATAAAACAATTTGTCAATTATCAATTGTAGTTAATTAAATAAAAAAATAACTACAGTAGGGCCTAAATTAACTTACCAAAACGTGAATTATTTTTCACGTGAAGAGAAAGTTCTTCTCCTAAAGGGCTTCCATAGGCATATCGTCTTCTATATTCATACCTTTGGATGGAAGTCCTTTGGGATATCTATGGGAAAGCCTTTGGATACTTTATTGAAAGTCCTTTGGGTATGCATACCTTTGAAGAGGAAGACATTTGGGTCTTCTATAGAAAGACCTTTGAGTCTTCTATAAGAAAAGCTTTGAAAGAAAGACCTTTGTGTCTTCTATAGAAACACCTTTGGTTCTTCTACCGGAATATTTTTGAGACCTTTGGATCTTCTATAGGAGTTCTCATTTGGAAGGGAGACCATTGGGTCTTCTATACGAGAAAGTCTGGGTCCTCTAGAGGAGAACCTTTGGTTCATCACTACGAGAGCCTAAGAGGAAAGCCTTTGAGTCTTCTATAGGAAATCATTTGGGTGTACTATACGAAAACCTATAGCAGAATCTTTGGGTCTTCTATGTGCATACATTTGGAAGAGAAAACCCTTTGGGTCTTATATTGTATAAACTTTGGGAGGAAATATCAGTCCTTTGAAAGGAAGACATTTGGGTTTTTAATAGAAAGACCTTTGGCTCTTCTATAAGAGAAAATTCGGAAGGAAAACCGTTGTTTTTTTTGTATTGTGTCTTCCATAGAAACACCATTTGGTCTTCTAAAAGAAGACTTCGGTCTTCTATAGAAACAAATTTGGGCCTTCTATAGTAAAACCTAGGGTATTCTCTAAGAAGGCCTTTGGGTGCGCTGTAGGAAAACCTTTGCGTCTTCTATTGGATGACTTTGGGGTTTTCAATAAGAGGGGGTTTTAGGTGGGTTTTATAGGACTTCTATGGGTTGACCTTTGGATCGTCTGTAAAAACACCTTGGGACTTCTTTAGGAGGACTTTGGAACTTGTATAGGAAAAACTTTGTTTCTTCCTTTGGGTCTTCTGTAGAAAGATGCTTTGGTCTTCCTACCTTCGGGTCTTCTATAAAAAGAACCTGTGGGCGTTGTACGGATTGACCATGGGGCCTTCTGTAGGAAGATCTTGGGATTTTCTATAGAAAACCTTTGCATCTTCTTTAGGACATTTGGGTCTTCTATAGGACAACTTTGGGTATTTTATAGGAAGACTTTTGACTTCTTCTATAAGAAAACTGTGGGTCTTCTTTAAAACACCTTTGGGTCTACTATAGGAAGACTTTGGGATCTTCTACAAAAAAACTAGGTGTGTTCTATAGAAGCACCTTTGGATCTTCTATAGAACGACTTTGGGAACCTCTCGGCCTTCTATAGCAAAACTTTTAGGTCTTTAGAGTAGTCCATACGGTCTTCTATAAGAAGGCTTTGACTCTTATAGGAAGTTTTTAGGTCTTCTATAGAAGGAACTTTGAGTCCTCTACAGAAAGGTTTTGGGTTCCGAAAAACTTTCAGTCGTCTATAAGAAGGACATTCGGTCTTCTTTAAGAAGACCTTTCGGTCCTCTTTAAGAAGACATTTCGGTCTTCTATAAGAAGACTTTTCGGTCTTCTATAAAAAGACCTTCCGGTCTTCTATAAGGAGACCTTCCGGCCATCTTTAAGGAGATCTTTTGGTCTTCTATAGGAAGACATTTCGGTCTTCTATAGGGACACTTTTCGGTCATCTATAAGAACACTTTTCGGTCTTCTATAAGAAGACTTTTCGGTGTTCTATAAGAAGACTTTTCGGTCCTCTATAAGGAGACCTTCTGGTCTTCTTTAAGGAGACCTTCCGGTCTTCTTTAAGGAGATCTTCCGGTCTTCTATAAGGAGACCTTCCGGTCTTCTTTAAGGAGATCTTTTGGTCTTCTATAGGAAGACATTTCGGTCTTCTATAGGAACACTTTTCGGTCATCGATAAGGAGACCTTCCGGTCTTCTTTAAGGAGATCTTTCGGTCTTCTATAGGAAGACATTTCGGTCATCTATAGGAACACTTTTCGGTCTTCTATAAGAAGACTTTTCGGCCTTCTGTAAGAAGACCTACCGGTCTTCTATAAGGTGATCTTTTGGTATTCTATAAGAAGACCTTCCGGTCTTCTATAAGGAGACCTTCCGGTGATCTATAAGGAGACCTTCCGGTCTTCTTTAAGGAGATCTTTCGGTCTTCTATAGGAAGACATTTCGGTCTTCTATAGGAACACTTTTGGGTCTTCTAAAAGAAGACCTTCCGGTCTTCTTTAAGGAGATCTTTTGGTCTTCTATAGGAAGACATTTCGGTCATCTATAGGAACACTTTTCGGTCTTCTATAAGAAGACTTTTCGGCCTTCTGTAAGAAGACCTACCGGTCTTCTATAAGGTGATCTTTTGGTATTCTATAAGAAGACCTTCCGGTCTTCTATAAGGAGACCTTCCGGTGATCTATAAGGAGACCTTCCGGTCTTCTTTAAGGAGATCTTTCGGTCTTCTATAGGAAGACATTTCGGTCTTCTATAGGAACACTTTTGGGTCTTCTAAAAGAAGACCTTCCGGTCTTCTTTAAGGAGATCTTTTGGTCTTCTATAGGAAGACATTTCGGTCTTCTATAGGGACACTTTTCGGTCATCTATAAGAACACTTTTCGGTCTTCTATAAGAAGACTTTTCGGTGTTCTATAAGAAGACTTTTCGGTCCTCTATAAGGAGACCTTCTGGTCTTCTTTAAGGAGACCTTCCGGTCTTCTTTAAGGAGATCTTCCGGTCTTCTATAAGGAGACCTTCCGGTCTTCTTTAAGGAGATCTTTTGGTCTTCTATAGGAAGACATTTCGGTCTTCTATAGGAACACTTTTCGGCCTTCTAAAAGAAGACCTTTCGGTCTTCTATAAGGTGATATTTTAGTCTTCTATAAAAAGACCTTCCGGTCTTCTTTAAGGAGAACTTCCGGTCTTCTTTAAGTAAGACATCTTCTATAGGAAGACATTTCGGTCTTCTTTAGGAACACTTTTCGGTCTTCTAAAAGAAGATCTTCCGGTCTTCTATAAGGTGATCTTTTGGTATTCTATAAGAAGACCTTCCGGTCTTCTATAAGGAGACCTTCCGGTGATCTATAAGGAAACCTTCCGGTCTTCTTTAAGGAGATCTTTCGGTCTTCTATAGGAAGACATTTCGGTCTTCTATAGGAACACTTTTGGGTCTTCTAAAAGAAGACCTTCCGGTCTTCTATAAGGTGATCTTTTGGCCTTCTATAAGAAGACTTTTCGGTCTTCTATAAGAAGATCTCCCGGTCTTCTATAATGAGACCTTCCGGTCTTCTTTAAAGAGATCTTTCGGTCTTCTATAGGAAGACATTTCGGTCTTCTATAGGAACACTTTTCGGTCTTCTAAAAGAAGACCTTCCTGTCTTCTATAAGGCGATCTTTTGGTCTTCTGTAAGAAGACTTTTCGGTCTTCTATAAGCCCGTACGTCTTTTATAAAAATACCTTTGGATCTGAAGAGCTTTCGGTTTGCTATAAGAAGACCCTTCAGTCCTCTATAAGATTATTTTCGTACTTTCTGTCTTATATAAGGACTTTTGATCTTCTATAAGACACTTCGGTTTTCTATAAGAAGGCACTTCGATTATCTATAAGAAGACCTTTGGGTCCTCTAAAATAATACCCTTCAGTCATATATGAAGTCGCTAGAGTATTCTATAAAAATACCCCTAGATTTCTACAAGAAGACACTTCGGTCTTTTATAAAAAAATCTTTTTTCAGTATTCTATAAGAAGTGCCTTCGGTCGGTCTTCTTTAAGAAGGCATTTCGGGCTTCTGTAAGAAAATTTTGGGTCTTTGTATGAGACCTCTCGGTCCTCTATAAGGGACCCTTCGGACTTCTATAAGAAAACTCTTTGATCCTCTAAAGAAGACCTTTGTAAGAGAAACCCATTCGGTCTACCATAGGAAGACACTTCGGTCTTCTAAAAGAAGGCCTTCCGATCCTCTATCAGGAGACCTTTCGCTTTTCCATACGAAGACCATTCTGCCTTCTATAGAAAGACCCCTTGGTCTTCTATAGAAAGACCCCTTTCGGTCGTCTATAAGAAGACCCATCGGTCCTCTATAAGAAGATCTTCTGTAAGGTGACATTTCGGTTTTTCATAAGAATACCTTTTGGGTTTTTATGAAGACCTTCCGGTCTTCTATAAGAGAACCTTTTGGTCTTTTATATATCTGTGGGTGTTTGTCATCTTACTTACTTACTTACTTACTTAGCTGGCCTTTTACAGAACATTTGTTCCATAAGCCGAACTAAGAAAAAATCTCCAATCCTCTCTGTTTGCTGCTGTATTTTCCCAATCTGGGATATGTAGCTTTGTGATATCTCGTTTCACTTGTTCGCTCCAACGAAGCTTTGGCCTTCCAGATCTGCGAGAACCTCCATGCGGCCCGTATTTATACGCCTTTTTAGCGGGTTCATCATCACTCATTCTTATAACATGGCCTAGCCATCGCAATCGTTGTATCTCGATTCGTTCAACTATATTGATGTCATTGTATAGTTGATACAGCTCGATGTTCATACGACGCCGATATTCGCCGTCAACACAGATTGGCCCGTAGATCTTTCGAAGAATTTTTCTCTCAAACACACAAAGCACTGCCTTATCTGCTTGAGCAAGTACCCATGCTTCGGAACCATACATTAGCACGGGTAGTATCAGTGTTTTGTACAGTGTTATTTTTGTTTGACGAGAGGTGGCTTTATTCCTAAACTGCTTACTCAGCCCAAAGTAGCATCTGTTAGCCAACACTATTCTTCTTCGTATTTCACAACTGATGTTATTTGTTGTGTTTATGGCGGTGCCGAGGTAGACGAAGTCCTTTACTACCTCAAAATTATAGGTACCAACATTCACAGATGGTGCGGTGTTTATGGACATATTTCGCGTCGATACCATCAACTTGGTTTTTACGCCGTTTACTGCCAGACCAACTTTAGCAGATTCTCTTTCGACTTTTGCAAAGGTGTCAGTTACTTCCTTTACCGATCGACCCATGATGTCAATGTCGTCGGCATAAGCCAGTAACATGTGGCTGTTCGTGTATATCGTTCCATTTCTTTTGACCTTCGCGTCTCGTATGACCTTTTCCAGCAGGATGTTGAATAGATCACACGACAGGCCGTCTCCTTGTCTGAAACCTCTTTTGGTAGTAAACTCTTCGGAGAGGTTCTTTCCAATTTTAACTGAGGATCTCGTCTCAGTTAATGTCATTCTACAAAGTCGAATGAGCTTTGCAGGAATACCAAAATCAGACATGGCTTGGAACACCTTTGAACGTATAGGGCTGTCGAATGCTGCTTTATAATCGACGAAAAGATGGAAGGTGTCGATCTGCATTTCTTGGGTCTTTTCCAGGATTTGTCTCAAGGTAAATATCTGGTCAATGGTGGATTTGCCAGGTCTAAAGCCGCACTGATAGGGTCCAATAATTTCATTGACCATAGGCTTTAGTCTCTCACACAATATCCCAGATACTATCTTATATGCAATAGGGAGCAGACTTATGCCCCTATAATTGGAGCACACAGTCTTATCACCCTTCTTGTGGACTGGACATAGGATGCTCACGTTCCAATCGTCGGGTACGCGTTCTTCCTGCCAGATGGTGCTAACTAGCTGATGCATACACCTTATCAGCGTGTCGCCTCCGGTTTTGAACAGCTCGGCTGGTAGGCCATCTGCTCCTGCCGCCTTATTATTCTTCAGCCGGTTTATTGCTGTCCTTACCTCATCTTGGCTGGGCGGTATACATTCAATACCATCATCTGGGATTGGATCTGTGGTATCTTCGCCGTCTTCACTGCTATCGGATACCAACAGTTTGGAAAAATGTTCTTTCCATATCCTGAGCACACTATCTGTATCAGTTACCAAATTACCTTGTTGATCTCTACAGGACGATATTCCTGTACCAAAGCCATCAGTTTGATGCTTCACTCTTTGGTAGAATTTTCGGACTTCGTTCTGTCTCCTGTACATCTCCATTTGTTCACACTCCCTCTTTTCCATTTCTCTCTTTTTCCTGCGGAAAAGACGTTTCTCCTCTCTCCTTTTCTCCCGATACCTCTCTCGTGCGCTACGCGTTGCTACTGATTGTAAAGTAGCCCTATATGCCGCATTTTTTTCTTCGGTAGCAGCACGGCACTCCTGGTCATACCACGGATTCTTTGGTGGAGGTCTCTGGTATCCAAGTACTGATTTTGCGGCTGTTTGCATGGAGTGGGCAATATTTTGCCATTGTGCTGATATGTTATCGGGACGAGAAGCGCTATCATTAAGCAATTGGGTCAGTTGAGTGGAATATGCTGTGGCTATCTGTTGTGTTTGCAGCTTGGCGATGTCCAACTTTCGTGTTGTGTCTGTCCGTGCTTTATTTGCAACGTTTAGACGGGTACGTACCTTTGCTGCAACGAGGTAATGGTCCGAATCTATGTTTGCTCCTCGGAATGATCGTACATCCAACACGCTCGATGAATGTCTTCCATCTATCACAACGTGATCAATTTGATTTATTGTTCTTTGGTCTGGAGACAGCCAAGTGCCCTTATGAATATCGAGATGCTTAAATCTGGTACTGCTAACTACCATGTTTTTTTGCCGCTGCGAAGTCTATCAGCCTCATTCCATTGTCTGATGTTTCACTATGTAGACTGAATTTCCCAACTGTTTGTCCAAAGATATTCTCCTTTCCAATTTTGGCATTAAAATCGCCTAGAACAATTTTAATGTCATGGGCAGGACAACGGTCATATGTTTCTTCTAAGCTCTCGTAGAATATATCTTTGGTCTGTTCGTCCTTGTCTTCGGTTGGGGCATGAGCGCAGATAAAGCTGATGTTGAAGAATTTTGCTTTAAATCGAATTGTAGCAAGTCTTTCATTCACTGGGGTGAAGCTGGAGACCAGATGTTTTAACCTCCGACCAACTACAAAACCGCAACCAAACTCATGCTTTGTGTCATGGCAGCTATAATACAGTGCGTCACCTTTAGGTGTTGTTGTGACATCTTTCCCAGTCCATCGTATTTCCTGAATGGCAGTAATATCGGCTTTGTACTTTCCAAGTACGTCTGCCAATGCGAAGACTGCACCTTCTCTATAAAGAGTGCGAACATTCCAGGTGCAGATTCGCAGATCATGGTCCTTAAAACGTTTGCGGGGTTCGTCAACTTTAGAGGTGTTTGTCATCAATATTGTTAAACGTATCGAGATGAAGCGATTGCGTTGGCTAGGCCATATCATAAGAATGAGCGATGATGAACCCGCTAAAAAGGCGTATAAATACGGACCGTTTGGCGATGCACGCAGAATTGGCAGGCCAAGGAATAGATGGCGCAAACAAGTGGATGATGAGATGAAAAGGCGCGGTATTCCAGAGTGCGAAGCAACAAATAGAGAGAAATGGGGATCTTTTCTTAGTTCGGCCTATGGAACAAATGTTCTGTAATGGGCCAGCTAAGTAAGGGTGTTTGTAGGAAGACCTTTTATGTCTGAAATTTCTTCTATTTTGTATATACGCTTTGGTTTATATTTGGAGATGTGGGATAGCAAACCTGCCAAGATTTGTTCTGTTCTGTTCTGTTGTTTTTTTTTTTTTTTTGGTCTAAGTTTTTTTCCAACATGCATTTTTCATACATAATACACTTCCTTCTTAGAAACCATTACACATTTAGCGCCACAACGAACTAAACGAAAGTCAACGAACTTGCAGGAAATGTCACCAACATGCTATGGTGCATGTATCTTATCGGACTGGCTGCCACAAACATACATTGGATTTATTAGGCATTGCTTTGAATTGGACAGAAAACATTCAATGTTATCGTTAATATTTTTTTCGTCACTGAGGGCTGAAAATGACCGACAAAGAAGAAAGAATGAATGCAACAAATTGTATCCGATACGATTAGCTGCCATTGAAGTTCTGATTCTGTTAAGGGTAATGGGGAAAGTGTAAGACGAAACCATATAATTTATAACAAAATGATATAAATGATGGTATATGGATATTCTACTCAACAGTTTGGAAAATGTGTCTAAATTCTTTAAAACGCTTTAAATTCGGCTGTGTCGTTATTTGTGGCCAACACCATAGTATTTCATATTGATCAAGATACACTTCGGAGAAAAACTTTTACGCAAAGGCCCTTAAAGGTACTCAAAAGACCGACAGATCGTCCTACAAAAGACCGAAAGTTCCTCCTACAAACGGCCTAAAGGTCCTCCTACAAAAGACCGAAAGGTCCTCCTACAAAATACCGAAAGGCCATCCTACAAAAGACCGAAAGGCCCTCCTACAAAAGACCGAAAGGTCCTCCTCCTACAGAAAACCCAAAGGTCTTCCTATTATTGACTCAAATATATTCCTATGGAATACGCTAAGGTCTTCCTATAGGGAATACACAAAGGTTTTTCTCTGGCAAACCCAAAGGTCTTCCTATAGAAGACCCCAAAGAATTTCCATAATACACCAAAAACGTCTTCCTATAGAAGATGTCAATTCGCTGGGATACATACATTCCTTCCATACTTACATATATTCCTTCCTTACTTATATCAATAAGTTCATCCCTATCAATGTTATCTCAATGGTATGGACCTGCTGTTTATCGTTGAGTTCGAACTTCGTGTTTTGAGACACCACTTGTTGAGAAGTTTGAATTACATGGCTAAATTTTCAGAAAATGTCACCTTATTTACGCAGAAAGGTGATAATGTCTGGTCTGGGAATCAATGCCGTACTTTACAAATAAATTTGAATAATTTTACCCAAAAACTATATAATATTAAATTTTATCAATATCTTCCTTCATGGCTTAATTTCTCTATTTCACTACTTATTCGTTTCTTTAAGCAATTAATCCCTTAATATACACAACACATGTTACCCTCCATCTTAGTTTCCTTTCTTATCATCCCTAAATGGTTGTGGTTTATAGTTTAAGGCGGCGTATGTTTGGCTCTCCTCCGCTCGACTTCTTATCATTTGTGAGTGTATTATCCATCCTCAAACAGCAATCTTAAAGGGCGACAACTTTATCATCTCCAGCCAACACTGCCAAGCAACTACAAAAGGCGTCGCCACACTTAAAGATAACATCAAAGTACTTTTTTTGGGTGTAGGAACATGTGTAAGCGGCGCGGGTTCTATCTAAAGAACCTATCACCTATTAAGGCTTCCATTCAATAAATAACAAGTGTGTCAATTTCAATGGCCACAACAACAACAAAAGAAATCCTTGTAACTACTTTTTTACAACATCACCCTACTGCGAGTTGGGGCCCTAAAACGTTTTACCAACCAACAGCGCGGTAATAAAATGTTCTTTCTACTCATCCACAACATTGCTTCCATTTGGTAATGACTGACTGAATGACTGGCTGGCTGATGGCTGGCTGTTGGTGTCGGTAAACTCCTCTACCATCAAAAAATATGTCTAATGTTTTGCACTCATGCAATATTTTTATGGTGTCTAATGTGGTGGAGCTTCGCAATAAAGCAGCAATTTATTTGAAATCGAAAATGTTTCTTTCCACTTCTTGTTTCTGTTGTTATTGTTTGGACTTCTTACTTACTGAAACAAGCATTAAATTCTGCTCTGCTGATATGGCTGTAAATAGCATTTAGTTGCCACCATATTAGCTAATAATATTATTTATAGTTTTTGTTGTTGTTGTCGTTGTTTTGTTTGTTATTATTTAATTTTGAAAAAAAAAATGAATAAAACTAAACTATGGAAACCGTGAATAAATGGCAATGGTTTTGTTCACAACATTGGGTTTTTTTGCTTTGTTATAGTTGAAATCATACCAGGAACGACGAGGGTGGTGTAAGTAAGTGAGGTTATACATATTGAATCAAAGTCATCCACTGTTATGAACAGGGTCCAATTTGGTGGTTTTCTAATTGTGGTGATTTTTGACGTACAAAAATAGGGTTGTCAACTGTTCCGAGGTAAAAATCTATGGTCCATATCTCATCGAAGTATAAAATTCCCAGGCCAAAACAAAAAAACAACAACAAAAATCTTCTATCATTTAAATAACGGACAGACAGTGGCCTTATAATTGATTTTAATGCAAAAATTATGAACTTTTCCGAAGGTGTGAATCGAAGGTGGACTGTTTTCAAACTTGACCCAATTTTGAACGTAATACTACGAGGTGAAACTTTAAAAAAAATCCAGTTATCCTTCATAAGGTATCGTGTGCCCCACTTATTCAGTTGCTCACCCAAAGGTTCTTTATCTCATGCAGTGTGGAGTTCATCAAAAAATAAAATATATTGTTGCAATCAGTACCACATGTATTACCTTCTAAAAACCATATTAGAAGAGCGCTTAAATTGAACTTAGTGACAATGTTGGTACTTTTGTGGTCTTTCTTCCAATTTAATCCGAGTTTCGACGATATAATACCATACGGGCCAAATCGGCTACACTCGTCGAAAGTTACAGTTCGCATCAGGCAACCATAGAAGAGCCAAAGGCTCTTCTTTTAGAATATCTGATTAAAACTCAACGGGTTTCCTTTACAAGACCACGTATCTTTCTTTAGAAGGTTCAACGGCATTCCTTTTGAAAACTCAAATAGTTCTCTCCTTCATATATATTCTTTAGAATACCTATCTTCTTCGAGAAGACCAAATAATGTATCTATTAGAAGTCCCAAGGGTATTATTCATAATCTATTCCTTTGAAACGCTCAAACGCTTCTATGAAAAGGCCAAATGTCTTCCTTCCAAGCACCGAAAAAGGTCATCCCTAAAAAGACCCAAAGGACTTCCTTTAGAAGAGCCCAAGGTGTTTTGTGTCGTGCGGGCCCATGCCACATACTGGGCAAATGTCTTGCACGGCGCGGTCGATTTCCGCCCAATAAGAATTTAGGCGACTGCAATAACCCGAGCGTAGTTGAGCCAAAACTACTCTAGTTTGTCGTGGCAGCTGACGCTCCTCAGCTGCAATAGATGGGGGATGTATTTCGAGGACTTTATTCACACTATAACTGCTTAAGGCCTTGGCAACTGCATCCGTGTGAATACTATTTAAACCTGCTTGATACGCTTGTTGATCTAGGTGTTCTCTACTGTATCGTTGGACCTCTCCCTCTAGAGCATGGGCATCCTTCCTGATCTGCCTGTATGTGCCGGGCCTACCCAAAGATGGTGATTGGGATGGCTCACACGGTAACATCCAAGCAGGTACTGCAACGAAAGCATCTCATTGTGTTGCTTTACTGGAAGAATCTTTGCCTCCTCATGTAGATGGTCCACTGAAGATTTGAGGAGGCACCCTGTTGCTGTTCTCAGGGCGGCATTCTGGCAAGTTTGAATCTTTTTCCAATTCGTATCACATAATCTCAGGGACCAGACTGGCGCTGCATAGCTTACCACAGACCGACCTATCGCGTTATATGTGGTCAACAAGGTTTCTTTATCTGCACCCCAAGTGCTGCCGGCTAGGGACCTGAGGACCTTGTTCCTACTTTTCAGTTTGTCACAGATAGCAATTTTGGGCAGTTTGTGGTCGGAATTCTGCTACCGTCGACCACGACATTCAATTCTCTTCCAAACTGCGCTTTCCATGTGTTGAACAGAGTGGCTGTTGATTTTGTGGCGGAAACCAGCATATTCCCTGAATGGAAAAAGGTGGTAAGATCGGTTAAATAGTTGTCCAGTCTCTCACAGGATCGTGCCGTCGGGTACCTATCCCGATGACATCTGTGAGAGACTGGACAACTATTTAACCGATCTTACCACCTTTTTCCATTCGGGGAATATGCAGATTTCATCCAGGAGAGGTAGAGGTTAAACAGTTCCGGAGATATCACCCCACCTTGGGGAACTAACTGTTTCACTCTACGGAGTTTGGACTTCTTGTTCCTGAATTCCACGTACGACTGGCGTCCACACATATAATTGACTATCCAACGTTTCAAGCTTGGCCGGAAAGTTGTCTGCTCAATGTCCTCAAACAGGGTGGAGTGCCTGACTGTATCAAAGGCTTTTGATAAGTCAAGCGCCGCCATCACTGTTCTATCGCACGGCCGTCTCTGGTTGAGTCCTTGACAAATATCTGTGGTAATGGCGTGCAGAGCAGTTGTGCTGTGCTGCTTACGGAATCCATGCTGAAGATCGGCAACTTGATAGCTATTTCTGATATTGGGGAGGACTAAGGCCTCAAGGGTTTTTGCTACGGGCTACAAAAGCGAAATCGGCCTGTACGATTCACTTGTTGCATCCTTGCCGGGCTTCCGTAGTGGGAACACCCTGCCCATTTGCCAGACTTCGGGAACAATGAGGGTGGATAGCGACAAGTTGAGAACTTTAGTGAGATACTCCACTCCCGGCTCATCCAGCTGCTTCAGCATTCCCATGGAGATTCCGTCAGGGCCCAACGCTTTGGATGATTTAGCGTTCCTTATGGCATTGGTAACATCGTCCATTGTAAACTGTGGTGGTTCCTCCTCGGCAGGAAGAGATCTGATGCGACGTAATACTCTTCTTTTCGCCCTGTCACTCTCGGGGTGCTCGACAAACTGTCGATTGAAATAACTTGCGCACATGTTCGGGTCAGTCAACGTAACTTCGCCAAACGTGACTGAGGTCCTATCTTCCCTTCTTCCAGGGTTCGAGAGTGACTTAACCGATGCCCACAATTCACCTATACCGGCTCCAATGTTGCAACTCTTCAGATGATTTAACCACTTGTTCCGCTTGTGCTCGCCGTCCAGCCTGTTAACTTCCAGTGTCAGCTCCCAAACTCTGGGGTCATTGGGGTTGGTTCGGCGAAACTCATCATGCTGGAAAGTTTGGTCTTACTTCGGGTATCCGACCAGCAGGGATATGGCGACCGGCTGAAGCAGTTATGATGTCTCGGAACGTCCTTTCCACTACCCGAACATCAGAAGGATTGGGCAATTCTCTGAAGCGATGATTGGTGAACTCTCTGAAACTCGGCCAATCAGCTTTCTTATGATTGACGAATGTGCGGCGTTCAGAGGTGATGAAGTCGGGTGGTCTGCTAATGGAGACAATTATGGGGAGATGGTCTGATCCAAGGGAAATGACGGGTTGTCAGGTAATGTCATTTGTCAGACCAGGTGACACGATGGTTATGTCTGGCGAACTGTGACACTCTCCTCTAATTCTGGTAGGGGCGTCCTCATTGACTGTGCAAAACATAGAGCTATCAATCTGCTCAGCCAGCGCTGTACCTCTCTGGTCGTTTTCGAGGGCCGAATGCCACATCTCATGATGCGCATTAAAGTCCCCCAGGACCAGACGATTATGACCTTGCAAGAGCGGGCTAATGTCAGGCCTATAATCAGGGATACAGCTATTTCTCGGCGGGATGTATACATTCAGCAACTCTATCTCGGCAGCTCCACACCTGACTGCTACCCCCATACATTCCATGTATGGGTCACTAGAGACAGGCTCAAGCGAGATAGGTCTGTATTGGACAGACTGGTGCAATAGGAAAGCCAATCTCCCACCTCCACTTCTGGTGCGATCTTTCCTCAGAACATTGTAACCATCACAATGCTCTAAGCTGTGGTTGTTGTTCAGCTTGGTTTCCTGCACCGCCGCGACCTTGATGTTCTTCCGACTCATAAAATCTACTATCTCCTCGATCTTACCTCGGAGTCCATTGCAATTCAATTGCAAAAAGGCTGCATTTTCGGGGATTGGGACAACAACGGCTGGTATTAAAGGCTGCGTGTGCGGTTGTTGTCGAGGGGACTGCGGAGGAGTTTCGTAGTCAGACGATGAGGTAGTTTCGTAATCCGGCGACGACTCACTGGGGACTGTGTTCACGCAGCATGCAGCAACATAGTCCCTGTCGTAGTCCCTCACGTGGACGAGTCCAGAGCAACCCCTTAGATGCACCCACTCCTGACATCTATTGCATCTCACCGAAGGTTGGATGTGGGTGAAGATGCGAATGTGACAAACTGAGCACAGATATATTGGTCCTGGGTTTTCCTCCGTCCCGGCTCGGACCAATAGAATTCGGAGCAGGCATTCCGGGATATGCTGCTCCCAACACAGAAAAACGAAACAAATACGAACATGTACACACTGAGGTGGCAGCCGCTGGCCGGAACATTGGTTTTGTGTTGTTCCGGGTCAATCCGGTACGAAAGAACCCGCTGCCGTGGGATTGATCTCGCTGAGGTGATGAAGTCGGGTGGTCTGCTAATGGAGACAATTATGGGGAGATGGTCTGATCCAAGGGAAATGACGGGTTGTCAGGTAATGTCATTTGTCAGACCAGGTGACACGATGGTTATGTCTGGCGATCTGTGACACTCTCCTCTACTTCTGGTAGGGGCGTCCTCATTGACTGTGCAAAACATAGAGCTATCAATCTGCTCAGCCAGCGCTGTACCTCTCTGGTCGTTTTCGAGGGCCGAATGCCACATCTCATGATCCGCATTAAAGTCCCCCAGGTGTTTCTATTGGAGACACAAAGCTCTTCTTTAAAAGGCCAGGGATATATTTAGAAGACCACAAGTCTTCTTCACATAATCTTCTCATCCAAAGGTATTTCTTTAGAAGACCCCAACATATTTTAGAAGACCACAGTTATATCTGTAGAACATTTAATTAGGTTCCTTTAGAAGACCCAAGGGTCCCTTTAGAAAGCCACAAACATTTCTGTATAACTCCCTTTGAAAGACACAAAGTTCTTCAGGGCACTTTTTTAAACCAAAGGTCTTCCTTTAGAGGACCCCATAGGTCTATGAAGATCCATAGGTTTCTCTCTAGAAAATAAAAAGACCTGCGGTTAGTTTACCAAAAGATCTTCCCACAGAAGATCCAAAGGTCTTCTTACAGATGACACAATGGACCCAAGATTCTCCCCAAGGAAGACCCAAAGGTCTTCTTATAGAAGATCCCAAGATCTTCATACAGAAGACGCAAAGACTTCCTTTAGAAAAGTCAAAGGTACTCTTATAGACGACCTAAAAAGCCTCTTACAGAAGTCCCAAAGTTCTTCCAACAAAAGAAGTCCCAGATCTTCTTACAGAAGACCCAAATATCGACCTAGAGAAAACTGAAATTCATATAAAAGACCTAAAGCGCTTTTTTTTAGTAGTTACTGAGATTTTCCTACAGAAAACCCAAACGACCTGCTTTAAAAGACCCAAATGTGCTTCTACAAAAGGCCCAATGGTCTAGCTATAGACGATTCAAAGGTCTTCCTATAGAATATCCAAAGAACTTCATATAGAAGGCCAACCTATAAATCTTGATATAAAAGACCAAAAGGACTTCCTCTATAAGAGCCAAAGATGTTCTTAAAGAAGACCTAAAAGGCTTCTTACAGAAGACCCAAAGTTCTTCCAACAAAAGAAGTCCAAGATCTTCTTACAGAAGACCCAAAGATCTTCGTAGAGAAAACTCAAACTCCCATAAGAGACCTAAAGATCTTCTTTTAGTAGTTACTGAGATTTTCCTATAGAAAACCCAAACGACCTGCTTCAAAAGACCCAAATGTGCTCCTACAAAAGGCCCAATGGTCTAGCTATAGACGGTCCAAAGGTATTCCTATAGAATATCCAAAGAACTTCATATAGAAGAGACCTATAGAAGGCCAACCTATAAATCTTGATATAAAAGACCAAAAGGACTTCCTCTAGAAGAGCCAAAGGTCTTCTTAAAGAAGGCCTAAAAGGCTTCTTGCAGAAGACCCAAAGTTCTTCCTACAAAAGATTCAAGTGTATTTCTATAAAAGAACCCAAGTTCTTCCTATACTCGATCCAAAAATCTTGCTATGGAATACCCAAATGTCTTCTTATTAAAGACCCAAAAGACCTAAAAGTCTTCTTCTTACAGAAGGCCCTACAGAAAACTCAAAGGATTTCTGTAAAGTAACCAAAGGTCTTCTCATAGAGGACTCATAGGTTTTCCTATAAAAGACCCAAAGATCTTCCTATAGAAACCCCAAAGGGCTTCCTATAGTAAACCCAAAGATCTTCTTTACGAAGGTAAGTTGTTTTTCCTATAAACTACCAAGAGATGGTTTATTTATGAAATATCCCTTATTAAATCCAGTTCTTCCTCAATAACACCCATCAAACCTGATGAAGACCCAAACGTCTCTCTATAGAACACCAAATTGTCTTTCAATCAAAAATCAAAAGGTCTTCCTTTGGAACAGCCGAAGGTCTTACTGTAGAAACCCCTTAGATCTTTCTATAGAAGGCCAATATGACCACAGTTGTCGCAATGGTATTTTTATTGAAGATCCATGAAATATTATTGGAGATCCAAAGAACCAAAGATAGTCCCATGATTTTTTTATTTTCCTAAAAAAATACCAATGGTTTTCATTAACAGGACCCAATGTCTGCTTATAAAACCCCCTGAAGTCTACCTATAGAAGCCGAAAATGTCTCACCATACAAGACCTTAAAGTCTTCCTATGGAAGACCCAAAAGTTTGTCTATATAAAAACTAAAAGTCTTTCTACAAAAAAAAAAAAAAAAAAAAAAAAAAAAAAACCAAAGGAGTCCTCTGTAAAGATGGTCATAATGTCGTCTTTAAAATAAGATATTTTTCCTGTAGAAGTCTGTTGGGAGGACTCCTATTGAAAAGCCTGACTAAGGAAGTTTTTTTAGAGGGCCCCAAAGTCGTGTATGGTCTATGTGTGTGGTTTGGACCTTATCACCTACTTCTACGCTACTACATTATTTATTGAGCTACTCAGCGACAAAACTGCCTAACACACATGTTCAAAACAAATAAAACTGACTATAAAGATTTAAACGGAAACTTTTGAAATATGTAGATACTTAAAAAATCCATATTCCATTGCATAACACTTGGTTAGCATTTATTTAAAAAGGTTCCGGTTAGATTTTCATAGTCACTTTGATTTTTTTGAACATGTGGGTTAGGCCGTTTTGGCGCTGAGCGCTTCAATTAAGGCATCTGGAACCAATTTAGTTGCACAAAGCATGTGCTTACCAACCATATATGTAACTTGTCATCTATTATAGAGAGGGCGGAACTGAAAAATCTTTCCTATACACAACTTTTTGTATTGAGATGTCTAAAGAATTTAGGGCCACTTAATTTCAGAATCATTTACATTTACTATGGAAAAATTTTTGCTAAGCGTTTGCTGAGATAAATAAAAATTATCTTCAAAATGTCCATTGCAAAATATTTTCGGCTGGATGCTCCAAAATTAATTTTTTAAAATACTTTTTTTTCAGCATTAATGCTTTCAATTACAAAATCCCACAACTAATCATTACCCCTTGTGTTGTTTCTTTTCCTTCTTGCAGATACACACAACTTCCCCCCACATTGTAACCCATTAAACGAAGAACGAGCACAACACGCAGAATTCATGTGGGAGAAATCGTCGTTGGCGACGTTAATCAACAAAAATGCCGGCCAAATGATTTTGTTTAAGCAACGACGAACGCATTGAACGACGAACTCATCATCGAAAATAATCCGGCAAAACAAAATCCCCCCCCAAAATAAAACATACATTCCTTTATTGAGAGAATTAACTAACAAAAACAACAACAAACATTAAAACTACATTTAACTAAACAACACCAACAACACTCTCTGTCTCACACCCACACAAACACTTCGAAAATATCAACAGTGTCACGATGATGATGATGACAGGTGAAAGGAGTTGTGGTGGCGGCGGTGCGGGCAATATGATGCTACTCAAAATGGTGTTATCACTTCTGGTCGTTTGCATTCTGTTTGGCAGCAGCACAGAAGCCTTTGAAACTGACTTAAAATTCAAACAGACCAAATACACAGAATGGTCAAAGAATATCACATATCTCAGCAAGACAAGCTACAATGCCAGGGGCATGAAGCCCCTCTATGAAATTAGTCACAAAGTAATGTGGTTTTTGATAGGCGGTGAAAATCCCATACCGGAAGGTGAGTTTAAATTGGAATTTTATTTATAGAGGTGTTGATGTGTGAGACTTTGTTTCTCTTTCAGGTTATTTTGAACTAAAAGATGGTCATGTGCTAAAAGGTCCCAAAGCCGAACGTAATGAATGGGGTGATTTGGTATTACATTACTGGCCCATATTGTTAATAGTTCTTTTGGTGGCCGTAATGGTGGCTTCAATGCCCATCATTGGGTAAGTAGTAGGGAGGCTAGAAAATTCAGTACTCATTAAATGGATTTTAATTGATTTTGTTTTGTCTTCTCATTTCCTTGTAGTTTGTGCTTTTGCTGTTGCCGTTGTGCTGGAGCCTGCGGTGGTCGCTCAGAACCATTTGATAAAAAACATGACACGTGTCGACGTGTCTTTCTTGGTTTCTTGTTAATAATATTGGCGACAGGTATATTGTAAGTATTCAATCAATATGTTGAACATTTGTTTTTTTTTTAATTTTAGTGGAGGTGCATTAAAATAAACAGGAAAGATGGTCTTTTTAAAGAGGAATATATGGAAGAAGGGAAAAAATCTCTTCTTATAAAAGACAAATAGGTCAACTTATAGAGAACCAGCTGGTTTCGTTATTCCTATAGAACAACTTCTTTCTACAGAATATTCAAAGGATCTTCAAAGAATCAGGGCAATCATGAATATTTCCCTCGGACGGAAAATAATTTAAAAAAGTGGAATTCTTTTAAAATTAACATTTTAAAACGTTGAAAACTACTAGAATCACTTGATGATGGAGTATTCTCGCCGAATTCGCAAAAATATTCCCTTTTTGGACATAAATATGGAAATAAAAAATTGTGAAATAGGGAAAAGATAACAAATTACGCACGGAATTTTAATTAATGATTGGCCTGAATATCTTTCACCGTAAAGCAAAATAGGTGGTCTTTCTATGGAAAAAGTAAAACCTCTTCCTAACCTCTAAAACGACTATCGGAACGATCATCTTATACATGAGTTTCAGTAGAAGGACTAAAATGTTCCAATAGAAAATCCAAAAGTCAGCTTAACGAAGATCACAAGAGCTTCCTGGAAGGACACAGAAGTGGCCCTTACAAAAGATCCACAGGTTCTCCTTAGACTCTCCTATAGAAGTTCAAAACAGAATATTTCTTTGCAGAAGACCTTATAGTTATTTTCATAAAAGACTTGGTTTTGCTAGAGGGAGCCACATGGTCTTTATATAGACGGACGAAAAGATCTTTCTACACAAGATCTAAATATCATCTTATAGAGAACCCAAGAGACTTTCTATGGAAAAAAGATACGCTACATAAGACTAAAGGCCTTCCATCCAATGGAAATTCAAAAGATTTAAAGAGAAACCCCACTGATCTTCCAAAGATTTAAAAAGAAACCCCACTGATCTTCCATTGGAAGAAACAATGATCTACCAATGACTTCGCATAGAAGACCAAGACAAAAAGTCTTTCCACGTAAGACCAAAAAGACTTTATGTAGACTACCAACATTTATTCCCACTGATGGCCCAAAATTCTTTATTAAG
This sequence comes from Musca autumnalis, assembly GCF_047663935.1. Classification (NCBI taxonomy): domain Eukaryota; kingdom Metazoa; phylum Arthropoda; class Insecta; order Diptera; family Muscidae; genus Musca; species Musca autumnalis. The sequence goes on from NW_027411977.1 coordinate 22,858,066, forward strand.
AAAATTCAAAATCCAATGAGGGATCCTAAGATCTTTCCATAGGCGATTAGATACTGCTATTGAAGGCAAGAATGCCCTATTAAACGCCCTGTAGAAGACCCAATGATCTTCCTATAAATAACCCAATAACCGTCCCAATAATCTTCCTATAAATAACCCAATAACCTTCCCAATGAAGATCCAATGGTCTTCCCATAGACTACCCATTCTAATAAATTCTATTCTATTAAAAGTCCCAAGCGGGTTTCCACCACACTATAACCATAAGTCATTCCACAGAAGACCTCATTGAAGACCGAAATTATTTTAATAGAACACCTAAAGTTCTTCCCTTCTATTATAAGTCCAAAAGTCGTCCCACAGAAAACCTCGTTGAGTACCGAAAATTCTTTTAATGGAAGACCCGAAGGTCTTCCTAAAGAAAACCCAAAGATCTTCCTATAGAAAACCAAAAACTCTTCCCAAACAAATCCTGTGGGTCTTCTATTAGAAGTGCCAAGAGTTTTTCCACAAAAGACCCAAAGGTCGCCCACAGAAGCTATAAAGAGATTCCCGTTGAAGAATGAAAATTCTTTTAATTGAAGACCTGAAGGTCTTCCTAAACAAGACCCAAAGATCTTCCTATATAAAACCCAAAAGCCTTCCCAAAGAAGACTCAAAGGTCCTCCCATAGCAAACCCATAGATCTTCTAATAAAAGTCCCAAAGGTTTTACCACAGAAGATCCAAAAGTCTTTCCACAGAATAACCCAAAGGTGTTCTAAGTCTTAAGGGGTTTGTCCACAGAATACCTAAAGCTCTTCCCATTGAAGCCCAAAAATTGTTTCAATAGAAGATTCGAATGTCTTCCTTAAGAAGACCCAAAAGCCTTCACAATAATGATCCTAACTTCCTCCCATAGAAGACCCATAAGATTTCTAATAAAAATAAAAAAATCCCAAGGTTTTTTTTCGCTAAAGAGAAAAATGTCTTCCCATAGAATACCTAAAGATGTTCCCATTAAAAACTGAAAGTTCTTTCAATAGAAGACCCAAAGATTTTTCTATAGAAAACTCAAAAACCTCCCTAAAGAAGAATCAAAGGTCTTCTATAGACGACCCATATGACCCCAGAGTTTTACCACATAATACCCAAAAGCCTTCCCAAGGAAGACCCAAACGTCCTCGCAAAAACTCTTCCCAAACAAATCCTGTGGGTCTTCTATTAGAAGTGCCAAAGGTTTTTCCACAAAATACCCAAAGGTCGCCCCACAGAAGCTATAAAGAGATTCCCGTTGAAGACCGAAAATTCTGTTAATAGAAGACCTGTAGGTCTTCCTACACAAGACCCAAAGATCTTCCTACATAAAACATAAAAACCTTCACAAAGAAGATTCACAGGTCCTCCCATAGCAAACCCATAGGTCTTCTAATAAAAGTCCCAAAGGTTTTACCACGGAAGATCCAAAGATCTTTCCAGATAATAACCCAGAAGGTCTTCTAAGTCTTAAGGGTTTGTGCACAGAATACCTAAAGCTCTTCCCATTGAAGCCCAAAAATTGTTTCAATAGAAGACTCGAAGGTCTTCCTAAAGAAGACCCAAAAGCCTTCACAATAATGATCCTAACTTCTTCCCATAGAAGACCCATAAGATTTCTAATAAAAATTCTAAGGGTTCCAAGGGTCCACTGAAAGGTCTTCTAATAAAAATCCCAAGGTTTTTTTTCGCTAAAGAGAAAAATGTCGTTCCACAGAATACCTAAAGATCTTCCCGTTAAAAACCGAAAATTCTTTCAATAGAAGACCCAAAGATTTTTCTATCGAAAACCCAAAAAAACTTCCCAAAGAAGACTCAAAGGTCCTCCCATAGACGACCCATTTGATCCCATAGAAAACCCAAAAAACTTCCCAAAGAAGACTCAAAGGTCCTCCCATAGACGACCCATTTGACTCCAGAGTTATACCACAGAAGACCCAAAAGCCTTCCCAAAGAAGACCCAAACGCCCTCGCATAGAAGACACATTGGTTTTCTAATAAAAGTTCCAAGGTTTTTGTCCACAGAAGATCCAAAGATCTTCCTATATAAAACATAAAAGCCTTCACAAAGAAGACTCATAGGTCCTCCCATAGCAAACCCATAGGTCTTCTAATAAAAGTCCCAAAGATTTTACCACAGAAGATCCAAAGATCTTTCCAGAGAATAACCCAAAAGGTCTTCTAAGTCTTAAGGGGTTTGTCCACAGAATACCTAAAGCTCTTTCCATTGAAGCCCAAAAATTGTTTCAACAGAAGACTCGAATGTCTTCCTAAAGAAGACCCAAAAGACTTCACAGTAATGATCCTAACTTCCTCCAATAGAAGACCCATAAGATTTCTAATAAAAATAAAAAAATCCCAAGGTTTTTTTTTCGCTAAAGAGAAAAATGTCTTCCCACAGAATACCTAAAGATGTTCCCATTAAAACCCGAAAGTTCTTTCAATAGAAGACCCAAAGATTTTTCTATAGAAAACTCAAAAACCTCCCCAAAGAAGAATCAAAGGTCTTCCCATAGACGACCCATATGACCCCAGAGTTTTACCACATAATACCCAAAAGCCTTCCCAAAGAAGACCCAAACGTCCTCGCAAAAACTCTTCCCAAACAAATCCTGTGGGTCTTCTATTAGAAGTGCCAAGGGTTTTTCCACAAAATACCCAAAGGTCGCCCCACAGAAGCTATAAAGAGATTCCCGTTGAAGACCAAAAATTTTTTTAATAGAAGACCTGAAAGTCTTCCTAAAGAAGACCCAAAGATCTTCCTATATAAAACATAAAAGCCTTCACAAAGAAGACTCATAGGTCCTCTCATAGCAAACCCATAGATCTTCTAATAAAAGTGCCAAAGGTTTTACCACAAAAGATCCAAAGATCTTTCCAGATAATAACCCAAAAGGTCTTCTAAGTCTTAAGGGGTTTGTACACAGAATACCTAAAGCTCTTCCCGTTGAAGCCCAAAAATTGTTTCAATAGAAGACTTGAAGGTCTTCCTAAAGAAGACCCAAAAGCCTTCACAATAATGATCCTAACTTCTTCACATAGAAGATCCTTAAGATTTCTAATAAAAATTCTAAGGGTTCCAAGGGTCCACTGAAAGGTCTTCTAATAAAAATCCCAAGGTTTTTTTCGCTGAAGAGAAAAATGTCTACCCACAGAATACCTAAAGGTGTTCCCATTAAAAATCGAAAGTTCTTTCAATAGAAGACCCAAAGATATTTCTATAGAAACCCCAAAAACCTTCCCAAAGAAGACTCAAAGATCCTCCAATAGACCACCCATATGACCTAAGAGTTTTACCACATAAGCCCCAAAAGCCTTCCCAAAGAAGACCCAAACGCCCTCGCATAGAAGACTCATTGGTTTTCTAATAAAAGTTCCAAGGTTTTTGTCCACAGAAGACCCAAAGATCTTCCTATATAAAACATAAAAGCCTTCACAAAAAAGACTCATAGGTCCTCCCATAGCAAACCCATAGGTCTTCTAATAAAAGTCCCAAAGATTTTACCACAGAAGATCCAAATATCTTTCCAGAGAATGACCCAAAAGATCTTCTAAGTCTTAAGGGTTTGTCCACAGAATACCTAAGGCTCTTCCCATTGAAGCCCAAAAATTGTTTCAATAGAAGACTCGAACTTCTTCGTAAAGAATACCCAAAAACCTTCACAATAATGATCCTAACTTCCTCCCATAGAAGATCCATAAGATTCCTAATAAAAATTCTAAGGATTCCAAGGGTCCACTGAAAGGTTTTCTAATAAAAATCCCAAGGGTTTTTTCGCTGAAGAGACAAATTTCGTTTCATGGAATACTTAAAGATCTTCCCATTAAAAACCAAAAGTTCTTTCAATAGAAGACCCAAAAATGTTTCTATAGAAAATCCAAAAACTTACCAAAGAAGACTCAAAGGTCCTTCCATAGACGAGCCATATGATCCAATAGTTTTACCACAGAAGACCCAAAAGCCTTCCCAAAGAAGACCCAAAAGCCTTTCCAAAGAAGACCAAAAAGCCTTCCCAAAGAAGACCCAAACGCCCTCCCATAGGTTTTCTAATAAAAGTTCCAAGGTTTTTGTCCACAGAAGACCCAAACGGTCGTCTAATATAAGTCCCAAGGGGTTTTCTGAATTCTGCAGAAGACCCAAAAGTCCCAAAGGTTTTTCGGCGGAAGACCCAAATGTCGTCCGACAGAAGGCCTAAAAATCTTTTTATTGAAGACCAAAAGCTCTTTCAATAGAAGATTCGAAGACCTTCCTCAAGAAGACCCAAATATCCTCCTATAGAACCCAAAAGCCATCCCAAAAGAAGACCCACAGGTCTTTATAAAGAAAATCTACTAGACTTCCTATAGAAGACCCAAAAATATTCCTACAGAATAGAAAAATATGTTGCTATTGAAGACCCAAAGACCTTCCTATAGAAGACCTAAGGGTTTTCCTAGAGAAGATCAAAAAATCTTTCTATAGGAGCCCCAAAGGACTTTTTATAGACGACCTATAGAATTCCCAAAGGCCTTCCTACAAACGACTCAAATGTCTTTCTATAAATGACACGAGGGTATTCTTATAGAAGTCGCAAGGATCTTCTTATTAAAGGATCCAAAGGTCTTTCCACAGATGACCTAAAGGTCCTCCTATAGAAAATCAAGAAGTCTTCCTATGGAATTAACTATGGCACATATTTCTATAAAGTGAACAATGTTTTCCTATAGAAGACCAAGCAGTTTTCATGTGGAGGACCGAATTGCATCCTAGGGAAAACTAAGCTATTAAGTATAAGACTCAAAGGACATCCTAAAGAAGTTTCAAAGGCCTTTCTATTAAAGACCCTTTACATACCTATAGATCAGCATTGGGCACCATCACAATTAAAGGCTAAATATTGTGCTTGTATCAATCAAACTATTGATTTTAAGTTTCCAGTTGGAATACCTATGTGACAAGATATTAACATTTCTTTGTCTTCCTTAATGTTTGTTTTTGGCTACTTCAAAATGTCCTTTTGCTGTTTAAGAAGCACAATTTGTTTCTGTGTTAAATCCTATGAGTCTCGTCTAAGTCATTTTGAACTTGTAATGTTCTTTTAGGATACCTTTTAGATCTGCATGAAAAAAAACTTGATCATGTTTTTGAGGTTGTAGCACCCACTGAGTTTTAACCATTGTGCTGTTAACGTTTTTTATTTTATTTTAAATAAGTTATTTGTTTTATAAGTTGTCCCCAGTATCGTTGACCTTTTAATACAAATGAACAATCATATCCGTCATCTTCTGACCCCCTGGTGATTTAATGTAAACAAATATCTTCTCTTCATAACCTTACATTGTGCTTGCAAATGTGAGCTTGAAAGCCATTGTTATTCGTTTTTTTATTTTTGCTTCTTTTTCTAGATTTGGTGTTATTGTTGCATTCGCCACCAACAGTTACATGCAATATGGCATTGAAGACAGTACAGATGCTGTACGAGCTGGCAGTAAAGATACACAGAAATTTTTATCGGTTACATCTGAACAATTGGAATATGTATTGGTTACTAATTATAAGCAATTATCCGATCATTTGGAAGATATATTGAGGAGTAAGTTGAAGAGCATTTTGTTTTTTTATTTTTTATTTATTTTATACTTTTTTCTATTATCCTTTTAGCCACTTCGGATTATATTATAACCAATCTGGAAGAAAAATCCAAAGCCATATCGGTTAGTCGCTTAACAGCATTCTTAGAAAAGTTACCAAGTCTCAAAAATAAATTGCAACAAATGAAAACAATCACCAATGATTTGAGGGTTTATGCATCGCAGTTGAGTGATGGTAAGCTGTTTGTTTTACTTTCTTTATCATCTGCATTCCTTTTACTATTTTCGTTTTCTTTTATAACATCTTTTAGGTTTACGTGGTGTTAAACGTGATTTGCTGGTCATGCTTAACAAATGTTCTGATCAATCGTGTAAGGACGTTTTGAATCGTTATGAAATCGGAAAATTGGATGCAAATGGCATACACTATGATCAGGTAAATAGTATTGTATTTGTTTCTATAAAAAAAACCTCTACTAACTTTTGTGTTTAAAAGCGATTTCTAAATTGTTTTTATTTATTACAACAATTTTTCGAAATTTATTTTTACTTTTTGGATGTTTTCTAAACATAAAATGTTTGTATAAGCCAATATGGTGGTTTATGCTTTGATCGACTAAGAAAAAAATCTCCCAGTTCAATAGATGTCTAGAGGAGAAATTTTTTTATTATATGTTATAAATTTATAATTTATTTCGGATTTCTGATTGCAATAATAATTCTGCACTGTAATTTATAAGACATCTGTCTTGTTGTGCAAGAAAGAATAAATCAAAATTATTTTTTTTTTTTATTAATTTTCTCGTTTAGAGTTAAGCTTGATGATCGGAAATTATTTGCAAGTGAAAAAGGAAAGCCAAGGACTCGAACCCACATAGTCACCAAATTACGTTACCTGGTTTCATTGGTGGTAAAGCAAATCTTCGGACGTATCGACTATGTAATAGCTTCTCTGTCCTAGAACTTATCACGGCGTGTTAGCGTTCAAAGCCAAAACTCATAACTTCAAAGGCAGCGCAAAAAAAGCGTTTGTCGTGAAGAAAATACATTTCTGTGGCCAAGTATCCGCGTAAATGTACAAAACACATTTGCATTTGAAAAACGATAAGTTCTAGGACAGAGAAGCCATTACATAGTCGATACGTCCGAAGATTTGCTTTACCACCAATGAAACCAGGTAACGTAATTTGGTGACTACTATATGGGTTCGAGTCCTTGGCTTTCCTTTTTCACTTGCAAATAATTTCCGATCATCAAGCTTAACTCTTAACGAGAAAATTAATAAAAAATCATTAAAAATTATCTTCGCCCTTACAGGCAAAATTTCAAATCAAAATTATGCCGATCTTTTATACCACCCACAATAAGAACACCGTAGTGGTACAATAGTATGCACATTCCCATTCGATTCCCAGGCCAGACAACATTACATTTTCAAAGCTGACGAATATACCCCTCAGCGTAATGTTGGCGACATTTCCTGAGTATTTCAGTCATGAAAAACTTCTCTACAAGTAGTTTCAAGCCGTTCGAACTCGGTGCAAAGCATGGACAAAATCGATTACTCCCTTCGAGAGTTATCGTGCACACAATTTCAATGGGAAAATTGAACTTTTGTGGTGGAAGAGAAGACCGATATGGCCCATTATTGAAACATGATCCAAAGTTGGATATTTTTGATCGAACTTTGAAATAATATATGGAAACAGTGCATCGAAACGCTAAGCTTAAAAATATATACAAGTAAACAGTACGTTTGTGTGAAATATCCATCAAGAGATGGACATATATATACAAGGTGGCGCAAAAGTAACCTTCCGATGTTTTTTGGCTGTAATTAAAAAAAATGAAAAACTTTGATTCTTCTTGTGGATTATTTTTATTTGGTTTTTTAATTTTTTTTACATCAAGTCGAGAATATGATATCAGATAAATAGCCGCCGCCACAGTTTATTGCCTTTTGAGCCCTTTTTATGACATTTTCCATCACTTTGGCCAAAACTTCCGGCGATAGGTCCTCACATTCTTGGCGGATATTGTCTTGAAGAGCTGAAAGAGTCTGAGGCTTGTTGACATAAAACCGCGACTTCAAAAAGCCCCACAAAAAGAAGTCTGGAGCTCCTCATCACTCATGATAATTTTTGATGAAAAATCATCTTCCTCTTGGTGGCGATTAAGGATGGCTTGATCGTATGCTAGACGCGATCTAACAGCTGATGCACCGTCTGGACTTTGTACGGAAACATCTTTAAATCTTGTACCAAAATTCGCTGTAAAGACCGTCAACTGATACCCATTTGCGTGGCACGTCGTCTGGCCTATGTCGACGGCGCTTCCATGACATCCTCGACTACAGCAGCAATATTCTCTGCAGAACGGATACTCTCCGCGGTCTGCCATGCATGGCAGCATCACGTGTTGTGCCAGTCTCTTCGAGGCGAGCGGCTAAACGTCTGCGACGAAATTCACGTTTGTGCCAAAGTCACCGACCGATTATTGGTCAAATAAATAGTCACCAATATTCCGCGTTCTGGAGCAGTGTAGCGTAACATTGTTTATTAACGTGTATTTTACATGTGTTTACTACACAAATGTCAAAACAGAACTGACATTAGGGGCCAATCGCAAAAATTATAACATTTTCTGATAGGAGGATTACTTTTGCGCCATCTTGTATATGTTCAGAAAACCCGATATAGACAACTTTCGTACTGGAAGACTTGCCGCATACAGTCTCTACTAATCAGCAACCTATATTCTGTCAATATTGAAGTATCGGGGTACCCAGATGTATAACAAATAGGTATCTGCATCTGCTAACGACTTAGATAGGTCCTCTTCCATAGAAGTTCATCGAAACATCTTCTGTGTCTTAAAGGCCTTTAGAAAGAATTCTGTCGATAGAAGATCTTTGGAAGACATTCTGGGGTCATTTGTTCATTAGAAGATCTATAGGTTTTCAGTCAGTAGAATACATTAATGAGTTTTTTTATAGAAGACCTTGGAAAGTTCGTTGAGGGTCTCCGTCTTGGCTGTCCTTAGCTGAGTTTAAAATGGTCTTCGGTTTCGAGAAAACCTTCAGTTTACTAAGGAAGACCTTCAGAAAGTCTTCTGTCCATAGAAAAACTAAAAAGCTATAAAAAGTTTTAAAATTAAACCTTTAAAATATCTTCTGTCCTTAGAAGCAATGTAGAAGGTTTTCTGTCCCTGCTTTGCGACCTTGAGAAGCCATCTGTAAAAAAAAACTTTAGAATATCATAGAATACCTTTAAAGATCTTCTCGCTTTCAAATGGTCTTCTCGCTTTAGAAGAACTTTAGAAGATCTTCTCTCCATAGAAAACTTTCAGAAGGACTTTCAGAAGACCTTCTATAGAAAGACCTTCCGAAGGCCTTCTTTCTATAGGAGACCTTCAGAAGTTCTCTCTGCAGAACACCCGCAGAAAGTCTTCTCTCTAAAGAGAACCTTGAAAAGGTCTCCTCTCCATAGAAAACCTTTAGAAAGTATTTTCTCTACAGAAGGCCTTTAGGAAGTATTCTCTCTATAGAAGACCTTTAGATGGCCTTCTCTCTATAGAAGACCCATAGTTAGTCTTCTCGCTAAGAAGACCTTTTGAAGGTCTTCTCTTTATAGAAGATGTTTACAGGGTCTTCTTTTTATTGAAGACCTTAAGAAGGTCTTCACTTTACAGAAGACCTTAAGAAGGTCTTCTCTTTATAGAAGATCTTCAGATGGTATTCTCTCTATAGAAGACCTTTATAAGGTCTTCTCTCTATAAAAGACCTTCAGAGAGTCTCCTTTGTATAAAATGCCTTTACTTACTTACTTACTTAGCTGGCCCATTACAGAACATTTGTTCTATAGGCCGAACTAAGAAGAGATCTCCATTCCTCTCTATTTGTTGCTTTGCTCTCTGGAATACCGCGCCTTTTCATCTCAACATCCACTTGTTTGCGCCATCTATTCCTTGGCCTGCCAATTCTGCGTGCACCGCCATGTGGCATGTATTCATACGCCTTTTTAGCGGGTTCATCATCGCTCATTCTTATGATATGGCCTAGCCAACGCAATCGCTGCATCTCGATACGTTTAACAATATTGATGTCGTTGTATAGCAGATACAGCTCGTGGTTCATGCGACGTCGATATTCACCGTCAACGCAGATTGGTCCGTAGATCTTTCGAAGAATTTTTCTCTCAAACACACCAAGCACTGCCATGTCTGCTTGCGCAAGTACCCAGGCTTCGGAGCCATACATCAGCACGGGTAGTATCAGTGTTTTGTAGAGCGTTATTTTTGTTTGACGAGATGTGGCTTTGTTTTTAAACTGCTTACTTAATCCAAAGTAGCATCTGTTGGCCAATACAATTCTTCTTTTTATTTCACAACTGATGTCGTTTGTTGTGTTGACGGAGGTGCCGAGGTAGACGAAGTCTTTTACTACCTCAATATTATAGGAACCAACTTCCACAGTCGGTCCGAGCTCAATGGACGCATTGCGCGTCGACACCATCAACTTGGTCTTCTCACCGTTTACCGCCAGACCCACTTTAGCAGATTCTCCTTCGACCTTTATAAAGGTATCAGTTACTTCTTTTACTGATCGACCCATGATGTCTATATCATCAGCATAAGCAAGTAACATGTGACTATTGGTGTAGATTGTGCCACTTCTTTTGACGTTTGCCTCTCGTATAACCTTTTCTAGCAGGATGTTGAAGAGGTCACACGAAAGGCTGTCTCCTTGTCTGAAACCTCTTTTGGTACCAAACTCTTCGGAGAGGTTCTTTCCTATTTTAACTGAGGACCTCGTGTCAGTTAAAGTCATTTTACAAAGCCGGATGAGCTTTGCGGGAATACCAAATTCAGACATGGCTTGGAATACCTTTGACCGCAGCGGACTGTCGAAGGCTGCTTTATAATCGACAAAAAGGTGGTAGGTGTCGATCTGCATCTCTTGGGTCTTCTCCAGGATTTGCCGCAGGGTAAATATCTGGTCAATGGTGGACTTGCCAGGTCTAAAGCCGCATTGGTATGGTCCAATAATCTCGTTGACCATTGGCTTTAGTCGTTCGCACAATATCCCTGACACGATCTTGTAGGCAATAGGGAGTAGACTTATGCCCCTATAGTTAGAGCATACAGTCTTATCTCCCTTCTTGTGGACGGGGCACAGGATACTCAGGTTCCAATCGTCGGGTACTCGTTCTTCCTGCCAGATGGTGCTAACTAGCTGATGAATACACCTTATCAGCGTGTCGCCTCCGGTTTTGAACAGCTCGGCTGGTAAGCCATCGGCCCCTGCTGCCTTATTATTCTTCAGCCGATTTATTGCTGTCTTTACCTCATCTTGGCTGGGCAGTATACATTCAATACCATCTTCTGGGATTGGGACTGTGGTATCTTCGTCTTCTTCGCTGCTATTGGATACCAACAGATTTGAAAAATGTTCTTTCCATATCCTGAGTATACTATCTGTATCAGTTACCAAATTACCTTGCTGGTCTCTACAGGAGGATGTGCCTGTACCAAAGCCATCAGTTTGATGCTTGACTCTTTGGTAGAATTTTCGGACTTCATTCTGGCTCCTGTACATCTCGATTTTTTCACACTCCCGCTTTTCCATCTCTCTCTTTTTCCTGCGGAAAAGACGTTTCTCCTCTCTCCTTTTCTCCCTGTATCTCTCTCGTGCGCTACGCGTTGCTACGGATTGTAAAGTAGCCTTATATGCCGCATTTTTCTCTTCGGTGGCAGCACGACACTCCTCATCATACCATGGATTCCTTGGTGGAGGTCTCTGGTATCCAAGTATGGATTTTGCGGCTGTTTGCATGGAGTGGGCAGATGCTTTGCCATTGCGCTGATATGTTATCGGGATGAGGAGGGCTTTGATTAAGCAATTGGGCTAGTTGAGTGGAATATGCTGTGGCTATCTGTTGTGATTGCAGCTTACCGATGTCTAACTTTCGTGTTGTGTCTGCTCGTACTTTGTTTGCTACGTTTAAGCGGGTGCGTACCTTTGCTGCAACAAGGTAGTGGTCCGAATCAATGTTTGCGCCTCGGAACGATCGTACATCCAACACGCTCGATGAATGTCTTCCATCTATCACAACATGATCAATTTGGTTTCTTGTTTTCTGATCTGGAGACAGCCAGGTGCCCTTATGAATATCGAGATGATTAAATCTGGTACTGCTAACTACCATGTTTTTTGCAGCTGCAAAGTCTATCAGTCTCATACCATTGTCAGATGTTTCACTGTGGAGACTGAATTTCCCGACTGTTGGGCCAAAGATATTCTCCTTTCCAATTTTGGCATTAAAATCGCCTAGAATGATTTTAATGTCATGGGCAGGGCAACGGTCATATGTTTCTTCTAAGCACTCGTAAAATATATCTTTGGTCTGTTCGTCCTTTTCTTCAGTGGGAGCATGAGCGCAAATAAAGCTGATGTTGAAGAATTTAGCTTTTATTCGAATTGCAGCAAGTCTTTCATTCACTGGAGTGAAGCTGGATACAAGATGTTTTAGTCTCCGACTAACTACGAATCCACAACCAAACTCATGCTTTACGTCATGGCAGCTATAATACAGTGCGTCACCTTTAGGTGTTGTTGTGACGCCTTTCCCAATCCATCGTATTTCCTGTATGGCAGTAATATCGGTCTTGTACTTTTCAAGTACGTCTGCCAATGCGAAGACTGCACCTTCTCTATAAAGAGTGCGAACATTCCAGGTGCAGATTCGCAGATCATGGTCCTTAAAACGTTTGCGGGGTTCGTCAACTTTAGAGGGGTTTGTTTTTCTTTTCTTTCGTTTTTTCATAGTAGGCTGTTTTTTCTAGGGGAGGGTTACTAACCCGACGCCCAAACCCAAGTTTTTAACGTTCTTATGGGTGAACGCGCGGCACATGTTAGCTCACTACCTTTAACGGGTGTTAAAGGCAGTTCCCCAGGTGACACCACGGGGAGGTCAGTGTCCACTTGGGATGAAAGAGGGACCAAGATAAATCCTGGGCTTTGCCATGTTAAAACCGGTCAGGACCGTTCCTTGGTATCTTCCATGCCTTTAGAAGGTATTTTTATACCCTCAGCCTTTAGACTAAAGAGGGTATTTACACTTTGATACGACCAAAAATGTGCCTCACTGAAATACGATATCCGTTTCAGACAATTTTGAGTAGATCTAGCAATGTCCGTCCGTCTGTCTGTCTGTCTGTCTGGCTGGCAGGCTGGTGCGCACGATAACTCTCGAACGGATCAATCGATTCGGTTCAAATTTTGGGTATCGAAATATTTTGTCCAGATTCGATTTAAGTTCGAAGATGGGCCATATAGGTCCACTCTTTCAGGTACCTCCCCCATAAATGTTCAAAAATTGGCGCAAAACTTGTGCGCACGATAACTCTTGTAGGGAATAACCGATTTGGTCCATACTTTGCACATCGTGTAATTTCTACCAAACTTAGATGAGGTTCCAATATGGACTCAATCGGTCCACTCCTTCGGGTACCTCCCACACAAAATTTCGTAAAAGTTCAGCTTAGGACCTGATCTCGAATCGCTTTGATTTTTGTTTACGCAAGTTGTATTCGCTGCCCTCTATACGACGCTGTAAGTTTCATTAGGGGCAAGTCCATACTTCCTGAGAAAATAGCCTGAAAGTTACAAAAAACCCTATGACACCGTGTGTAGTGGTTGGAGCGCAAGATAACTCTCGAACGGATCTGCCGATTCGGTCCAAAATTTGGCTTTCGTAATATTTTGTTCAATCTTAGTTCAAGTTCAAAGATGGATTATATCGGCCCACTCCTTTCGATACCTCCCCCACAAAATTTCGAAAATGTTCGGAAAATTTGTGCGTACGATAACTCTTGAAGGGAGGAATCGATTTGGTCCATACTTTGCACATTATGAAATTTCTACCAGACTTAGATGAGGTTCCAAGATGGACTCAATCGGTAAACTCCTTCGAGTACCTCCCACACAAAATTTCGGAAAAGTTCAGTTTAGGACCTGCTCTCGAATCGCCTTGGTTTTTGTTGTAACATATTGTATTCACTGTCCCCTATAGGAAGGTACAAGTTTCCTCAAGGGCAAGTCCATACTTCCTGAAAAAATAGCCTGAAAGTTGAAAAACAAACCATATGACACCATGTTTATGGGTGGAAGCGCAAGATAATTCTCGAACGGAAATTCCGATTCCGGCCAAAATTTGACCTTCGTAATATTGTTTCCAAACTTATTTTAACTTCGTAGATAAGCCATATCGGTCCACTCCTTCAGGTACCTACCCCACAAAAGTTCAAAAATATTCGGAAAAATTGTGCGCACGATAACTCTTGATGTGACCGATTTGGTCCATACTTTACACATGCTCATAATATCTACCAGATATAGATCAGGTTCGAATATGGCCTATATTTGTCCACTCAACCCGGTACCTCCCACACAAAATTTTGGATAAGTTCACTTTAAGACCTGCTATTGAATCACTTTGATTTTTGTTGAAGCAACTTACATTCGCTGCCTCAATTACGATGGTAAAAGTTTTTTCAGGGACAGGTCCATACTTCTTGAGAAAACAGCTCGAAGGGTGTAAAAACCCCCTATGGCATCATATATAGTGGCTGGAGACACACTTCCTTAATGGTCAAACCATTCCTTTAAGTATCTCCTCCGCAAAACTTTTGATCTTTAATCCTAATCAAAATTTATTCGGTTCATACGCCCAACATTTTTAAAACCACATAAATACATACGTTTTTTTTGGGAAAAAATTGTTTCAATATTCACAGGCTGAGGGTATATCTCTGTCGGCAAAGCCGACTAATACTTTTTCACTTGTTTATTTTAGAAGTTTCTCTCTCAATAGAAGAACTTTAAAATGTCTTCTCTCCATAGATGACGCTTAGAACGTCTCCTCTCTATAGAATACCTTCCGAAGGTATTTTCTCTATAGAAGTCTTTTGTCTCTGTAGATGACATTTAGAAGGACGTTAGCTCTATTGAAGATCTTGTCTAAATCGAAGACCGTTAATATGTTTTCTCTTTATAGTTCGTATTCTGACCAAAGAAGATTGAGAAGGTATTCTGTCTACAGAATGCCTTCAGATTTCATTCTGGTCAAAAATAAGAACGTACCGTTCTATAGAAGATCTTTAGAAGGTCTGTCTATAGGATACCATTTGAATGATTTCTGTTTATGAAATATGGCATCTGTCAAAAGAAGGCCGTTAAAAGTCGTTTGTCCGAAGAAGTCCTTTAGAAGTTTATCTGTACGTAGGAGGTATGTTTGGCATGGCAGACTTGTTAAGGTCTTCTATATAGAATAGCTTTACAAAGTATCCTGCCTTCTGTTTATAAGAGGCCTAACGGATATTTTTTGTCCATAGAAGACATTGAGAGATCTGCTGTTCATAGAATACCTCTAGAAAATATTCTGGCTATAGAAACCTTCGTGTTTAAAGGACTTAGTAAACTGTCCTTTTGTAGATAGCCTGCCATCAGATGACCCAAAGCAAAATAATCTGTTCCTTGAAGACCAAAAGAATAAATCCCGTGCCAAAAATCTTTAAGCTAGTCTTTTGATCCAATATGACCACCATAATAAGGGGTTTTTATTCCAAAAAGACGTTTTGAAAGTTTTCTGTCCCTACGAGAACCTTAGAAATTGTTATGTAAATAAAATCATTATTCCGCACTTTGTCTACAACAGACCTATAAACATTTTCTGTCTATAGAAGCCTTTTGTTCATTATAAACTCATCTTTATCTAGAAGGAAAGACTGTCCCTAGAAGCTCTAAAACATTGAATTTTCTATGCTTAAGCGGAAATACATCCAACATAGACTAATGTTTGATTTTAGGTCGGCTATTTTTTTATTTATTTATTTCAATTCACATATGACCAGTCTTTCGACCTTAAGGCTGTACACTACAATATAATGCCATGATAACAAGTAAATCCAAAACTGACAAAGATTAAATTGAGTATGACTTCGGTGCTTCATAGGGACACTTAATAACAAAGGCAAATAGACTATTTTACGTTTTCCGCCAAA
Organism: Musca autumnalis; assembly: GCF_047663935.1. NCBI lineage: Eukaryota > Metazoa > Arthropoda > Insecta > Diptera > Muscidae > Musca > Musca autumnalis. The sequence continues at coordinate 22,873,713 of NW_027411977.1, forward strand.
AACCTTTGATATGTGTTGTCGACATAAAAAAAGCTCCAGAGCAGAGAAAAAGCTACAAAGCTAATAAAATTATTGTCATAATAAAATTATTGTAGGCTAACGATTTTTTAGTTTTAATCCCTGATAAGTATAGGTGGTAAACAATCTTCCTTCGAACAAATATTCCACTTACTACCCCTTCACTTTTCATTGTTTCTAAAGAAATTCCCCATTCTTTTCCATTATAACCTCAATATACCAAAAGTTTATTGGAAGTTAAAAACAAATCCCATAACTAGAAGCTAATATAGTCTAATTCAAATATTCCTCTATTAACAATGTATTTCTTAATGCTCCCACTTTAAGATGGTGGATCGCTATTTCCCCAAGGTATGTGCTAATCCAAAAAAACAACAACTAACCTAAAAATGTACAAACTTAAGATGAAATGCAATTTATTCTTATTTTTAACACTTTCATCCTTTTTTTACAAACAGCTTCCCGATGTTAGCATAATTATTGATAATTTGGATCAGCTGATAAATGATAATATCGCCTCGGCTGGTGAAAAAGGTAGCAATGCCTTGAAACAGATGCGTGCACATCTCAACAATACCATTGCCAGTTATACACCACAAATTATTGAATCGATTAATAAGGCGGGTAAGTAAACGAACTTGAAGCCTCTCTGTTTGTAAATGTTGTGTTATGTAAACATTTTGTGTTTCAGGTGAAGGCCTGCAAAAGGCCTCGAATGACTTAAAGACCGAATTGGATAAGGTTTCAAAGATCATCTATACAAATACCAATAAATATACAAATATAGCTGATAATTATTTGGTTGAATATGGACCATATCGTTTTTATGTGGGCATAGGTGTTAGTTCCATATTGTTGTTGGTAAGTTGAATGGGTGATGGATGAACTTGCTGTCAAGAGGGAAATAATATTAATCGAATCCTTTGTCTTCTTTAATAGGTCTTAGTTTGTTTGGTTGCAGCTTTATTGTGTGGCATCTGTGGCAAACGTCCAGATGGTTATGGTGATGATTGTTGTAATAAAGGTTCTGGTTCCAGATTCCTTATGTTGTAAGTAAAACAAGGACTATAAGACTTGTCTGTTTATATTATAGCTTTTTGCCGCGATAACCTTCTTTAAGAGGATTTATTTGACGTATTCACAATGGAATTAACATTTGAAAGCCAATGGGTTTATTAAATCCGATTATATATAAACGTACTATTAAATCTGTTGAAGTTAGAAATAAAAAATTAGTAATATTTTTACTCAAAAATTTCCAATTTCTCTTCACCCTTTTAGTGCCGTTGCCATTATATTTTTGACAATATCGGGCATAACAATAATTGCCCTAATACATTTCTTAATTGGCATTGTAACCTATCGCGGTGTATGTGTGCCATTAAGGTAAGCGTTGTATAACCCATTCAAAAGGAAATCCTTGTAATTTGTTTTATTCTCACTCACACAGAAATCCCCAAGACGATGCTGTTTTCGCTGAATTTGATAATTTATTTGACTTAAACGAGGTACTATATCCCTCCAAAATAAAGGGCCAGGCCGCATCTGGCTCTCTGCCACCATTCCATATTTCACATGTCATTGTTGCATGCCAAAAGAATCAAACAATTTACGAAGTTTTACACGTTAACAATCGTTTTGATATAAACATCATTAAAGAATATCCTGCCGATTATAAAATCAATAAGACTTTAGACGATCTAGTCAATGGTATTGACTTTAACGATAGCAACGTTGATATACTATCGCCCGCCGATAAAGATCGCATCCTTAAATTGGGAGAGTCTGCACTGAAAGACTTTGATTCCGATCAATTTGTACACAATTTAAACGATAACATAACGAAACACTCTCTAACCGATATAGCACAACAATTGCGTGAAACTGCCAAAAAGATCACAAGTTCTGATATGAAAGATGTCCAGATATCGTTGCGTAATCAAGCTCTACACTTGGAAACATATGAACAGAATTTGGTAATCCCAATGAAAACCCAGTCAGCAGAATTGATAAAACTGGCCAAAGAATTGGATAGCACACTGCGATATAAAGATCAAAATTTCCAACAATCGATACCGTTGCTGGTTAAGGAAATTGAACAAGCTCAAACATTTATACGTACAGATGGTCGTGACTTTGTTAAAAGATCAGCTGCAGCATTTACCAATCATTTTGCTGGTGAAATTGATCGTTATTTGAATATGGTTGTTAGTGCGGTGGAGAATAAGATTGGTATATGCTATCCGATGGCCAATGTTTATGAGGCTGGTATTGTGGCGACATGCAATAGTATTATAGATCCATTGGTAAGTATTTCGGAAATTTATAAAGTAATTGTAGGAAATATAGAAAATAGTTCATCTTTATAGAAGACGTGTAAAAGGTGTTTAGTCCCAAGACCTGCTGCCGAAAGGAAGACCGGCTATATAAGATCTTTAGCAGGTCTTCTGTATATAGAAGACCTGCAGGCCTTCGGTCTATAGAAGATCTTTAGAAGGTATTCTTTCTATAGAATACCTTTAGCAGGTCATCTGTCTATAGAATACCTTTAGAAGGTTTTTTTTGTCTATAGAAGCCTAAAGAAGGCCTTCTATCTATAGAATTTCTTCTAACTGTGAAACACCCTTTGAAGATCTTCTGTCTATAAAAGATCTTTAGAAGATATTCGTTCTATGGAAGACCTTTAGAAGGTCATGTGTCTATGGAAGATCTTTCACATGTCTTCTGTCTACAGAAAAACTTTAGAAGTTCTTCTAACTATAGAAGACCTTTAGAATGTATAGAAGATCTCTAAAAGGCATTTTGTCTATAGAAGACCTAAAGAAGGACTTCTGTCTATAGAAGACCTTTTAAGGTCTTTTGTCTATAGAAGAAGTTCTTCTGTCTATCGAGGACTTTATCATGTCTTCGGTCTGTAGACTATAGACTTTTAGGTCTTTTGTTTATAGCAGACTAAGAAGTTCTTTAATCCGCAGAAAACCTTTAGAATGTCTTCTTTCTATTGAAGACCTTCAGAAGGTCTTCTGTCTATAGAATACCTTTAGCAGGTCTTCGTTCTACAGAAGGCCTTTAGTAGGTTTTCTGTCAATAGAATGCCTTTACAATTTCTTCTGTATATAGAAGACTTTTAGCAGGTCTTCTGTCTAAAGAAGACCTTTAGTAGGTCTTCTGTCTATAGAAGGACTTTGGAAGGTATTCTGCCTATAGACGAGCCTTGGAAGGTATTCTGCCTATAGAAGTGCTTTGGAAGGTATTCTGCCTATGGAAGAACTTTGGAAGGCATTCTGCGTATGGAAAACCTTTGCAATGTCTTCTGCCGATAGAAGACCTTTGCAAGGTCTTCTGAGTATAGAAGACCTTTGCAAGGTCTTCTGCCTCTAGAAGGCCTTTGGAAAGTCTTCAGCTTATAGAAGAACTTTGGAAGGTTTTCTGCCTCTAGAAGACCTTTGGAAGGTCTTCAGCTTATAGAAGAACTTTGGAAGGTTTTCTGCCTCTAGAAGACTTTTGGAAGGTCTTCAGCCTATGGAAGACCTTTGCAAGGTCTTCTGCCTCTAGAAGACTTTTGGAAGGTCTTCAGCCTATGGAAGACCTTTGCAAGGTCTTCTGCCTCTAGAAGACTTTTGGAAGGCCTTCAGCATATGGAAGACCTTTGCAAGGTCTTCTGCCGCTAGAAGGCCTTTGGAAAGGCTTCAGTTTATAAAAGAACTTTGGAAGGTTTTCTGCCTCTAGAAGACCTTTGGAAGGTCTTCAGCTTATAGAAGAACTTTGGAAGGTTTTCTGCCTCTAGAAGACTTTTGGAAGGTCTTCAGCCTATGGAAGACCTTTGCAAGGTCTTCTGCCTCTAGAAGACTTTTGGAAGGTCTTCAGCCTATGGAAGACCTTTGCAAGGTCTTCTGCCTCTAGAAGACTTTTGGAAGGTCTTCAGCCTATGGAAGACCTTTGCAAGGTTTTCTGCCTCTACAAGACCTTTGGAAGGTCTTCAGCCTATAGAAGACCTTTGGAAGATCTTCTGCCTATAGAAGAGCTTTGAAAAGTATTCTGCCTATAGAAGACATTTGCACGGTCTTCTGCCTATAGAAGACCTTTGGAAGATCTTCTGCCTATAGAAGAGCTTTGAAAAGTATTCTGCCTATAGAAGACATTTGCACGGTCTTCTGCCTATAGAAGACCTTTGGAAAGTCTTCGGCCTATGAAGGTCTTCAGCTTATAGAAGAACTTTGGAAGGTTTTCTGCCTCTAGAAGACTTTTGGAAGGTCTTCAGCCTATGGAAGACCTTTGCAAGGTCTTCTGCCTCTAGAAGACATTTGCACGGTCTTCTGCCTATAGAAGACCTTTGCAAGGTCTTCTGTCTCTAGAAGACTTTTGGAAGGTCTTCAGCCTATGGAAGACCTTTGCAAGGTCTTCTGCCTCTAGAAGACTTTTGGAAGGTCTTCAGCGTATGGTAGACCTTTGCAAGGTCTTCTGCCTCTAGAAGACTTTTGGAAGGTCTTCTGCCTATAGAAGACCTTTGCAAGGTCTTCTGCCTCTAGAAGGCCTTTGGAAAGGCTTCAGCTTATAGAAGAACTTTGGAAGGTTTTCTGCCTCTAGAAGACCTTTGAAAGGTCTTCAGCTTATAGAAGAACTTTGGAAGGTTTTCTGCCTCTAGAAGACTTTTGGAAGGTCTTCAGCCTATGGAAGACCTTTGCAAGGTCTTCTGCCTCTAGAAGACTTTTGGAAGGTCTTCAGCCTATGGAAGACCTTTGCAAGGTCTTCTGCCTCTAGAAGACTTTTGGAAGGTATTCAGCCTATGGAAGACCTTTGGAAGATCTTCTGCCTATAGAAGAGCTTTGAAAAGTATTCTGCCTATAGAAGACATTTGCACGGTCTTCTGCCTATAGAAGACCTTTGGAAGATCTTCTGCCTATAGAAGAGCTTTGAAAAGTATTCTGCCTATAGAAGACATTTGCACGGTCTTCTGCCTATAGAGGACCTTTGGAAAGTCTTCGGCCTATGAAGGTCTTCAGCTTATAGAAGAACTTTGGAAGGTTTTCTGCCTCTAGAAGACTTTTGGAAGGTCTTCAGCCTATGGAAGACCTTGCAATGTCTTCTGCCTCTACAAGACCTTTGGAAGGTCTTCAGCCTATAGAAGACCTTTGGAAGATCTTCTGCCTATAGAAGAGCTTTGAAAAGTATTCTGCCTATAGAAGACATTTGTACGGTCTTCTGCCTATAGAAGACCTTTGGAAGATCTTCTGCCTATAGAAGAGCTTTGAAAAGTATTCTGCCTATAGAAGACATTTGTACGGTCTTCTGCCTATAGAAGACCTTTGGAAGATCTTCTGCCTATAGAAGAGCTTTGAAAAGTATTCTGCCTATAGAAGACATTTGTACGGTCTTCTGCCTATAGAAGACCTTCTTTGTACAGAAGACCTTTAGAAGGTCTTTTGTCTATAGAAGACCTTCAGAAGGTGTTCTGTCTATAGAAGACCTTCAGAAGGTGTTCTGTCTATAGAAGACCTTCAGAAGGTGTTCTGTCTATAGAAGACCTTCAGAAGGTCTTCTGTCTATAGAAGACCTTCAGAAGGTATTTTGTCTTCTGTCTATAGAAGAACAAATTTAGAAGGTCATATATCTATAGAAAACTCTTGGAAGGTCTTCTGCCTATAAAAAATATAATATCTTTCAAAGATCTTCTGCTTCTGCATGACCTTTAAAAGGTCATTTGTCTATAGAAAACCGTTAGAAGCTCTTCTGTTTTTAGGAGAACCGAAAATCGTCGAAATCGCTTCAAAATTATACCTTCCATAGAGTCGTTTCGTTTTGTCGTTTTATAGGAGTCCTTAAGAATGTCCGTATGGAACCATTAGAAGACCTTCCGCCTTTGTCTGGCTTTAGAAGGTCTTCTTCCTTAGAACTCTATCTTAAAAGCACTTCTTCCATACTTACTCTTATTTAATTAATTTCTTTTGTTATTCTTTTACAGAATGGTTTCTGGGCTGGTGTATTTTGGTGTGTTCTTTTATTCTTGCCCACTTTAATTGTGGCTGTTAAATTATCTAGTTTATATCAAAAATCAGATCCCTATCCCGGACCCTTGGTTGAATCGTAAGTATAATTGCTTTTAAATTTCACATATTTCCTCTTTTTCCCTTAAAAAAAAACTGTAGACGAAATTTTCCATATCACAAAAGAACAACAAAAACCCCAAAAAAGAACAACAAAAATGATTTGTGATATAATTTAACAACAAAACAATAACAATTTACATACCCGGCTTAGATTTATTATTAGATACAATTTTGAGAATGTTAAAAAGTTGAAGCTTGTTTTGTGTTGGCATCAGTTATCATTATTCGTAGCTTATTGTTTTTCCTATTTTCCTTCCTTCTTTTTTTCTTATTTTTGTTTCGTTTGCCCATCAACTCGTGTTCAAATATTTATGATTATAATTTCTTTATATTGTTATTATTATTATTATTGTTATAAATATTAACATTTAAAATTGTGTTTGTTTTTATTGTAACATCTTGTGATATATTCGTTTGAAAAACAATTCAAAAAATCTTTAAACACACATCTTCACACCCACTCTAAATGATGGACCCCCATAACACAGGGAGTATTTATATGATGCATACAGTGAACGTGATCACATTCCATTGTCAAAGTAAGTTTAAAACGTTCTTTCTTTTTTGTTTGTTTCTTCTCTGTTCTGGAATTTTACATAATCATAATCACTCACTCACTATTCATTGTTTTGTTTTGAGGTTTTATGTAAATGGTAAAATGGAAATTAAGAAAAAAGTGATATAGAAATTCAACTATATAAGAAAAAGATTAACTTAAAAACTTAAATATTAAAAAAAGTATTCAAACTGACGTTAACGCTGCGGTGGGAACAACAACAAGGTGCCACCTCACTAAAACCGGCGCCTAATGTCGTGCTACTAGGTCAGCACAACACTATATTGTAGTAATACCTGATTTGGGTACTATGTATGAGCATTCTTGCCACATCCCATCCAGGCAGATCTGAAAATTTATCCATGATCTAGAGAAAAAAATCTAACGTTTTAACCTCTTTGTTAGACAATCATAGGAGCCATAAGTTAAATTTTCTATTGCAACAAAGGCCAGATGTAATTGCTAAATTCATTGTGGATCGGGTTGATATCTAATCAATACGCAGCTATGACCTATCAGAACCATCATTGTTTCAAAGTAACCTCTCGAAATCTCTCTATCTCAACTCCTCTGATTGACTGCAAGCCCACATAACTGCGACCCAACCATTTTATCTGTAGAAGACTCTAAGAAAGGGGTTTTTTCTTTAGAAGACATTTAGAAGGCCTTTTGTCCTTTGGGTGCCACCGTGGTGCAATGGTATGCACGCCCGCCTTGCACGCAGAAGGTCGGTGGTTCGATTCCCCGGCCAGGCAACATCAAACATTTTTCAACGGTGGCAAAATACCCCTCAGTAATGTTGGCGACATTTTCTGAGTATTTCAGCCTTGTAAAACTACTCTACAAGTGGTGTCTTTAGACACGCCGTTCGGACTCGGCGATAAACAGTAGGTCCCATATCATTGAGCTAATTTGAATCGGGGTGCACTCATTGATATGAGAGAAGTCCCCCTTGTCCCGTATGGGATGTTGTGGAACAATGTTATGTTTGTTGTTTGTCCTTAGAAGATCGCATGTCCATAGAAACCTTTAAAAAGTTTAATTCCCATAGAAACCATAAGACGTTCTTTTGCCCATAGAAGTCCTTAATATGGTCGTTTTGGTCTTGAAGACTTTTATATGGTCCTTTATCGCTGAAAGATCTTTAGAAGGTTTTCTGTCCTAGAAGTCCTTAAAATGATCTTTTGCCCATAGACTGCCCTTATAATGTCTTCTGTCCCTAGCGGAAAAAAATCCCTCCATTCTCCTTACAAGGGGTTAGACTTATGACAGCCCAGTCCTTAGTAAGGAGACTTGGGTTCTGGAGCTCCAGCATCCTCAGCAGAAGTTCCTTGTCCACGGGAGGTGGGGAACCCATGCTGGGAATACCTTCCTTGATGGAATCTCCTCTTGCGAGCTCCTGTTGAGACATTTGATGACCTTAACTCCCATCTGAAGGAAGGCACCGCCAAACTGACGGTCACCCTGATCTACCTCAGTGGACACACCGGCTCTACGAAGACGAGTCTCGAAGAGCAACCAGTGACTTTCGCTGATTTTCCCGAAGGGGTCAGCTCTGTCGATGATTGCAACCAGGAGATCGTCATCGGTTGCCACTTTGGCGTAGGGTTTCCTACGTCCTTGACCACGGGCCTTGGTAGCAGCTTTTCCCGAGGAGGTGGACGCCTTCTCAGTACTGGTGCTACTTCCCTTGGCTTTGCGATCAAGAACGCCAGCATAGGAGTCCGCCGTGTTGGCGGCCTGGGAGATCATCGTCTTCTTTGGCCCACAGCCTTCTGAAGAGCGGACCCCCCGCTTCACAGTCTTTGGCTGTGAGGACTTGTTCGCCTTCTCAGAAGTCGATGCTGTCCCAGACGATCCTCCCGTTGTGACTCCCGAACAGCTTGCGCGGGTCTCAGAAACATTTTGTTCCTCCGCTTTACCTTCGTCAGTTGGGGTAGGATCCGGATTCGGGACAGTCACCTTCCCCAGTTGACTACCCTTACCAGAGTCTTTTGGTGTCAGATTATGCCCCTTATCCTTTCCCAGTACTTTCTGATCCGGGTTCGGCTTCGGAACAGCTTTAGGTTCCACCTTACTGCCAGAAGCAGCAGGCTTCACCTCCACTTTTTTGCTTGTCACCGTAGTCTCTTTCGAGTCTTTGGCTGAAGCAGCGACAGGGTCTGGGAGGAAGATTTTGTCCACCAAGAGTTCGCATCTGGGTGCGTTAGGATAAGTTCTTTCGAACTTCCTAACGTACTTGAGCTTACTCTTGATGAAAGTTATCTCTCTCTTTGAATGCGAGTTCGCGTCCCTTCCCACGAACATGCGCAGATATGAAATCGCACGTTTATAGTGCCTCGTATCTGCAGCCTCTTTGGCGGATATTGCAATTAAGTTGGTGTCCGTCGATGAAGTCTCCTTGGATTCCCCAACGCAGGCCGGAGACTTAGGGTCAGTGGCTATTGTTGGAGTTTCCGTTGATTCCTCATCGTTGGCCATCGACTTAGAGTCAGTGGCTGTTGATGGATCCTCTTTAGATTCTCCATCAACATCCATTGACTCAGTAGAAATCTGCCTCCGAAGATTAGTATCGGCGGGTGCCGATACAGGACCAGACTGGATCAGATTTGTTGGGGATTGCGAACCTAGGTCCACAACCTCTTCTCGACCACATCACCGTCAGTGGACATGTCATAATCAGACCTCATAGTTGACTCAGCTGGGATCACCGTAATGTCCAGTTCGTCGTCAGTGAGGGTGAGATTATTTAGCATGTCCTCTGGTGGCATGGTCGAAACAAGTCTCTCCAGTTGGTCAAGGAGTTCCCTGCTCTGTCTCTCAAGAGTGTCTCCAATAACTTTGAGATTTCCGTGCGTCCCCGCCCAAAACTACGGTCATGTCAGCCGTGGACTGATTTACACCAGTTATGGCTAAAGCGTTGTCCTTTGGAATTGCCGGTTCGTCAACTATATTTCGGATTGAATTTTCTGCACTTGTAGCAGTTACAGCTGTAGGTGCCAAGGCATCCACACCTAAGACAATCGGATCACAATCGCTTGATCTCGACGGCAGGTGGCTTGTGATCTCACCAACGCTTACCGCCGGTACTGGGTTATTAACTCCCTGCACCGTAACTTGACTCCTTTTATGTATTTTACCCATCTTAGTTGATTTATTTAAGGGAACTACCCCGATCCAATTTTGGTCCACGAGGGGTTTGAAAGAAAAACCCTCAGGGTCTTTAAGATATGTGAAGACAGATTCGCCTTCGGTTTCCCTCGGGCAGTGCTGACCCCACATAACTCAGAGACCCCCTTCTCATCCGCCACCCGGGGAGACCCAGTAGAAGATTGGCAAAGCTACTCTGAATGCTATTCAAAGCTGCTTGATAGGCTTGCTGCTCTGGATTATGAGATTGCTGCTGACATGCCTGGAGGCCCTATTCGTAATATGGTGATTGGGATGGATCTCACGGTAACACCCGAGCAAATACTATAACAAGAGCATGGTACACTGAAGACATAAGGAGGCACCCTGTTGCAGTTCTCAGGGTGGCATTCCGTCAGGTTTGAATATTAGCTTACCACAGACCGACTTATCACGTTATATTTGGTCAACAAGGTTTCTTTGTCTGCAATCATGGCTAGGGACTTGAGAGCCATGATCTCACATCCCAGCCTGTCGCAGGTAGCTGTGGCATGTGCGGACGACTTGAACATGCTGTCGAATTTGGCCCCTAGGTGGTAAGATCAGTCAAATAGCAGTTCAGCCTTTCACAAATGACATCAAGGATACGTTATTATCTCAATGCCGCGTGGAGGGGGTGGAATACTGGAAATGTAAAGGTTATACAATACAAGATATCGCCCGACCCTGTGCTGCTTACGGAACCCATACTAATGATCGGCAACTGAATAAAATCTGTACGATTCCCCCTTTCTGGCATCCTTGTCGGGCTTCATTTTCCAAATCTGGAACGATGTGGTTAGCTAGCGACAGTAAATGCGGCGGAGCTAGGAAAACTGTCGATTAAAAAAAATAACTTGCCCACCTCTTCGAATCAGTCAGCGTAACGTCTCCAATTGTGACTGAGGTCCTATCTTCCTTCTTTCCAGGGTTCGAGAGTGACTTAAAAGTTGTCCATAATTCACTTATTCCGGCTCTAATGTTGCAACTCTTCAGATGATTTAGCCGCTTGTTCCCCTTATTCTCATCAATTAACATGTTAACACTCCAGTTTTAGCTCTCTGACACTGGTGTCGCTGGGGTTGACTTGGCGAAGCACATCACGCGCATTTGCTAATACTGTCGCCTCTTCTGGGAATTTTGGTTTTACTTCGGGTATATGGCAATGATGATGTCTCGGAACGTCAGAAGGGTTGGGCAGATCTCCGAAGCGATGATTGGTGAACTCTCTGAAACTAGGCCAAATAGCCTTCCCATGATTAATGAAAGTGCGGCGTTCAGACATGATGAAATCGGGAAGTCTGTTGTTGGAGACAATTATTGGGAAATGGTCTGACCCAAGACAAAGGGGCAGGTTGCCATGGGGCATCATTGTTATATCTGGCGAACTGTGACACTACGCTAATTCTGGTAGGGGCGTTCTCATTGACCGTGAAAAATGTGGATCTATCAATCTGCTCAGCCACTACTACACCCCTTCGGTCATTTCCGAGAACCGAATGCCAAAACTCATGAGGGTCCCAAGACTAGCCGGTTATGACCTTCCAAAAGCAGGCTAATGTTGGTTCTATAACCAGCTATTACAGGACAGCTATTTAACGGCGGGAAGTATACGGTAATCATCTGACAGCCACCCCCATACATTCCATATACGGGTCATAAGAGCAGGGTTAAGTGAAATAGGTCTGTATTGAACAGATTGATGCAATATGAAAGCTAATCCTCCACCTCTAGTGCGATTCTTCCTCAGTACGTTGTGACCATTACAACGCTGTAAGCTGCAGTTGTTGTTGAGCTTTGTTTCCTGCAACGTCGAGACCTTGATGTTCTTCCGACTCATAAAATCCACTATTCCCCCGATCTTACCACGGAGTCAATTGCAATTAAATAATGTATGCATTTTCAGAGATTGGAACAGCAACGGCTGTCGTTAAGTGCTGCGTGTGTGACTGCTGTTTTGGGCGACTGCAAGGGAGTCTTGTATTCTTATGACTGGCGGTTTTGTTCACGCAACAACATAGTCCTTGTCGTAGGAACCCGAGAAGGACGGACTGGGGCAGGTTCACTGATCTGACGAACCATCAACTGACACTCACCGGAAGGATAGTATCAGTTGCTGAGTTTAACAGTAAAGTGTCAAACATAACAGAAACCCTTCTTCGCTGCCGTAAGGATGCCTGTCCATTAACTTATCCTGGGAAGAAATCCCAACCGGTGTGGTGGAACAAGGATCTTGGCGAACTGCGGAAAAACACCAAAAAGTTGTATAACAGAGCGCACGCGACGAAACTTGAAGTGACTGTGAATCGTATAAAGCGAGTTTCAAAAAATACAAGAGTGAAATCAAGCGCGCCAAAAAGAAGTCATGGGTTTGTTTCTGTGAGTCTGTAGAAGGAGTAAACGACGCTGCCAGATTTCGCAAGATACTCTCCAAAGACCCCAAATCCATTGGTAGTATCAAAAAACCGGACGGCACGTGGACAGACTCCGGTCTTGAGACTCTAAACCTGCTAGCTGAGACCCACTTCCCTGACTGCACGGACGCCAGTAACCTTCACATTAAATGTGACAACTTCCAAGTCCAAGTGTCAGTGGACGAGAGCCTCATCGATAAGGTTGTAAGCAGAAACAAGATAAAGAAAGTGGGCAGTAAGTACATTCAAACCCTATAAGTCACCTGGTCCAGATGGAATAATTCCTGCGATGCTTCATTTTGCCGCACCGCAGATATACCTAATTCTGGAGGAGATATTCAGGGCCTGTTTGTTTCTTTCCTGCGTACCAGATCTGTGGAAGGAGGTAAAGGTAACTTACATCCCCAAAGCGGAGAAAGCCAGTCACTCTGCACCAAAAGATTACAGACCTATTAGCTTGTCCTCCTTTCTCCTCAAGACACTCGAACGACTGATCGATCTGGAGATTAGGAGCTTTACAGACACTGCCTCGCTGAGCAACTCGCAGCATGCCCACATGAAAGGTAAATCTGTGGAAACCGCTCTTCATGAGGTCGTGGGTTTAATTGAGAGAAATATGGAGAATTCAAACTTTACCTTGGCGGCTTTCCTGGATATAGAAGGGGCCTTTAACAACGTAAAACTTGAGTCCATTCATCTCTCGCTTAGAGCGGTCAACACCCCGGAAACCCTGATATGCTGGATAAATAGGATGCTGGAGAGCAGGATCATTAATTCCAGTATTGGGGAGTTGACAATAAGGAAGACAGTAACCAGGGGGGTTACTCTGTATTGCGATGCGTTTGCGTTTGGTATTTTTTAGCGCAAGATATTTGCGTTAACGCACGATTTTGACATACCCTTTTATTACAGATTGCGGCGGTGCCAGAAAGGAAAAAGGAACAAAAATACTTGCAAAAGGAGATACAAAAACGCATTGGAGACGTATTTAATTTCCTTGCGCATCGCAATAGAGAGTAACCCCCCAGAGGTACCCCTCAGGGAGGTGTACTCTCACCGCTGCTGTGGCTACTTGTGATAAACAATATTTTTCTTGTCCACAATATCGGAGCTTATGCAAAGAGCCTTATCAAAGCTGTCCCGTTGGGCCACCGCAAATGGCCTTGGTGCAAATCCAACGAAAACAGAACTGGTGCTGTTCACTAGAAAGCGTAAGCTCGGCGACTTCGTGCCACCAACATTGGATGGAGTGCAATTACATCTATCTCCTGAGGCCAAATACCTAAGTACAATCCTGGATTCTCAATTGAGATGGAAGAGGAACGTCGGAAGCGGACGAAAAGAGGTATGATTGCACTTTATTCATGTAAGAATTCGATTAGGAAAAGCTGGGGATTAAATCCAGCTATTATACACTGGTTGTATAATACTGTGGTGAGACCCATCCTATCCTACGGATGTCTTGTCTGGTGGCATGCGCTTCGACACAAGTCGAACTCGGGCAGCATAGACAAGGTGCAAAGGGCAGCCTCGATCCTGATAACTGGAGCTTTTAGAAGTACACCACAAGCAGCTCTAAATGCGATGTTGAACCTCTTGCCCATGAGGCTCAGCATCAAAGGTCAAACAGCACGTAGTGCCCTAAGGCTACATGAATTGAATCGTTGGCGTGACAGCACCTATGGACATGCATGCATTCAAATTCGGAAAAGGCATTCCGGGATATGCTGCTTCAAAAACGATACAAATACAAAGGTATGTACACTGAGGTGGCAGCGGTTGGGCGGAACAACCGGTGATGTGTGCTATCGGGTTAATCCGGTATCAAAGAACCCGCCGCCGTGAAATTGATGATATCTGGTTGATGCTGTAGCAGCATAGAAACCTAAGTAGAAGCATAGATTTGATGCTGGGTTGGCAGCCGCTGGCCAAAACACTATGGTTTTGGAACAATCCCGTACGAAAGAAACTGCTGCCGTGGGATTGGTTGCTTGGTCTGGTGTCGGTTAAGATGCTGTATATCAAAAAACATGCCATAATAAGCACCCTCATACTATTATTTGTTTCCGCGGGTCAAAAATATGATACCTTCCGATTTCGACATTGACGTCTCCTATGTCTGATTTCGGGTCAATCCGGTAACGAAGAACCCGCAGCCGTGAAATTGATGATACCTGGTTGTTCTTGTAACAACATAGAAACCTAAGTAGAATCATAGGTTTGATACTGGGTTGGCAGCCGCTGGACAAAACACTATGGTTTAGGGTCAATCCGGTACAAAAGAAACCACTGCCGTGGGATTGGTTGTTTGGTCTGGCGTCGGTTAAGATGCTGTATATCAACAAACATGCTATAAGCACCCTCATACTTTTATTTCAATATTAATGTAATGACTAGGACAGTGGCCATTTGTTCTCTCTCTCCTTAGGCGTCACGTCTACTGCTTATCATCCATCCATAAAACCTCAAAACCCTCATTAGAATATGCACTTAGTTTAGAATTAAGTACTTTCATGCTCTGTCTATCTATCGAAAGATGTGAGTAGTAGTAAAAATTTGTTATGAAATTGGCATTTTTGAATATTTGGAATTATTTTGAGTTTTGCAAAATTGTTGTCTAAATTCTATTAGAAAATATTTTTTTTTTTTAAGATCGAAAACAAGGTTGCTTTGCATTGATAAAAATTACATTCAGTCTCGGTGATGTCGAGTTTTAAACTTTGCAGCCTTGTTTTCAACACTATGACTATAACTTTCTCTCTCTTTTTCTATCAATCTCGCTCTTTCTCTTGTCTATATCATTCATTCTATAAAAATACAAAAAAAAGAACCATAATATTTATTTATATTTTTCATTGCATATAACTATTTATTTATATTTTTAATTTTCTGTGTTGTTGTTGTTTCTTGTCCTCCTATCTCTCTCCATCCATCTGTATAAATTGGGATGTGTCTTCTTGTAAATGTGTGATATTTACGTACAAAAATAAAAAAATCGAAATAGTGGTCCAAAAAATAAACGACGCAAGAATAAAGATCGCCGACGTCGCGATTATTATGAAGATCCCATAGTTTCGACATCGCATGGAATACCACCAGTTGGTGCTGGGGTACGAGATACACGTTACAGTGATATGGCGCCCAAGTAAGTCAAACATTTTTCTTTTTTTTTAATTTCATATCATTTTTCATTTTCTTTTTTATCGATCACAAAACTCATCTTACAAAACAACATTCTTCAACTAATTAAATATTAAAAAAATATTAATTGGCTAGAGTTTTTATTAACAATTTAGAGATTTTCTTCTTAAAAAAAAAAAGACAAATCTGTGGAATGTTTATTGGTTGATTTTTAACTATTAACAAGCTTGATGCCATGGCTTTCCTAAGACCTATTAACTTTTTATTAAAACAATTAATAATAATAAAAAAATAGTACCTTTATCCCCCCAAAACTTTAAATAGTTTCCCCCTAGCTCTCTCTCTCTATAATGCTCTAAATTTTTAATTATAAAAATTAATTTTATTGTTAAATTAGTTTTTAATTTTACATTAATGTTGTTTCCTTTTGAATTTTATAATTTTAACCTTTGTTTTTGGTTTCTCTAAAATTTAGAAGTATGGTTGGGGCTATTGATACAAGGCCAAAAGCACTGGCGGCGGATGGTTTCTTTTAGGTATTATATGGATTAAACAAAAGGCTAAGAATCTGCAGCTTAATAACAACAATGCGCCTTGTTAGGCTGTGTCTTTCGCCCTATCTCTCACAACAACAACCCACATACACATTCGCTTTCTAACATTTGTGTATTATTTGTTATGTGCGTCTAAAAGTTAGCATCGTCATTCGTTCTAAGATAGGTGGAAGGCTAAGGCAAATTTATAAGAAGAGAAATATAATAAAGAATTTTTAGAATCGATATTGCCTCAAATATAAAGAAGTAGAGTATAAATGTACATCTAATGAGATATTGTATTGTATTTATGTTAAAATTCTAAACCACAATATTGCAAATTTGAAAAGGCTCTTAACGACAAGATGGAAAAGTCGAACTTAACTTTATATTGGCCTTCCTCCTTAAATCATTAGTTCTTATGAATCTTAAACAAACAATTTACATTTTAACAGCTTAGTTCATTGTTTTTGTAAGCGTTTTCATTTTATCTAATCATACAGAACCCATTTTCATTTACATTGGACAATAATAATATCTGTAATTCTGAGTTGTTTTGGTGAAACTCTCAATAATCCATCTCTTCAAAAAACTAAGAATTGCAGTAATTAATATTGCCCAGTCGCCCTTGTCCCGTTGGGGATGTTTGTGGGAACATACATACATTCGTAATATTGCTCAATATCAATCAAGACATGTATATCTAACATTTATCAAACATTTCATAATTTGTTTAATTATCACTTATCAACAAAATCTATTAATCATTCATTCATAAACGCATTGACCAGATGATGGATGTATTTGGCTTTGTATTGACACAATACAGCTGCACTTTGGTCTACTTAACGAACCGCTTCTTCAACAGAGGAGCACACAAAACTTGTATTTTTTAAGTTTCTTATTTTTTCCTTTGTTTGTTTCATGTAATGCTCGTGTTTTATTGCTCTGCAAACACATGTCAGGGACACTTGATTAGAGCCATAAATTTGTCATTAAACTTGAAACTTAAATGTCTAACCCCCACTACACAATGTTTGTATATAGGAACTGGTTTCCACATTAACTATTAAAATTACATTTGTGGATTTATTAAAGGCTTTATTAATTAAAAATATGATACAGCAGTTTAAAAATCAAATTTTGAATTAAATCTGTAGTAATGTAGATTACTAATTGTTATCTCATTGGAAATCAACATTTAACACAAAGCTGACAGAGATAATCTTGCCTCTATGTAGACAATTAGGTTTCAATTATCTCCATAACACATCCTTTGTTATTGAATGAAGCAAAACAAGTAAAAAAGTATCAGTCGGCTTTGCCGACAGAGATATACCCTCAGCATGTGAATTTAAACACTTTTTTCCCAAAAAAAAAACGTATGTATTTAGGGGGTTTTTCAAAATGATGGGCGTATGAACCGACAAAATATGGATTGGATTAAAGCTCAAAAATTTTCGGGGGATATCGATAGATAGGGGGTTTGTACCATACTTGCCTACGAAAAACATAATATCGCATTAAACAGGGCCACTAGAAAAACCTTCGGTAAACATTTCCAAAGGTCGAGGATCCTTAACCACACTTAACCACACAAAAATGTTAAACATTTCTGTAGGTGGTACCCCAAGGATTGGACCGATAGGGCCAACATTTGAACATAAACGACTTTTGGACAAAATATTTAGAGATTCAAAGTTTGGACCAAATCGGTTGCTACGTTTAAAAAATATCGCGCGTACCAAATTAGCAAATATTTTCGAACTTTTGTGGGAGAGGTACGGAAGTAGTGGACAAGCACCACCTTCGTATTTCATCTAATATTCGAAGAAATATTACGATATCCAAATTGTGGACGAACGCAGTATTCGGTTCGAGCTCTCCAGTCACTACATATTGTGTCATAGGTGTTTTTTTTTACACCTTTTGGGGTTTTTTTCTCAAGAAGTATGGACTTGCCCTTGAAAAAACTTTTACTGTTGTAATTGAGTAAGCGAAGGCAAGTTGCTTCAACAGACATCAAAGTGATTCGAGAACAGGTCTTAAAGTGAACTCATCCGAAAGTTAGTGTAGGAGGTACCGGAAGTAGTGGACAAATACAGTCCATATTCGAACCTGATCTATATCTGCTAGATATATTAGGATGTGTAAAGTATGGACCAAATCGGTCACTCTCTTCAAGAGTTATCGTGCGCACAATTTTTCCGAACATTTTTGAACTATTGTGGAGTGGTCCGATACAACCCACCTTCGAAATTAAACTAAGTTGGGCAAAATATTACGAAATCCAAATATTGGACCGAATCTGCAGGTCTGTTCGAGAGTTATCTTGCTCTCCAAACACTACAAACGGTATCATAGGGCTTTTTTTGCAACTTTCAGGCTATTTTCTCAGGAAGTAAAGACTTGCCCCCGATGAAACTTGTACCGTCGTAATGGGGGCAATGAATACAACTTGTTGCAAAAAAAAATCAAAGCGATTCGAGAGAAGGTCCTAATCTGAACTTATGCGACATTTTGTGTGGGAGGTACCCGAAGGAGTGGACCTATTGAGTCCATTTTGGAACCTCATCTAAGTTTGGTAGAAATTTCACGATGTGCAAAGTATGGATCAAATCGGTTGCTTCCTTCCAGAGTTATCGTGCTCAAAAATTTTCCAAACATTTTCGAACTTTTAAGGGGAGGTACCGGAAGGAGTGGACCGATATAGCCCATCTTCGAACTTAAACTAAGTTTGGACAAAATATTACGAAAGCCAAAATTTCGAGAGTTATCGTGCGCTCCAGCCAGCCAGACAGACGGACGGGCATTGCTCAATCGACTCTAAATTGTCTGAAACACATTTGGTCCAAACATACTTGGGGTCCAAAACCATTATTTCGATGAACCACATTTTGCCCAAAAGAAAGTGTATATACCCTCGTTAGCATAAATGCTGAGGGTATAAAGAGACGCAACGCATAGAGAAGGAAGTTGATATTCAGTCGAAAAAAATGTACTTGGCTTTTTCTTAATTTCATTCCATAGAAGAACATTTTAGGAGTTATTCTGTTTACAGAAGACTTATAAAATACCCCAAAATGAATTCTTATATCCAAAGAAGATAACTTCTGTCTTCTGTCTACAGAAGAAAACTTGGCATGCGAGGACGACGTGAAAGTGGTGTCGAATGTGACCCCTAGAATTTTGGGGCAGTTTGTGGTCGGAATTCTGCTACCATCGACCCTGATATTCAACTCTCTTCTATACTGCGCCGTCCATGTGGCCGTGGCGGATATCTGCATATTTCTCGCGTGGAAAAAGGTGCTAAGATCGGTTAAATAGGTGTTCAGTCTCTCACAGATGTCTTCAGGGTAGGTACCTGACGCCAGGATCATACAATCATCCGCATACGTTACGATCTCAATGCCGTCTGGAGGGGGCGGAATACAGGAAAGGTAGAGGTTAAACAGTTCCGGATATATCACACCTCCTTGGGGAACTCCCTGTTTCACTCTACGGTGCTTGGATTTCTTGTTCCTGAATTCCATTTACGACTGGCGACCACACATATGTATAATTGATTATCAAACGTTTCAGGCTTGGCCGGAGGGTTGTCTGCTCGATGTCCTCGAATAGCGTGGAGTGCTTGACAGTATCAAAGGCTTTTGATAAGTCAAGCGCCACCATCACTGTTCACGGTGCTCTTGAATCAAATTTAAATGGAAGGTGCTTACACTTGGGAAGTTTTTGCGGATTCTGAAACTTCAATGTTCATAGATGAGAAAGATCAAAAAACAAAAAAAAAATCGATGGAGCGCTTTTTAAAAAATCACGATTCAAGTTAACATTTTTAGTGGTTGTTTAGGTTTTCACGATTTTGCTAAGAAACCGCAATTCCTATCAAAATGGGACTGAAGAAAATGTTGTAGCTATGAAAATTCTCTACAAGATTGACCTTTACGGTATTTTTGTAGGTTTTACCATTTTTGAGATATTGAAGTTCAAATTAGGACAATGCACTGACTGTATCGCCCCCTTATAAAACAATGTCATGAAGGGTGCGCCTTAACTAACATTTAATAAAAACCTCTTATACAGGGCAAGTTTTTTATGAATTCTAAAACAGCAATATTCATAGATGAGAAAAATCCAAAAACAAGAAAAAATCGCTGTAGGGATTTTTAAATAAATCGCGGTCAAAATTCACATTATTAGGTGTATTTTAGGTTTTCACGATTTTGCTTGGAAACCGCAAGTCCAATCGAAATGGAGCTAAAGAAAATGTTGTAGCTGTGAAAATTCTCTACAGTATTGACGTTTATGATTTGTTCTCAGGCTGTACCATTTTTGAGATAAAGAAGCTCAGTTTACATTTTTAGGTTTTTTTGTTAGGGTTTCGCGATTTTGCTTGAATACGGCAAGTCTTATCGGCATAGCTGTGAAAATTCTCTACAAGACTGGCTTATGTAATTTTTCCTCGGTTGTACCATTTTTTTTAGATATATAAGTTTAAGTTGGGAAATTGTAGTCATGACATTGTTTTATAAGGAGACGATACAGAATTGAATTGAATTTGAATTGTACCAATTTCAACTTCTGTATCTCAAAAGTTGTAAAACCTACGAAAATATCATTAAGGTCAATCTTGTAGAGAATTTTGATAGCTACAACATTTTCTTTATTCACATTTTGATAGGACTTGCGGGTTCCAAGCAATATCGCAAAAACCTAAAACCCCCTAAAAATGTCAACTTGAATCGCGATTTACTTAAAAAGCGCTACGGCGATTTTTTGTTTTTTTTTTTTTTATTTTTCTCATCTATAAACATTGTAGTTTCAGAAACCGCAAAAACTTCCCAGGTGTAATCACCTTCCATTTAAGTTTGATTCAAGAGCACCGTGTGTTCTATCACACGGCCGCTCCTGGTTGAGTCCTCGACAAATATGTGACGTCGTCGATCATCATTAGAATATTTCTTAAGGATTTTTCTTTTCTTCTTATTGAGGTATTCTATCGATAGAAGTAGTGGGGAAGATTATCATTATATTATTCTCCTATTGAAGACGTCGTATCTTATTGTATATCCACAGAAAACCCCCTCAAGAATATTTCGTTTCTGTAAAAGACACCCTATGAATTCATCTTTCTCATACCAACTTTCATACACCACATTCATACAAGTAACATATTGTCTTTTAGCACCGATCATTAGGCTTTTCCGCACCAAGTAGAATCTAAGTGTCTCGTGTCTAAAGATTACACATAACATTTTAAGAAACAATTGTATAGATACATATATAAATTGATTGTAATTAAGAGGTGGAAACCATATAGACCGGCAAAGTACCACCACCATCAGCATAGTACTTTTGTGGTCTTGTAAAAATAACCCTAACAAAACTAAAACAAAAGAAAAACATTCGAAGCAAATGCTTACTAAATTGTGTGTAAATGTAATCTAAATCCAATACCTAAAGTGTATGTGTCTGTATGTTACAAAAAATGTTTGATGTTTGGAATACTCTCAAAAATACTCTACTCCTACTAACCATATAACAAATGGATATGGAAATAATGTAGATATTTAACAAAAAAATGAAACTATTTTTGTACTATATGTGTAAATAACATAACCTCAAATTCTAACATTAATCGGCAACATTTTGTTTTTTGTTTTTTCTTTCTTAATATAGACACTGGGATGGCGGACCACCACGTTACCAAAACCCACCAATGGCACCACCAGCATCTGAATACGAACGCCCACCACCATATTATTATCCGGGCGCCTCGGATCAGGACTAAGTGATCTATATTGAAATTCAGTTTTAAGCTGATGATTCTCACATGAAACAACATTAACGATGAGAACCAAGAGATGGCAATACATGATATGTGAATGATGGAAAAATGAATGGATGAGCTACATACATACATACGACGATGATGATGTTGATAATGTTGCTAATTGAATGTTAAAGAGACGCATAAGGAATGATGAAGATGAGATTCACAATAGCAACAAACCCAATCAAAACTAAAGCAACAAAATAGCTAACATTGTTAATCAAGAGCAACAACAGACAGAAGTCATCAAAACATAAAAAAAATCAGTCCTTTTACAATATTACATACATATATAGTATTACAAATATTATTAAAGAAACGAATTTTTGTTAGTATATTTTTATTAGGTTTTTTTTGTTTGTTAAACTTTGTTCACAAGTTTTATATACATATATTTTTTTATTAAATCATTATACATGGGCTGCAAGGAAATACCTTCTAAGGTGGGCAATTTAAGCCATTGGAGGGTATTAACATTTCGTTCAAATGGTTACACACTTTGTCACTTTAAGATGGACATTTTCCTTCGTAGCATTGTGTAGCAATTAGTCAGAAAGTTAGTAAGAGGAGCTATACTATAACTCTCTATACAAACAAACATACATATAGGTAACATACATACATATTAAATACAACATACATATATTTCCATTTTTTGACTCAATTTTTTAATGTGCGTAGATGATGATGAACATTTGTAAGAAGCCAGACGTATGTGTTGGATAGATGATGATGGTGTGTACCAAAGTAAAAATTCAAATAAAACCAAAATTTTAACGAAAAATTTAACACAAATACACTAACAACATACATTTATACAAATAACTACAACTACTACTACAAAGCAACTACACACATATAAAAATATATAAGTTAGTGTTTGTTTATTGTGAAGAACAACAGCTTTAAAATTGAAATTTCAATTCTCAATTACAAAAACAAAAAAGTAATTAACAAATATCTATATATAGGGTGTTACAAAATGTAAACATTAAGACAAAATTGAAATGTGTGATTAAATTAAGTAAGCTATTGTTTCTATATAGAAAGAAGAAAAATTGTAAAGTATTTTTGTAAGTTTGGTTTTTAAGTTATATATATTTTTTTTAGACATAAATATAAGAATTTTTGACTTTATGTTGTCATATCAACAAACTTGGCTTTCAAACAGATATTTATGTAATTTATGTAATGTAAAGATTTTTGCTGTGGGCAAATAAGTATACTTGGAAAACAGTTTAAGGACTTCTAGGAGAATTCCAATTAATATTTTAAAGGTCACTTTGACATATTCAAGAAGTGTATTTTAGAAAGTTGCAAAGATCTTTCATGAGAAAATATTCATGGCAAGCATGAATAAAAATTCCGTGCGGAATTCGTTCCTTTTCCTCAATTTCACAATTTTTTATTTTCATATTTCTGTCCAAAAAGGGATTAATTTTTTCAATTCTGCGAGAATATTCCATAATTTATTGATTCTAGCATTTTTTTAATGTTTTAAAATATTCAGGGCAATCATGAATAAAATTCCGTGAGGAATTTTTTTCCTTTCCTCAATTTCATAACTTTTATTTCCATATTTATGTCCAAAAAGAGAATATTTTTTGTCGATTCAGCGAGAATATTGCATAATAAGGTGACTTTAGTAGTCTCCAATTTTTTTTAAATATCGATTTAAAAAATAGCTTCACTTTTTAAAATTATTTTCCGTGCGGAAAATTCATTCAAAATTCAGGGAAATATTCATGATTACCCTGTTTCACATTTTCTAAAGGATTTTGTTTCCCTTTATGAAAGACTAATTCCTGTTCTTAACGAAGGAAGAATAATTTTTTAATGAAACAAAACATCTCTGAAGGTCACGGGAAGATTTCTACCATATTAATGAGCTCCTTACTGTTCTAGTTTAACTCCAGGAACTTTTAAGGGGTGAACTCTAGTTTAACTCAATGTGCATACGTTTTTACCAGGAACTTTTAAGGGGTGACCTCCACTTGTAAATTTTAGAATATCGAAAAAATGTCTTGGCCTATTTTAAAGAATATGTATATATATGTGCTTTTATATATGTGCTTTCAAGTCGTTCGGAACAAAATTGACTGAGATATGAGTGTTGGAAGGGAAAAATTCATTGTGATTTGT
The DNA here is from genome assembly GCF_047663935.1 of Musca autumnalis. Classification (NCBI taxonomy): domain Eukaryota; kingdom Metazoa; phylum Arthropoda; class Insecta; order Diptera; family Muscidae; genus Musca; species Musca autumnalis. The sequence goes on from NW_027411977.1 coordinate 22,897,625, forward strand.
ATGTAGCATAGAAACTTAAAACGTGTTTTTCTCGAAATGACATTTTGAAAACTGTGCCAATTCTAGCTGAAAATCTAAAAACTCGTCCTTCATCGATCGATTTTATTTTAAAAAAAGTTTTGTCCGTATTATGGCCAGAAAATTTCTGTTTTTTAAGCCAAAAATTGAAATTTTGACTTTTGGGTCCACCATTTCCGTAAAACCTAATGGTTAAAAAAAATTCGATCGATGAAGGACTAGGTCTTTACGTTCTAAATAAGCATACAAAAATATATGACGATCGGTTCATTAGTTTTCGAGCCAGAGTTCGCAACGCAAAACGCTTAAATAAAACAGGGTTTGGTAGACGGCCAATTGCCACAAAACTACGTAACATTTTTCAACAAGAAAAATTCAGAAAGTAGATTAAAATGCGATCTATCAAATGAAAAAAATACCTACTAAAAAAGTTTCATAGCTTTCTTGGAAAGCCACTCAAAACCTGAAATGTTCTTTTGGTGATGCCTTCAATCTGTAGAAAACCCATTTAAGAATTCTGCCAAGTATAGCAGACCCCCTATAGAATGTTTCTATTTACGGAAGACCATTAAATTAGACGACATTTTATGTATAGATGGCCTGACTTCCGTACCGGCTGTTGCTTTATGGTTTTTAAATTTCGTCAAAATATTTCAGTTGCACACTCATGGATTGTTCCTCGACAATACAACTAAATGCATCAGAAATAAAAATGATACATGTTTGATTTTTACCTGTATTAAAAATGCCTATTTGTGACGTTTTGAAACACGTAGCTTAGCAATAGTTAAGTACTACGGCGGTAAGAAACACAATACTTCACACATTTGCAGTCATTTGCCAAACAACTGACTTTTCTTCTGTTTCTAGAATACCAGTTAATACCGTCTTTCACCTATGGACTTCCTCTTATTGAGATGTTCTAACTATAGATTACTAATATATGAAGTATGTTGTGTATTTCATTAAGGATCCTTCAATAGATGTCCCTTTATGTATATGAGAGCCCTTAAGAAGCTGTTCTGTCCATATAAGACCCGATAATGTGGCATAATATCTATAGAACCTCTCATATAAAAAAGGAATATCTTTTGCGGGCCATCTATCTTTCCCCTTTCTATATAGATTGCTTTACCGAAACCTTCTATCCGTTGAAGAGAGAAGAGAGGATCCCTTAAAGAGTTTTTTTCTGTTTGTAGAAGATCTCTAATTGGAGCCTTCTTTCCACATAAGACCGATTAATTGTGTCTTGTGTATTTTGTCTACATATGTTCCTACTATGAGATCTTCTGCCTGAAGAAAGTCCCCCTTATGAGTTCTTCTAAGTACAGCAGACCCCTTATGGATAGTTTCCATCTATAGAAGAGCACTAAACAATGTGGCCTTTTATCTAAAGACAGCCCCCTAAATGAGGTTTTCTATGGACAGAGGATCACTTTTTGATGATAGACCCTTTAATTGAGTTTTCTGTCTATAGACTTTTCATGAATGTTTTAAAGATGTCTTGAGGACTTTTTTCTTTATAGGATTTTTTAAAGTTGTCTTAAGGACTTCTTTTCTTTATAGAAGAACGTTTAATGCTCTTCTGTCTATATACGATTCTTTAATTATATATTCATCTACAGATTACCACTTGCCTGATATCAATCATTCTTCAGTGTATATAGGTTGCCTTGCTGAGACCTGTAGATAGAATGATCAGGCTTTAAAGAAATTCTTCTGTTTGTGGAAGACCTCTTAATGAGATTTTCTGCCTATAGAAGACAGATTAATCATGTTTTGTATCTACAGAAGAAGCTTAGGGGTGACTTGTATCTTTCTATTGCATATGCAAGTTCAGTTAGTAAGATATTCCTTCTACCTGTAGAAAATCCCCTTTTGAGCTGTTCTAAGTATAAAAGACCACCCTAATAACTCTTCTATATTTTGAATCGGCCTCGTAAGGGGGTCCTTAAACTATAGAATATATAGAAGACATCTAAAGGAAGAAATGAGATTTTCCCTCTGTAGAAAGAGATCATCTATCTATAGAAGACCTGTAATTAAGGCCTGTTACGAAGAACACCTTAATGAGGCTTCTACCCATTGATACCCTTAAGGAATCGACATCGTAAGAATGGTCTTACACCATAGAATACTTCGTAAGAAAGAATTCTACATAGAAGACACACCGTGGTGCAATGGTATGCACACACGCCTTGCACGCTAAAGGTCGTGGGTTCGATTCCCAGGCCAGGCAACATCAAATTTTCAACGGTGGCAAAATACCCCTCAGTGATGTTGGCGACATTTCCTGAGTATTTCAGCCTTGTAAAACTTCTCTACAAGTGATGTCTTAGGACACGCCGTTCGGACTCGGCAATAAACAATAGGTCCCATGTCATTGAGCTAATATGAATCGGGGTGCACACAATGATATGAGAGAAGTCTCCCTTGTCCCATCTGGGATGTTTGTGGAACAATTATATAGACATATAAAGAAAGTGGTATGTCGAAAGAAAAGCCCTCCAGAAGCTCTTACATTTGTACGATATGGCTCGTGATGGAGATGGAAACCGATTTGAGTCAATTTGATCATAGAGAAGTGTGTCGTTGTGAAGTGGTGTTTTCGCCCATTGCTTGGAATAATTTTAAATTGATTCATGAGAAAATGTTATTCCAAGGAATTGTTGAAAATGTAATAAACGTGTTGTTGATGTAAGAGTCTATGATTCGTCCATGTCTGTTATCCCGGTCGATTCCGAAACATGCACAACAATATGGACAAAAATATTTTCAATCAAATGTGGTTCATCAACGATTTTCACCTCGACATCACCGACTGTTGGGATAACGTTGTCACTGTATTGTATGGTGTAAAAAACATTCGAGAACAGTCCCCTAATGCGATTCCATATTCCACACAGATTCAACACCAGTTACAGGTACCCTACCCATATAAGTTCAACAATTTTCGCTTAAATGTAGTTTAAAGACCGTTTAACATTTTCCGATGCTAGTCCTTGTGTTCCTGCTTACAACGATGTATTTTTTTATCGTGGGCAAAACAATACTTCCTGAGAAAATGACCTGGAAATTCTAAAATTTCCCGCTGTCAAAAATTAATGCTAAACTTGATAGTCCTTGCTGTTCCTGATTACAAAGCCTTACATCGTGAGATTATAACATGGAAATTTTAAGGGCCTGTTTATGTACATACATACATATGTCGATAAGAAAATGAATGCGTACGAAAAACTACCAAATTTGTGTGTGTTTTTCATATTTGTTTTTTGTTTTGAAGCAATAACAAAGGAAATAATATTTCCAAAACTAAGGTTTGGGTGTGTTTCATGCGCACACATTTTCGTTTCGAAATACATAAACAGGGGGTAAATTCCCTGCTGTCAAAAATGAATGCTGAACTTGGTTCCTGGAACTTTGTATATGGTAATAATTCTTTCAAACTTATGGGCCGATTCCGTACAGCGAGGCGAGTCGTGTCGCGTTGCCAAATGCAATTTTTCGATTCCGTATGGCAATATCGCCTGACGTCGCCAAATTTTGTCGCCGAAATGTTCATTTTCCGGCGACAACAAATTAGCTGTCGCCGTACATTTTTACTAACGAATAAAAATAAAATAAAAATAACTTGTTATCGACGATTATTTTCTATCGCTGTACGTAGTGCATTTTTTAAATTTTGTCACAGAGACGATAGACGACGCGACATGACTCGCCTCGCTGTACGGAATCGGCCCATTAGATAAACTTCGGAGATAGACTTTACTTGTTCCACTACCTTCCCAGCGAAGGTTTAAAATGTACGCTTATGTGCGATTTAAGGGCAATTTATGAAATTTTCACCGATTGTAGTTCTTCTTTGAAATTGGATTTTATTCGCGTAACTTTTGTTGGATCGAATATTTAGGGTAACATACTTATGGATAGTTTAGGATCAGGATTTTACCGTAGATTGTCTTTGTGGTACCTATAAAAACGGCAAATGTTTGTGTTGCAAAAATCGAGTTTTTGTAATAACTACAAATTACCTGGCATGAATGGGTCGAATGTTCCAGATAACTAAACGTCCACGATTCAACGTGTTTGACACTTACTGTCAACGGCAGTGAAAGTGAAAAGAAGTCTCCCATATGTGAACATTTGTAGTTGGCCTGAATGGGTCGAATATGCCAGATAGATACACGTCCACGATTCAACGTGTTTGGGTGTTTCAACGGGAGTGAAAGTGAGAAATCTCCCGCAAGTGAGCATTTATAATTAAGCTGATTATTGCGGAATTTACCAAGAAAAATAGTATACCTTTGTATTTAAGGCGACATGGGTTATCTGGGGCAATATTTCACAGCATGTTCGAATGTGGCAACATTTCACAGCATGTTCGATTTTTGGATAGTAGACGTGGAGTTATTAGCGAGTTTTAGTAGCACCATGGACGTGGAGTTTTTAAGGATTTTAGAAGGACCCTGGAAGTAGAGTTTTTAACGAATTTTTGGAGGACCATCGATAAGAATTTTTAATGATTTTTAGGAGACCCTGTACGTGGAGTTTTTAATGATTTTTAGGGAGACTTAAAAGACATTGGACGTGAATTTTTTAAAGATTTTCACGAGGACACTAAACTTGAATTTTTAAGGATTTTTAGAAGGACCCTGGACTGGACGTATGTTTTTAATTTATTAAGCATGTTCGAATGACTGTCAATAGGACAATCATTTGGATCAATTTTCCTAAAGAAATATTCTTAAGATAACCTTATCAATCAAAATACTCAGTTTTCTCAAGGATGTAAATATGACAATATCGTCAAAAATGCAACATTTTATTGTTAAAAAAGGTATAACTCAAAAACCAAACGAAAAATATATACATACCATTCATTTGACTTTCCCATACAAATTTTCCACTTAATTTTCCCACACATTTCATTTCTGTGCATACTATTTTATAACACCCTATATATGTATGTTACACATACATATACAAATATATATTTTTTAGTAACAACCAACAACAACTACTTTTTAGATAGATCCAAAATGTTTTCAATTTCTTTTTTTATTACAAGAAGAAGAAGATAAAAACATACAAATTCTTCTCCCCCCATTTTTTGGGTTACTCTAACTTGGAGAGAATTTTTATTCTTATTCTAATTATACAAAATGATTTTTTATTTTTAATATTATTATTAAATATTAATTAATTATTATGATTATTATTGATCAGTGAGACTGTAAACTTTTTTCTATTATTTAGAATTTCTCTAAAACAAAAAAACAACCTAAAAAGGAAAACAAAAAATCCCCTCAAAAAATTAGTTTTTTCTTTGAGAGAATAAAAAAACCAACAAATGATAATGAAAAGATAAAACAAATGCATTTAATTATATATATGAAAAATTGTTAAACAAATCAAAAAACCAAAAGAAACAAATAAAACTTTAACAAAACAACAACAAGAAAATACATTTAAAAACAAATAATAACACTAAAAAATTATAATTTCTCTTTAAAATAAAAGAAGAATAATAAAACATTTAAAAATGAAATTTAACAAAACGTTAAAATCCATTACAGTTTTTGTTTACTCCACTTTTCATTATTATTATTACTATTACAATTGTATAAAAAAACATAATTATTATTAACAAATTTAATTAACTAATTATTATTATTGTATGTGTTTTTATGAATTTAGCCATAGTTGTATTTAATATTAGATATAAAATACATAAATATAATGTATATTTTTAAGACGTTCCAAAGGAATGTGCTGCATATAATAACATTAAAAACAAACCCCAACAACAAAAACAATACTTGTAGAAATGCAACATTTAAAATAATAATACAAAAACAAAGCAAATAAAACAAGAAATTAGTAAAGAAATTCTTTAAAAATAAAAACAAATTGTATTTGTAAGTAAGCGACAATGAATGAATGAAAACACAAAAACTCATAACTGTGTGTCAATCAATAAAATTAAAAAAACAACAACAAGAAAAAATTAAAAATAATAAATGTTTTTTTCTTTTTTATTGTGTGTAATATGTTCGGTTGATGCTAATGATGATAATCAGCCCCGATTATGAATGTAAACTCCTCGTGAGTTTTGTCTTTCTGCCATTGCAACCTAAAAGAAGAGGGTGAGAAAACTCACGGGAAGTTTATATTCATGATCGTTCTGAATGTTTTTGATATTACTTTTCTACGTGTATATTGTAATTTTTCACGATTTACTAGTCAAAACTTGTCTAGGGCGATTGTTGAGTTTATGCCTAATAAAATTATAAACAACTCACTAATAAATGTTATCCTGTGGTGCATTTCTCATATTCACCAACTCGTTCAGGGCAATCATAAATAAACAGGGTGATTATGAATGTAAACTCCCCGTGAGTTTGTCTTTCTGCCGTTTCAACTTAAAGGAAAAAGTGAGAAAACTCACGTGGAATTGAATTCATAATTGGACTGAAAAATTCCGTGCGGAATTTGTTCCCTTTCCCCAATTTCACAATTTTTTATTTCCATATTTACGTCCAAAAAGGGAATATTTTTGTCGATTAGGCGAGAATATTCCATTCCGTTTCCAGTAGTTGTCCACTTATTAAAATATTTATTTTTAAAGAATTTCACCTTTTTAAATTATTTTTCGTGCGACAAATTTCGAGGGAAATATTTATGAATGCCCTGATTATGTTATGAACGGACATAGAACAGTTTAAATGTTAAAATTAAAATATTGAACAAAAAATACGTGTGTGCAGTACTTCAAATTTTAATTGAAAATCAAACGTACAGACCAATTACAAATGTTCACTTGTGGGATTATTCTCGCTTTCACTATCTCGCCCTATTTTAAAGGAACTGGAAGAAGCCATTAGATGTGGATTTTTTTAAAGATTTTTAAAAGACCATTAGACGTGAATTTTTTTAACGATTTTTAGAATAACCAAATGTGGATTTTTTAAGATTTTTGGGTCGTAGACCTTTTCGAGATTTTTAGGAGTACCCTGTACGTGGGATTATTAGCGAGTTTTAGTAGCACCATGGACGTGGAGTTTTTAATGATTTTTAGGAGGACTTAAAAGGCATTGGGCTTGGATTTCTAACGATTTTTAGAATGTCATTAGGCGTTAATTTTTAGAAGGTATTAACGTGGACTTTTTTAAGAGTTTTAGGAGGACTTAAAAGGCATCGGATACCCTGGATGTATTTTTTCTAATTTTTACAAGGCCATTAGATGTCAAATTTTTAGGAGAACTTAGAAGGCATTGGACGTTAATTTTTAAAAGATTTTCAGGAGCACACTAAACTTGAATTTTTTAAGGATTTTTAGAAGGACCCTGGACTGAACGAATTTTTTAATTTATAGAAGGTCTTTAGACGTGGATTTTTTAAAGAGGAGGACATTGGTGGTGCATTTTTTAAGAATTTTGGGAATAGTCTGGACTTGAATTTATTAAAGATTTTAGGAAAACCCTGGATTTGAATTTTTAAAAATATTTTTAGGAGGACCCTGGACGTAATTTTTTTTAGAATTTTCAGGAGTCCATTATACGTGGATTTTTTAAAGATTTTGAAAAGGACCTTAGGCTTGGGATTTTTTTTAGAAGGACCTTGGGCTTGGGGTTTTAAGATTTTTAGAAGGCCATTAGACGTGGATTTTTTAAAGATTTTTAGGAGGACCCTCGATTTGCATTTCTTTTAACAATTTTTAGGAGGACCCTCGACTTGCATTTTTTTAAAAATATTTATGATGACTTAAAAGGCATTGGAAGTGGATTTTTTTCTAATTTTTGTAAAAATTTTTAGATGGCCATTAGACGTGGATTTTTTTACAGATTTTTAGGAGGACCCTGGATGTGGACTTTTTTTAAGATTTTTAGAAGGCCATTAAACGTGGTTTTTGAAGATTTTTAGGAGAACCCAGGACATGTAATTTTTAAAGATTTTTAGGAGGACCCAGGACATTGATTTGTTTAAAGATTATTATGAGGACCCATAGATGTATTTTTTTTCTAACTTTTGCAAGGCCATTAGACGTGGAAATTTTCAAGATGCTTAAGGATGACTTAGAAGGCATTGGACGTGATTTTTGAGGACTTTCAGGTGTACTCTAAACTTGATTTTTTAGGGATTTTTAGAAGGACCTTGGACTGGACGTATATTTTTAATTTATAGAAGGTCTTTAGACGTGGATTTTTTAAAGATTTTTAGGAGGACCTGGGAGGTGAATTTTTTAAGATTTTTGGGAATACCCTGGACTAGAATTTATTAAATATTTTAGAAGAACCCTGGACTTGAATATTAAAAAATATTTTTAGGAGGACCCTAGACGTAATTTGTTGAGATTTTCAGGAGTCCATTAGACGTGGATTTTTTAAAGATTTTTAGGAGGACTTAAAAGGCATTGGGCTTGGATTTCTAAAGATTTTTAGAAAGTCATATCATGTAGATTTTTAGAAGGTTCCCTGGACCTTTTTTTTATTAAATTTTAAAAGGCTATCAGACGTGAGGACTTAAAAGACATTGGACAGGGAGGACACTGGAAGTATTTTTTTTAAACTTGTTAGAAGACTATTAGACGTGGCTTTTTTCGAGGCATTGGACGTGAATTTTTTAAAGATTTTCAGGAGGACTCTAAACTTGAATTTGTAAGGATTTTAGAAGGACCCTAGACTGGACGTATTTTTTTAATTTATAGAAGGCCTTTAGACGTGGATTTTTTAAAGATTTTTAGGAGGACTGGGAGGTGATTTTTTTTAAATTTTTGGGAATACCCTGGACTTGAATTTATTAAAGATTTTAGAAGAACCCTGGACTTGAATTTTTAAAAAATATTTTTAGGAGAACCCTGGACGTAATTTTTTTATGGAGTCCATTAGACGTGGATTTTTTAAAGATTTTTAGGCTTGGGTTTTTAAGATATTTAGAAGGACCTTGGGCTTGGGTTTTTTAAGACTTTTAGAAGGCCATTCGACGTGGATTTTTTTAAAGATTTTAGGAGGACCCCGACTAGAATTTTTTAACAATTTTTAGGAGGACCCTCTACTTGCATTTTTTTAAAGAATTTTAGGAGGACTTAAAAAGCATTGTAAGTGGATTTTTAATTTTTGTAAACATTTTTAGATGACCATTTGACGTGGATTTTCTTACAGATTTATAGGAGGACTTCGGATGTGGATTTATTTAAAGATTTTAGAAGCTCATTAGACGTGTTTATTGACGATCTTTAGGAGAAGCCATGACATGAAATTTTTAAAGATTTTTAGGAGGACCCAGGACATTGATTTTTTTGGGCGAGGATTTTTTAAAGATTATAGGAGGACCCTGGACATAGATTTTTGGGGACCTTACACTTGGTCTTTGACGATTTATTGGAGGACGCTGGACGAGGATTTTTTTTAAAGATTATTAGGAGTTCCTGGACATGGATTTTTAAACCTTTTTAGGAGGGCATTAGACGTTGTTTTTTTAAAGATTTTTGGGGGGAATTTGGCGCCAATTTTTTACAATTTATCGGGCATGTTCTGGCATTCGCCTCTGCACCTCACGTGTATCGAACACACCTAAAGCTGTTCTGCAACACACTTTACACCTAATTGGGGTGTATTCCTCACACTGTAATTTTGATGGCGAGAGCTGAGTGAATCCTTATTTTTAAAGAAACTAATTGCAAATTCCTACAAAAAACTGCATAGGACTAAATTTTTTCTTTGCGTAATAAAAAAAATATTTAATTTTCTTAACACAATATGATTTAAAAATGTATTTTTTCTAATAAAGCTTTCTAAAGTTCTTTCGTGAAATATGAAAGCTCTTTTCACGTGAAATACAGAACATCAATTGCTTTCACAGGTGAAGTGCATGTGTGATGTGAAATGGATACACGGTGAATTCCAGAACATGCCCGTAGTCCATTGGAGGGAGACCCACTCATTCGAGTACCTCGGAGGAGTTGGAAATCTACTCTTATTCTGGCTTATGGACGAATATTTTACGGAAATGTATGTTTATGGCCTGGTTTATATAATAACTAAGAAAGAAATAACAGAGGGGAGTTTTTCTATCAAATAAATTTCCAATTATTGCGTCATCAAGTGATTATTGCGACCTTGACGAAAAAATACACAAACTTTTCGCTCTGGCAACACTGCGACGAACGAAAATCAAAGCATACTTTTAGGCGCATTTTAAACAAAAATGCGACATTGCCAGACCTATTTATTTGTATAACTCTGTTCCAGAACTAAAAAGTTTTTACAATTTTTTACCACTTTTACACATTTTGCGTTTCCGTACACAAAATTTATATGAACATCGTTTACGTTTTACAACTTTTGACAGGCCACTTAACAAAAATCTCTTCTGATGACTGACGTCGTCAATTGATGAAGAACAAACTAATCATTTTTAACTACATACAAATTAGATCTGGCAATCTGGATCTGGTATCTTGACCTTTTTGCCACTTAGCATCGATGTTGCATCTCCGGATATCCTTTTACATGTGTCTAGATCAGTGGAGACCAACAAAATACAATCAAAACGAAGCATGTGTGAATGTGAAAAAGGCAACAAACAACCAAATGATGTTTATCGTTTGTTTTTGTTCACGTACAGGGTGCGTGAGGGAGAAAACCAAGTGCAAAGCCAACTCAGGGGGATCGCTGAATATACTGACTTTGCAAAACAGTGTATCCTTGATCTAGATGATGGATCCTGTCCCACGATATGGTGGTTGCGAAGCGATGGCATTGCCGCCTTTTTTGTGGTAAACTGATCATGTATTTTCCGATGACTTGGCTATTGATTTGGATATTGTAATCCTGTAGTGAATTAGGAAACTTTAATTTTCCCATGAACTTAATTTTCCCGAAATTCCTCATCCGTGATAGAACGGTAAACATTCCTCGGCTATACAATATCAAAAATATTTGAGATAGCAAAAAGATTACAGTCATTTCAAGGTGGCCATTCGTAATAGATAACCCATTTTTAGAGGGGCTTCCCACTGTCTAGGCAAATATTTTATCGTCTGACATGCGGAGTTACTCTGATTAAAAACTCCCATTCAGTCTTGTCTCTCTGCCGTTTATACTTTAAGGAGAAAGTTAGAAAACTGACGGGGAGTTTTCATTCAGAATAAACCCCATCATCATTACAAACCGAACATACAACCTTAAGGATTACAGTTGTTATGAAATGTGAAATCAATTTTAAGAATATGTGAGAAATAAAGAAAAATAAAAAAATAGAAAAGGAGAACAACTGATCTCTCAAAAAATCGTCATAACGTTTCGTATATATGATTAGGTGATAGGCAAAAAAAATTTGCAATTAATATTTAAAATAATTTTCAATAAATTTCGGTATATGTTTTATATATACAATTTTATTTTAAATTTGTTGATTTTGAGCACCTTTTCAATTATGTAATTAAGAATAAATGTTTAAAGAAAACTAAACAAAAAAAAAAAAAAAACAAACCATTCAAAAACTAGTGATAAATTTCAAAGAGAAAACTCTAAAAATAAAACAACAACAATTCCATTTTTCTTTTGATAACACGCAAGACGAAAAATATGTGGTTGCCAAAGTTATATTAAAATAATATAAACAAAAATAATAATAAATTATTTTAAATAAAAGAAATTAATAATGATTAAAAAATAATAATTATAAAAAAAGATGATGACAAATGAGAGGTTAAGAAAATTAATAACAACAACTTTTACTAGACGTAATAATGCATTTAATTAAAAGTATTTAATTATTAACGATAAAGAAAAACAAACGAGAAAAGAAAACGAAATAATAAACAAAGAACGATAAGTTTCAAGTTGTTCTCTATTTTCCCCACCCCGCCCACTTTCCACACCAACTATGTATCATCCTAACAAGAAAATAATACAACACAAACCTACACACCAACTTTGGAATGTAATATATTTGCATCACTTTTAAATTATTTTTTATTTTCTTTTTCTATTTTTATTAAACAAAGAAGATTTAATTAAACAATTAGAATTAATTTTATATTAAAATATAGATAAAATATGTTACATCCCAAAGACAAATCCACTCTTTCCCTTTTGCAATTGTAAACAGTTAAAAGTGGCGATGATATCAAATCAAAACTGTTCTCAGCAAATACTGTTTAAAACTCACACACCTACACCAAAACAAAAACGAAAAAGAAAAAAAAAACTATTTAAAATTACGAAAATAATACAAAAAGAAACAACATAAAAGAAATAAGTTTCAATCTGAATAAGGGTACATAATAAAACAAATAATAAAGAAGAAAGAAAAAAATAAATAAATAAAAAATTAAAATAAAAACTTGATTTATTTCGAAAGGAACACAAAATTGGGCGTTGGTAGCACTTAGAATGACGACTAATGGCCTTTTAAGGTCCTCAAAAAATCTTTAAAAAATCCACGTCTTATGGCCTTTTAGGGTCCCCCTAAAAATCTTTAAAAAATCTACGTCTTATGGCATTGTAGGGTCCCCCTAAAAATCTTTAAAAAATCCATGTCTTATGGCTTTTTAGGGTCCCCCTATGGCCTTTTAGGGTCCCCCTAAAAATCTTTAAAAAATCCATGTCTTATGGCTTTTTAGGGTCCCCCTATGGCCTTTTAGGGTCCCCCTAAAAATCTTTAAAAAAATCCATGTCTTATGGCCTTTTATGGTCCCCCTAAAAATCTTTAAAAATCCACGTCTTACAGCCATTTAAGGAACCCCTAAAATCTTTAAAAAATCCACGTCTAATGGCCTTTTAAGGAACCCCTAAACATCTTTAAAAATCCACGTCTTACGGCCATTTAAGGAACCCCTAAAATCTTTAAAAAATCCACGTCTAATGGCCTTTTAAGGAACCCCTAAAAATCTTTAACAAATCCACGTCTTCTGGCCTTTTAGGGTCCGCCTAAAAATCTTTAAAAAACCACGTCTTTTGGCCTTTTAGGATCCCACTAAAAATCGTTAACAAATCCACGTTTTATGGCCTTTTAAGGAACCCCTAAAAATCGTTAACAAATCCACGTTTTATGGCCTTTTAAGGAACCCCTAAAAATCTTTAAAAAATCCACGTCTTATGGCCTTTTAGGGTCCCTCTAAAAATCTTTAAAAAAATCCATGTCTTCTGGCCTTTTGGGGTCCCCCTAAAAATCTTTAAAAAATCCATGTCTAATGGCCTTTTAGGGTCCCCCTAAAAACTTTGAAAAATCCAAGTCATATGGCCTTTTAGGGTCCCCCTAAAAATCTTTAAAAAATCCATGTCTAATGGCCTTTTAGGGTCCCCCTAAAAATCTTTAAAAAATCCACGTCCAATGGCCTTTTGGGGTCTCCCTTAAAAATCTTTAAAAAATCCAAGTCTTATGGTCTTTTAGGGTCCCCCTAAAAATCTTTGAAAAATCCACGTCTTATGGTCTTTTAGGGTCCCCCTAAAAATCTTTAAAAAATCCACGTCTTATGGCCTTTTAGGGTCCCCCTAAAAATCTTTAAAAAGTCCAAGTCTTATGGCCTTTTGGGGTCCCCCTAAAAATCTTTAAAAAATCCACGTCCAATGGCCTTTTGGGGTCCCCCTTAAAAATCTTTAAAAAATCCACGTCTTATGGCTTTTTGGGGCCCCCCTTAAAAATCTTTAAAAAATCCACGTCTTATGGCCTTTTAGGGTCCCCCTAAAAAATCTTTAAAAAATCCACGTCTTATGGCCTTTTAGGGTCCCCCTAAAAATCTTTAAAAAATCCACGTCTTATGGCCTTTTAGGGTCCCCCCTAAAAAATCTTTAAAAAATCCACGTCTTATGGCTTTTTGGGGTCCCCCTTAAAAATCTTTAAAAAATCCACGTCCAATGGCCTTTTGGGGTCCCCCTTAAAAATCTTTAAAAAATCCACGTCTTATGGCCTTTTGGGGTCCCCCTTAAAAATCTTTAAAAAATCCACGTCTTATGGCCTTTTGGGGTCCCCCTTAAAAATCTTTAAAAAATCCACGTCTTATGGCCTTTTAGGGTCCCCCTAAAAATCTTTAAAAAATCCACGTCTTATGGCCTTTTAGGGTCCCCCTAAAAATCTTTAAAAAATCCACGTCTTATGGCCTTTTAGGGTTTCCCTAAAAATCTTTAAAAAATCTTTAAAAAATCCACGTCTTATGGCCTTTTAGGGTCCCCCTAAAAATCTTTAAAAAATCTTTAAAAAATCCACGTCTTATGGCCTTTTAGGGCCCCCCTAAAAATCTTTAAAAAATCCACGTCTTATGGCCTTTTAGGGTCCCCCTAAAAATCTTTAAAAAATCCACGTCTTATGGCCTTTTAGGGTCCCCCTAAAAATCTTTAAAAAATCCACGTCTTATGGCCTTTTAGGGTCAACCTAAAAATCTTTAAAAAATCCACGTCTTATGGCCATGTAGGGTCCCCCTAAAAATCTTTAAAAAATCCACGTCTAATGGAATTTTAGGGTCCCCTAAAAATCTTTAAAAAATCCACGTCTAATGGAATTTTAGGGTCCCCTAAAAATCTTTAAAAAATCCACGTCTAATGGAATTTTAGGGTCCCCTAAAAATCTTTAAAAAATCTTTAAAAAATCCACGTCTTATGGCCTTTTAGGGTCAACCTAAAAATCTTTAAAAAATCCACGTCTTATGGCCATGTAGGGTCCCCCTAAAAATCTTTAAAAAATCCACGTCTAATGGAATTTTAGGGTCCCCTAAAAATCTTTAAAAAATCCACGTCTAATGGAATTTTAGGGTCCCCCTAAAAATCTTTAAAAAATCCACGTCTTTTGGCCTTTTAGGGTCCCCCTAAAAATCTTTAAAAAATCCACGTCTTATGGCCTTTTAGGGTCCCCCTAAAAATCTTTAAAAAATCTTTAAAAAAATCCACGTCTTATGGCCTTTTAGGGTCCCCCTAAAAATCTTTAAAAAATCTTTAAAAAATCCTCGCCTAATGGCATTTTAGGGTAAGTAGCAGGTGACCTCTGGCAACACAGTTGTAACGAAAATAAAATTATAATTTTGATCTGACAATGCTATATTTAATATCTAAAAAACACAGCATACTTTTAGGCGCATTGAAATACAAAATAATTGGGTGTTGCCGAACCAAAATCCTTATTTTGTATGGCATTGCCAGAACTAAATTTGTTATTTATTTTTCCCTCCTAAAAGAAATTCCACAATTTTTTTTGGTAATAATTATAATTATTTATTATTTTATATATATTTATTTATATATAACACTATAATACAGTTTTTTGTTGTTGTTTTTGTTTTGTTCGAATAGAAAAAAATAATAATATAAAAATATTATATTTTTTAGAAAATATATTTTTCCGTTTTTTATAACAAAATTTGTATGTGCACAATAGGGGGGATAGATAGAGAAAGAGAGAGAGAATATAATCTAAGAGTTAAAGAAGAAGATAACAGCGAAATTTCACAAATTTGTTTTTTTGATTTGTTTCAAAGAAATACAGTTACAGAGGCATTATCACAGTTTTATGTACAAATAGAAAGAAAAAATGTTTCAATAATTTTTGAAGAAAAGAAAAAAGAAGTTAACAATTTAGATTTAGATTTTTTCAAAGATAGAGTGTAAGAAAGAGAGTAGAGAGGGAGTTATTTTTTTATATTATAACTTGCGTGTGAATAATTCTTAAACAAAATTTTCTCTTACTATGGGTTCGTTTTGTTTTTGTTTGTATTTTAGGCCTTAATAATAATTCAAAAACTTTTAATAATAATTAATATTATCGTAAAAAAACATTTTGTTAAATTTCTATGTATAAAAAAATGAAGAACAAGGCAAGTGCGGTTTTAATGTTACAATTAACAAATAAAGAAAACAGAATAGCAGAGGCGCGGAAGAAGATATTAGGAAGTTATTGCAATTGTTGATTAATTAAACTAATTAAAAAAACAAACAGGACAAAACAAATGCCATGAATTTTGCATTGTTTTTGGTTATTTTGTGTAATGTCTTTCCTTTTTTTTTCTTTACAAAAACAAAAAAATAAAATAAAAAATAATAATATTAAAAAAAGTTTCTACATGCTAGGCGGGAGGGCAGTATAGAATAGTATTTGTATGTATGATATTCATTGTATAGAACTAAATTTTATAGTACATATGTACAGACATATGTTGTTGGCCCACAAAGTCACCGGAACTCCAGAGATGTGATTGGTGACTTTGGTCGTGAAAGAGCAAAAAATTACAATTCAATTGTAATTTCAGGGTAATATGTCCATAAATTAGGGTGGGCCGGAATATAAACTTCTTGCAGCAGACCAAAAGGGGCTTAACAATGAAATTGAAAATAATTTCAAATTGCTTATATCTGGCCACCTTTATAGAGGGCAGTAATAAATGAAAACCACATTGGATTTCCAAAGTTGAGTATTAAAACAAAACAGGGGGCAGTGTTGAGTCTCTAAGGAACCACTTTTCAATATTACATGGCCCTAAATTTTGAAATTTGAACTTGTTGGCTATACCTAAATCGTCTTTCTTTGCAGCAAAACGAAATTTGATTATGCCAAAGATACATTGTGTGATGGTGTGGGTGTGTGTGAAAATGTGCTATCATGTGTGCGTTTTGTATGTGTTTTTGTATGGATTTTGTTTGATTGTCTGTAGTGGTAGTAGTAGTAGTAGTACTTCAAACAAAGTTCTCACGCTCTCTACAACTCTCCAACTTAGGCTGGCGCATCGGTGGGTACATGACAACCCTCAACATTTTCAGGCCAATCGCAGACATTTTCCTGGGGATTGAATACCAAATTTGCTGGACATGGCATATGATGTTTACGTTCACCCTCACACATGTAATAGTGGGTACAATCATTCCAATCTTTGTGATAACTAATGTGGCCATCCTCCTCGGCACAGGTTACTTCGTGGGCTAAAAAAAGAAACATTTCTTATTACAGTTGCTCCAAAAGTTTCGAGGATAGTAATACTTACGATCTTTTGTGGTATAGGCTCCTCGTGGACCTCGTGTCTCATATGGCCCCTCATATTCCAGATTGACTTTGTAACCTTTGAGTTCATCATTCAAGGCATTCAGCAGAGGATATTTACCATTTCCACAACGTCCATTAAAATCATCCATATCAATGGACCAAACCATGATGCCACCAAAGCCTTGTTCCTTCAACCATTCCATCTGTTTAGAAGAGAAGGGAACATTGTTAAATTAGTAAGGTGGATTTTTTTAAATTGTAAAAGGCCATTAGACGTGGATTTTTTAAAGATTTTACGGGCACCCTAAAAGGCCATTTAGGGGCACCCTAAAAGGCCATTGGACGTGGATTTTTTAAAGATTTTTAGGGCGACCCCAAAAGGCCATTGGACGTGGATTTTTTAAAGATTTTTAGGGCGACCCCAACAGGCCATTGGACTTGGATTTTTTTAAAGATTTTTAGGGGCACCCTAAAAGGCCATTAGACGTGGATTTTTAGGGGCACCCTAAAAGGCCATTAGACGTGGATTTTTTAAAGATTTTTAGGGTGACCCCAAAAGGCCATTGGACGTGGATTTTTTAAAGATTTTTAGGGGCACCCTAAAAGGCCATTAGACGTGGATTTTTTAAAGATTTTTAGGGGCACCCTAAAAGGCCATTAGACGTGGATTTTTTAAAGATTTTTAGGGGCACCCTAAAAGGCCATTTGACGTGGATTTTTTAAAGATTTTTAGGGGCACCCTAAAAGGCCATTAGACGTGGATTTTTTAAAGATTTTTAGGGGCAACCCAAAAGGCCATTGGACGTGGATTTTTTAACGATTTTTAGGGCGACCCCAAAAGGCCATTGGACGTGGATTTTTTAAAGATTTTTAGGGCGACCCCAACAGGCCATTGGACTTGGATTTTTTTAAAGATTTTTAGGGGCACCCTAAAAGGCCATTAGACGTGGATTTTTAGGGGCACCCTAAAAGGCCATTAGACGTGGATTTTTTAAAGATTTTTAGGGTGACCCCAAAAGGCCATTGGACGTGGATTTTTTAAAGATTTTTAGGGGCACCCTAAAAGGCCATTAGACGTGGATTTTTTAAAGATTTTTAGGGCAACCCCAAAAGGCCATTAGACGTGGATTTTTTAAAGATTTTTAGGGGCACCCTAAAAGGCCATTTGACGTGGATTTTTTAAAGATTTTTAGGGGCACCCTAAAAGGCCATTAGACGTGGATTTTTTAAAGATTTTTAGGGGCACCCTAAAAGGCCATTAGACGTGGATTTTTTAAAGATTTTTAGGGGCACCCTAAAAGGCCATTAGACGTGGATTTTTTAAAGATTTTTAGGGGCACCCTAAAAGGCCATTAGACGTGGATTTTTTAAAGATTTTTAAGGGGACCCCAAAGGCCATTGGACGTGGATTTTTTAAAGATTTTTAGGGCGACCCCAAAGGCCATTGGACGTGGATTTTTTAAAGGTTTTTAAAGCGACCCCAAAAGGCCATTAGACGTGGATTTTTTAAAGATTTTTAGGGGCACCCTAAAAGGCCATTAGACGTGGATTTTTTAAAGATTTTTAGGGGCACCCTAAAAGGCCATTATAATAATTGTTCCACAAACATCCCAGATGGGACAAGGGAGACTTCTCTCATATCAATGAGTGCACGCCGATTCATATTGGCTCAATGATATGGGACCTACTTTTTATTGCCGAGTCCGAACGGCGTGTCTTACGACACCACTTGTAGAGAAGTTTTTCATGGCTTAAATACTCAGGAAATGTCGCCAAGCATTACTGAGGGGGAATTTTGCCACCGTTGAAAATTTGATGTTGCTTGGCCTGGGATTCGAACCGCAGACCTTCTGAGTGCAAGGCGGACGTGCTAACCATTGCACCACGGTGGCCCCCTAAAAGGCCATTAGACGTGGATTTTTTAAATATTTTTAGGGGCACCCTAAAAAGCCATTAGACGTGGATTTTTTAAAGATTTTTAGGGCGACCCCAAAGGCCATTGGACGTGGATTTTTTAAAGATTTTTAGGGGCACCCTAAAAGGCCATTAGACGTGGATTTTTTAAAGATTTTTAAAGCGACCCCAAAAGGCCATTGGACGTGGATTTTTTAAAGGTTTTTAAAGCGACCCCAAAAGGCCATTAGACGTGGATTTTTTAAAGATTTTTAGGGGCACCCTATAAGGCCATTCGACGTGGATTTTTAAAGATTTTTAGGGGCACCCTAAAAGGCCATTAGACGTGGATTTTTAAAGATTTTTAGGGGCACCCTAAAAGACCATTAGACGTGGATTTTTTAAAGATTTTTAGGGCGACCCCAAAAGGCAATTGGACGTGGATTTTTTAAAGATTTTTAGGGGCACCCTAAAAGGCCATTAGACGTGGATTTTTTAAAGATTTTTAGGGGTACCCTAAAAGGCCATTAGACGTGGATTTTTTAAAGATTTTTAGGGGCACCCTAAAAGGCCATTAGACGTGGATTTTTTAAGGATTTTTAGGGTGACCCCAAAAGGCCATTAGACGTGGATTTTTTAAAGATTTTTAGGGGCACCCTAAAAGGCCATTAGACGTGGATTTTTTAAGGATTTTTAGGGTGACCCCAAAAGGCCATTAGACGTGGATTTTTTAAAGATTTTTAGGGGCACCCTAAAAGGCCATTAGACGTGGATTTTTTAAAGATTTTTAGCGGAACCCCAAAAGGCCATAAGACGTGGATTTTTTAAAGATTTTTAGGGGCACCCTAAAAGGCCATTAGACGTGGATTTTTTAAAGATTTTTAGGGGCACCCTGAAAGGCCATTAGACGTGGATTTTTTAAAGATTTTTAGGGGCACCCTAAAAGGCCATTAGACGTGGATTTTTTAAAGATTTTTAGGGACACCCTAAAAGGCCATTAGACGTGGATTTTTTAAAGATTTTTAGGGGCACCCTAAAAGGCCATTAGACGTGGATTTTTTAAAGATTTTTAGGGACACCCTAAAAGGCCATTAGACGTGGATTTTTTAAAGATTTTTAGGGACACCCTAAAAGGGCATTACACGTGGATTTCTTAAAGATTTTTAGGGGCACCCTAAAAGGCCATTAGACGTGGATTTCTTAAAGATTTTTAGGGGCACCCTAAAAGGCCATTAGACGTGGATTTCTTAAAGATTTTTAGGGGCACCCTAAAAGGCCATTAGACGTGGATTTCTTAAAGATTTTTAGGGCGACCCCAAAAGGCCATTGGACGTGGATTTTTTAAAGATTTTTAGGGCGACCCCAAAGGCCATTGGACGTGGATTTTTTAAAGATTTTTAGGGCGACCCCAAAGGCCATTGGACGTGGATTTTTTAAAGGTTTTTAAAGCGACCCCAAAAGGCCATTAGACGTGGATTTTTTAAAGATTTTTAGGGGCACCCTAAAAGGCCATTAGACGTGGATTTTTTAAAGATTTTTAGGGGCACCCTAAAAGGCCATTAGACGTGGATTTTTTAAATATTTTTAGGGGTACCCTAAAAAGCCATTAGACGTGGATTTTTTAAAGATTTTTAGGGCGACCCCAAAGGCCATTGGACGTGGATTTTTTAAAGATTTTTAGGGGCACCCTAAAAGGCCATTAGACGTGGATTTTTTAAAGATTTTTAAAGCGACCCCAAAAGGCCATTGGACGTGGATTTTTTAAAGGTTTTTAAAGCGACCCCAAAAGGCCATTAGACGTGGATTTTTTAAAGATTTTTAGGGGCACCCTAAAAGGCCATTAGACGTGGATTTTTTAAAGATTTTTAGGGGCACCCTAAAAGGCCATTAGACGTGGATTTTTTAAAGATTTTTAGGGGCACCCTAAAAGGCCATTAGACGTGGATTTTTTAAAGATTTTTAGGGGCACCCTAAAAGGCCATAAGACGTGGATTTTTTAAAGATTTTTAGGGGCACCCTAAAATGCCATTAGACGTGGATTTTTTAAAGGTTTTTAGGGGCACCCTAAAAGGCCATTGATCGTGAATTTTTTAAAGATTTTTAGGGCGACCCCAAAAGGCCATTGGACGTGGATTTTTTTAAAGATTTTTAGGGCGACCCCAAAAGGCCATTAGACGTGGATTTTTTAAAGATTTTTAGGGGTACCCTAAAAGGCCATTAGACGTGGATTTTTTAAAGATTTTTAGGGGCACCCTAAAAGGCCATAAGACGTGGATTTTTTAAAGATTTTTAGGGGCACCCTAAAATGCCATTAGACGTGGATTTTTTAAAGGTTTTTAGGGGCACCCTAAAAGGCCATTGATCGTGAATTTTTTAAAGATTTTTAGGGCGACCCCAAAAGGCCATTGGACGTGGATTTTTTTAAAGATTTTTAGGGCGACCCCAAAAGGCCATTAGACGTGGATTTTTTAAAGATTTTTAAAGCGACCCCAAAAGGCCATTGGACGCGGATTTTTTATAGATTTTTTGGGCAACCCCAAAAGGCCATTAGACGTGGATTTTTTAAAGATTTTTAGGGGGACCCTAAAAGGCCATAAGACGTGGATTTTTTAAAGATTTTTAGGGGCACCCTAAAAGGCCATTAGACGTGGATTTTTTTAAAGATTTTTAGGGGCACCCTAAAAGGCCATTAGACGTGGATTTTTTAAAGATTTTTAGGGGCACCCTAAAAGGCCATTAGACGTGGATTTTTTAAAGATTTTTAGGGGCACCCTAAAAGGCCATTAGACGTGGATTTTTTAAAAATTTTTAGGGGTACCCTAAAAGGCCATTAGACGTGGATTTTTTAAAGATTTTTAGGGGCACCCTTAAAGGCCATTAGACGTGGATTTTTTAAAGATTTTTAGGGGCACCCTAAAAGGCCATTAGACGTGGATTTTTTAATGTGTTTTAGCTGGACCTTAACAAGCCATTAGGTGTTGATTTTTAAAGATTTTTCGAGGTACCCTAAAAGGCCATTTGACGTGGATTTTTATAGATTTTTAGGGAGCCCCAAGATAAGTGGACTTTTTAAAGATTTTTTATGAGGTTCCTAAAATACAATTAGTCATCTTCCTCTTCTTCACTCACCTTTGTTTTCAGCGAACGTTCATCATCAAAGCCCACCCATTGATCATCACGATAGGCAAATGGTACTTGCTGTTCGGAATCCCACACCAATGTGGTGTTATCAGCAGCCAAGAAATTGCACACCTCATAATAGCTCAAGAAACCAGATTCATTTGTAAATTTACCCAAACGACCACCACCCAAGGCAGGAGCTCCAATATCAAACTGTGTTACATTGGCCAATTCAAATGTGCGACCATAGGTGGGCATACCAATCAATAACTTCTCTTTGGGAGCACCTTGTTTAACCCATTCGCGGGCACTATAGTCAACAGTTAATTTCTTTTGATAACCTGTGGCAGATTCCAGGGGGAAGAGTGGTGAATTGTGACCCACAGTGCGTTCCCATTGACCATGGAAATCATAGGTCATGACATTAATGAAATCCAAATATTTGCTAATCTCGGGCACATCATAACCAGCAGCAATGGCTTCAAACGAGGCGGGGACAGCAGCTGTTAACAAAAGTCTGGGCAAACCTGAAGATTTGGCTTCACCTTCGAAGGCAACACGCAATTCACGCAACAGATTTACATAGGCCGCCCGATCGTCTGAACCACGAGGATATTCCCAATCGACATCGAGACCATTGAATTTATAGTCACGCAAGAAATCAATGGCTTCGTAGACAAACTGATTCATGCGGAAAACATTGGAGGTGAGATCTTTGAAGGGTGTTGAACCAAAAGCCCAACCACCAATGGCCAAAAGGATTTGCAGATCTGGATTTGTGTCACGCAGGGCAATGATTTCTTCATAGTTATCGGGATCCTCATCACTGTTCTCGGCCAACTTGTGGTCCTTGAGAGTGGCAAAGGCATAGACAATGTGTGTACACAGTTTGGGATCAATGTTGGCGGGTAAGAATTTTCCAGCACCAGGGCGTTTGGATGACCAGCTGGTAAGGTAACAGAAGACCTGGGCGGGACGAGCTATAAAAGGAAAATGAAAATAGTTAATAAGGGAAAGGGTTTCCTTTTGAGACTTCATTTCAGACTTACTGTTCTTTTCCACAGCCAATGCACCAGCCTTGACACGATGTTTCTTGCTGGGTTTGCGTACCTTGGCCAAGACTTCTTCAACATCAATTTTAATGGGTTCAGGTTTTTCAATCTAAAATAGAAAGGGAATTAAATTCGCATCCCATAATACACAATTTCTAAGATAATTACCTCTTCCAAATCCTCGAAAGTAGCAGCAACCTCTGACCAATTAACATCCTTGGCATCTTTACCTCTGGAAATGCCCAGTAGTTCTTCACGCATGGCACCAATTAGAGGATATTTAACCTGGCCTCCACACACTTCACCCTTGAAATCATCCATATCAACAGTCCACACCATGGCACCACCATAACCATTATCCTTGATCCATTTCATTTTGTTGCGTATGGAACGTTCATCATCGAAACCAACCCATTGGTCACCATCCACCAAATAGGGCACCTTCATTTCATCATCCCACACGTAGACGGCACCATTTAACAACATTTCACAAATTTCATAATAGGCGAGGAAACCACTTTCCTTGGTGTAAATACCTTCCTTGCCACCACCTGTGGCAGGTGCATTGGGACCATGTTTAGATGTGGAAGCCAAAGTGAAGGAACGACCATATGTGGGCATACCAATTACCAGTTTCTCTTTGGGGGCACCCATTTTAGCCCACATTGTGGCAGCATTATCCACCGACAATTGTTTACGCCATTCAGAATCGGAAGAGGGGGCATACAGGGGAGCATTGTGGCCAGTTTCACGTTCCCATTTACCATGGAAATCGTAGGCCATAACATTAATGAAATCCAAATAACTGGCCACTGCCGGGACATCATAACCACCACGAATATTATCGGGACCAACAGGTACGGCAGCAGTCAACAGCAAACGTTGTCTCTTCAATTCTTGGGCCTCGGCCTCGAAGGCTTCACGCAATTCCTTCAACAACAAAACAAAGTTCTTCTTATCCTCCGAGCCCTTGGGATATTCCCAATCCAAATCTAAACCATCAAAGCCGCGTTTGCGCAAGAAAGGTATGGCCGAGTAGATAAAGGTTTGACGGGTATAACGGGTGGCAGACATATCCTTGAATTTCTGGGTACCAAATGACCAACCGCCCAAGGCCAAAAGGATCTGGAAAGCAGGAAGAAAGAAAAAATATTTTTAAGAAACTCTCTTCAAAAGTCCTTCCAAAACTTACCTTCAATTTGGGATTAGCTTTCTTCAGGGTCATCATACGATCATAGAGACCGGGTACAGTATCCTTGGTTTCATCATTCGATTCATAGGAACTCAACTTGTTCTTTTTCAACCAACCGAAAGCGAAAATGATGTGGGTACACAAATCGGCTGGAATGTCTTCGGGTACGAATTTACCAATTTTCGGACGATATTGAGACCAATTTGTGTAATAGCAAACGACTTTCTTGCCAACATCTTCGGCCTTGGCTTTTTTACCCTTCAACGAAGAACCACTTGCCACAAGGCTGGTAGAATCGGAATCTACACCACGTAACTTCGATTTACCACGTAGGCGTGTGCGTACAGATGTTGAGGGTGCGGGTTCCTGATCCGCACGCTTCTGGGCAACTTCTTTGTCGATTTCTTTGTCCACAATTTTCTTTGCTGAGACGCGAGTTCTTCGTGTTGAAACTTCGACGACTTCTTCGGCTACTTCAGTTTCGACGGGAGCGGCAGTTGGTCTTCTTCGCCTTTGTCGTGTTTTGGCTGGAACGGGAAAGGGGAGTAAATGTTAAACGACAGAGTTAAATCTTACGACTTTTAGAAATGCCAAAAAGTTTTTAAATTTTATTTTGCCTGGACCATAGCTATAACCAAGCAAGGAAAAAGGAAATATGTATTTTGAATATGCAATGGATCGAATGATGTGTGTCGTCAAGTATACGTTATGGGGTAACAAATATTTAAATCGTATACACCCTAGATGATGGATGGTATCTTTTAACCGGAGAGACCCAAACTTAAATTTTTAACGAACTTTAGAAAGATCCAAGGAGCTCTAAAACGTGTTTTTTAGTTTTAGAAGGACCCGAAACTTGAATTTTTCTTACATTTTAGGAAGATACAAAAAGGACAAAAAACGAAATTTTTTATATTTTAAAAAGATCCAACATTTTCGATATTTGTTTTTAGAAGAGCTCAAAAGGAAGATCAAAGACGTGAATTTGTAAATTTACCCAAATGACCGCATTACATGGCCAATTCAATTATGCGAGCATATATGAGCATACCAATCGATACTTTTTTGGGGTTACCTCGTTTAACCCTTTCGCGGGCCCTATTGTTCATGAAATTTATGAAATCCTAATATTTGCTAATCTCTGGGATTCCATTATCAGCAGCAATGGCTGCAAAAATTGTTTTTTATTGATTTTGGTAAGAAATCAAAAAAAAAAAAATATTTAAACAAATTGATGAGCACAAGAATTGAAGTATGTAGTAAAGTGAACATTTTAAATATGTTATTAAAAAAAACCCCAAAAAATTATTTATGAAGTTTAGACAAAAAAGTCCGATGTCTGATTTTTTTTTATGCTACAAAGAACCTTTATATAGCTAATATTAAAATCTGACCCGATTTTAAACATTTTTTGTAGGATTACTTGTTTAGCCACTACAAAGAACTGGTAAACTGTTTACATCGATTGGACAATAAATGTGGTCTGTAGAGTGATTTTGTGAAAATATTACAGAAATCGCTCTACAGACCATATTTATTGTCCATTCGATGAAAACAGTTTACCAGTTCTTTGTAGTGGCTAGACAAGTAATCCTACAAAAAATGTTTAAAATCGGGTCAGATTTTAATATTAGCTATATAAAGGGCCCATGGAAATTTTGAGGCCCCAGTGGCACGTGTTAACATATTCCGATAGAGCTCAAACTTTGCAATCTTAATTATTAACAAAACCAAACATTTTAGGAGGGTGCCGCAAAAAAATCCGACATCGATTTTTTAAAATCACTCTATTATGCATATTCAGACAAAAAGGGCAAAAAAATGTTTGTTTTTAAGATTTTTATAAAGTAAAAATTTTTTACGAACCCAAGAAATTAATTATAAATAAAGAATAAATTAAAAAATTAAAATGATTTTTAATTTCTATAAATTCCCAAAAAAAAAAAAAAGAATATCTTAAAGATTATTTTAAGGACCCACAATGACTTTTATAAGGACTCCAAAAGCCTCAACAAATGTGTTTTAAAGGATTAAAATGATTTTTAGGCCGAACATATTTTTTATAAGGATCCAAAAATGTCCAAAAAACAATTATTAATGGCGTGTTTCTCTAAGACGATTCGAATTCAAATTCGTTCGAATTACTACCAAAGTCCTGTTGTTGTAGAAAATGTTTATTTGTTTGAAAATAAAAACAATTCTAATATTTTTCAAAAAAAAAAAAAAAAGAAGTTTGGTAGTAGTTCGATCGAATGTGTATTCGTATCGTCTTAGTGAAACAGGCCATTAAAGTATCTTAAAGAGCAAAAGGCGCAAACATTTTTTTAGGATTTTTATTTCTAAAGAATATAAAAGGGACCAAAAACGCTCAAAATTTGTTTTAAAGAAAAGACCAGTAGTGCGATTCTCTAACTCATTTTTTGAGTTACCGACAATGGTCGGTATATGATTTTTAAGGCAAAACAAAAATTCTAGAAACTTTTTAATATAAAGATAAAAAAATGAGCTTTCATAAAAACTAAAAAGTTCCAAAAATTATTTTTAACGAGTTTTAAGTCCCAAAAAATAATATTTAAAATGCTAATAAACATCCTAAAATGCGCAATTTTTTTTTTAAATTTTTAGAGAGTCCAAGAAATATGTTTAATTATTTTCATAAAGACCTAAAATGGCCCAAATTTTTTTTTTTTATGATTTTCACAAAAACCCAAAAAGACCAAAAATCATTTTTTTTTAAAACGATAGAAACTGAAGTTTTAATGATGAGGACGCCAAAAAGGGTCAATAAATGTTTTTAAATACATTTTTGGCTCACGAAATGTTTTTTAGATTTATAGATAAATACCAAAAAGTTTCAAAATTTTTTTGAAGTTTCTTATAAGGACCCAAAAAATATTTTTAATTACATATTTTCATAAAGATTTTATAAGGACCCAAAAAGGCCCAAAAATGATTTTGAATCATTTTTATAGGGACCTAGAAATGCAAAAAAATATTTTATATAGATTTTTATAAGGACGAAAAAAGGGAAAAAAATATTTTTTTTTTTAAATAGTGGGTCCCTAAAAGGTCTAAATATTTTTAAGGATTTTAATAAAGACCGAAAAATATATTTTTTTCTAAAAAAAAAATTTAAAGATTTTTGTAAAGGCCCAAAACTTTTTTAAAGAATTAAAATTGCCCAAGAACATTTTTTTAATTTTTATAAATCGACGCCTCTAAACAATAGTATGCTAAGTCGACTTAGCATGTTTTCAAGTTCTTTACATTTTTATATTTAACGTCCTTTAACTTAATTTCTGTCAAATTTTGGTAATAATCGGACAATCCGAACCGAAGTTATAAACAAATATTTACTTAGCATAGTACTGAAGGTCAAAGAAATTTCCAAACTTTTAGAGCTTGTCCTGCAAAACTCACTGTTCAGAATTAGCATTTGGAGGTGTCGAACGTCCTTTAACTTAAATTCTGTCAAATTTTGGTAATGATCGGTCAATCCGAACAGAAGTTATAAACAAATATTGACTTAGCATAGTACTGAAGTTCAAAAAAATTTCCACACTTTGAGAGCTTCTCCTGCAAAACTCACTTTTTAGACTTAGCATACTATTATTTGGAGGTGTCGAAATTAAAAAAGGCCCAAAAAATATGTTTAATGATACTCATAAAGACCAAAAATTGCGCAAAAATATTTGTAATGATTTTCATAAAGACCCAAAGAATATTTTTAATGATATTCATAAAGACCCAAAAAGGTAAAAAAAATAGTTTTAATCACAGTTTATACAGTTGGCCATTCAGAGTTCTGTTAACAACATTTGACAACAAACATAAAACTGTGGTTTTAATCATTTTTATAAATTCCCAAAAGGACTCAAAATGTTTTTTTTTAAAGATGTTTTTAAACATCTTAAAATGCTCAAGAATGTTTTGTTTTAATTTTTATAGAGACCAAGAAATATGCTTAATGATTTTCATAAAGACCCAAAGAATATTTTTAATGATTTTCAATAAATAAATACCCAAAAGTTACTTAAAGGTTTTAAAAGGGCACAAAAATGATTTTTTAAAGATTATATCCATTTTTAATGATTTTCGTAAAAGCCAAAATATATTTTTAATGGTTTTCATAAAGACCCAAAAGTTACTTCAAGATTTTAAAGGGACCCAAATAGGCCCAAAAATGATTTTTTTTAAGATTTTTTAGGGATGCGAAAAAAATATTTCAAAATGATTGTTGAAGCCACTTCAACAACATAGCATAAGATAATATGAAATGAAATTTATAGTACTGAATTAATGAGTTTAAACCCAACTGAATTTAAGCGTAAAAGTTGACCCCAAAAATATGGCAACCCTTATCCACTAGAACCAAAAGCTTTTACTCAGTGGATAAGGAGTTTTTTTCTATTTTTTGTTTTTCGTTGTTTGCCCTAAAATAATAAAAGTTGAGAACTTAATTGGAAAATAGCATCTCAACGGTAAGCAGCTCTTTAAATAAACCGGCCATTGCAGAAATCTACGCAAAACGTCTTTTTTTTGTTTCTTTTATTTCATGTATTGATACTGGGAAGTTTTCCACACTTTCAATTGGAGCTAATACAACCGCTAACTACAGTCCACTCTTCTATCCGCAGACGCATTAGCCCAGTTGTACATGGTCCTTACGAGCCGTCAAGGAACTGAGGAGAAAATTACTTTTGGATCACGTCCACCGCTTAACTCTGAAGTTTTCTAGAAGGCTACATCTGAAACAAAAGCGCTGCCGCATATGCCATATCCTACCTCGAGAATGCTAATCGCCAGAAAATGTATGATTAAGTTGCGTTACCGCAAGAGGGCCCGGCATGTTGAAGCGAGTTCAACAAACATTCCAGGAGATTTGATTAAAATACATATTTGTTAATTTTCATGTGGTAACATTTTATGCAAAGAGCTCTCTCTCATTGTATAAGATGCTACCACTTCAACATTGATTCCGCTTCATTCCTAATTAATTTGAAACAAGTGAACTGCAGCAAATACTTGGAAACTCACTTGTACCAAAACCGCACAGACGTCAAGATGTCTGTTTAGCAATAAAAACTCTACTGCTACACCAACACCTTAACAAAAGTCAGTCCACTCCAGGCCAAATCAATCTCATTTGTACAATGATTTTTAAAACACTCAAAACGGCCAAAAAATTATTTTTGAAAATAAGGACCCAAAAAAAGAGCTAGAAATATTTTAATTACTTTAATAAAGACCCAACAAATATTTTTTTAGTAATTTGTTGGAAGACCCAAAAGGTATGTTTTTAATTAAAAAAACAAAGATAAAATTTCTGTTCCAGAATTGCAAGAATCTACTAATTTTTACTATTTTTTCGATAACATAAAGAAAAATTTGTTATCGTAGTAAAAAATAGTAGATTCTTGCAGGTTTTGGAACAGAGCAAAAGATTTTTATAAGGATCCAAAATTATAAACCTTTGCCTTTAATGATTTTCATAAAGATTGATTTCAAGAGTGATTTCAAGATTTTATAAGGATCCAAAAGGGGCAAAAAATAAATGTTTTAAGACATTTATAAGGATCCAAAGATTGATTTTAAGGTTCTATATGGCCTAAAATGAAATTTTAAATATTTTTTTAAAAGAACCGTTTTATTATTTTTAATAAAGTACCAAAAATATTGAATTTTATAAAGTTTTTTATGGTACCAAACAATTATTTTTTAAGGATATTTATATAGACCCAAAAAGGGGCCCAAAATTTGCCCAAAAATGATTTTTTAAAATTTTTTATAAAGTCCAAGCAAAGGCCCAAAAAGGATAAATCTTTTTAATTAAAAAAATACCCAAAAATGATTTTTATACCCTACACCACCCTGTGGTAAGGGTATTATGTGTTAGTGCAGTTGTAGGTAGCATGCCTAAGGAAAAGAGATAGACCCATAGTTACTTCTAGGGATATGCATAGAATCACTTTCTGAGTCGATTTATGCATGTCCGTCCGTTCTCAACGTACATATCGCATTTATTGTTTGATTTGGCTGAAAATTGGGAAGATCATTTTTTTTTAGGCTAATGAAGAACGCTATTGCTTTTGGTGAAAATCGGTTCAGATTTGGATATAGCTCCCATATATATTTTCGGCCGATTTGAGGTTATTGATGCACCAAAAACGCTGTATCTGTACAATTTTGATGAAATTCGGAATGTGTGATGGAATAAGGTCTATAGATAAATGTGCCAAATTATATCGAAATCGGTTCAGATTTGGATATAGCTCCCATATATATTTTCGACCGATTTGAAGTATTTGTTGCACCAAACATGCTGTATCTGTCTAATTTTGATGAAATTTGGAATGTGTTACAAACTTTATCAAAATCGGTTCAGATTTGGATATAGCTCCCATATAAATTTTTGGCCGATTTTTGGTATTTGGTGCACGAAACGAGTATATGTCCGATCTCAATGAAATATGCAATGTGTGACCGAATATGGTCTAGAAATAAGTGTGCCAAATTTTATCGAAATCGGTTCGGATTTGGATATAGCTCCCATATATATTTTCGCCCGATTTAAGGTATTTGATGCACCAAAGACGCTATGTATGTCTAATTTTGATGAAATTTGGAATGTGTGACGGTGTTTGGTCTAGAAATATATGTGCCAAATTATATCGTAATCTGTTCACATTTGGATTTAGCTTCCATATAGTCGGCCTTAACATAAATTGAACAAGAGGGTCTTTATAGTGTTATCTTTACCCTAAGCCTTCATGCTAACAGGGGTACGTACAATTTGATGCGGTAAAAATGTGCCTCATTGACATAATGATTTTTGGATTTTGCCTATAAATACGTGGGGTCTGTCTAGGCAAAATACATTTCAAACAATTTGGAATGGATTTAGCCAGGTCCGTCAGATTGTCTGACTTTCTGGCTGGAGCGCGCAATAGTCTCGAACGGGTTAACCGATTTGGTCCAAAATTTGGTCATCGTAATATTTGGTCCAAACTTAGATCAAGTTCGAAGGGGCCATATCACTCCGTCTGTCATTTAAGGACATGTATCTGATCGTTTTGAATTTTTTTGCGCAATGTTGTCCTCGCAGCTTATCTTTACAACGGTACAATACTTTTCGTGGACAAGTTCATACCTCCTGAGAGAATGGCCCAATAGCTCGCTGTCGGCATCGAATAAAATTATTGGTGAGCATGATTACTTATAAATTGACAGCCTGTTTCACTATGTCGAACGAAAATGATAACAAAAGAAAACCTGCTAAACTCGTGTATGATTTTCAAATTTTGTAGTCTGTTTCGAAGCATAAACAAAATCAATATTTTCATGAAAAGCAAAGTTTCGGTGTTTTTCGTTCGCATTCATTTTCTTTCGACATAGTGAAACAGGCCCTTTACACCTTGTCAAATTTGTCCCAAAATTACATCATGTTATACGAAGGTTCATATCCCCCTTTCCCTTTCAAAAGTTCAACATTTTCCATTGTTTTCCACTGTTTTCAACGATCGAAGTACTCCTTTTATTCAGATATATAATGCTTTTTCGTGGGCAAGTCCATGATTTCTGACATAATGGTCCAAAAGCTCTAAAAATCCTTTTGTGATCAGCTAAAATGGCTCGTGTGCACGATAATTATCGAAAGGACTGACTGTCATTGGTCCAACCTTTGCACATTGAAATATTTCTCTCACACTTAAATCAATTTCCAAGATATAATATATCGGACAGTATATTCGAGTATCTCCCTCAGAAAAGCTCAACATTTTCGATTAAGAGCCTGTTTCACCATGTCGAAAGAAAATGATTGCGAACGGAAAACACCTAAACTTTGGTTTTCATAGCAATATTGACATTGTGTTTGCTTTAAAACAACTACAAAATTTGAAAATCATACACGAGTTTAGTTGTTTTTCTTTCGTTTTGATTTTCGTTCGACATAGTGAAACAGGCTGTATGTAAGTTGGCCCTTGTAATTCTGATTACAACGATATATTTCCATATTCTTGAGTAAAATATAGTTTTTTTTTTCTGTAATTTTTTTTTCTACTTGTCACACATTTTCCAACCAGTTGTTGCTAAAAGAACGAACACCAATTCCGGCAATGTTGTTTCCCATAACATGGAAAACTAATGTGGGCTATAAACAAGTTAGCTGATATGCATGGCGCAAATGCCAAGCATATAGATTATTATTATTATTTTTTTTTTTGCCTTCAACCGGATATTTTGGTAGAACCACATTTGCGGCTGGCTGTGGTGTGTTTCTCTACTTGGTTGGTTGGTCAATGCGGAAATCAAGTCATGGCTAAACCGGCTGTGTAATGCTTAAGAACTTTCACTTTTTTCTTGCTGTAAAGCAAATTTTTTGTGTTACTTACTTTGTGCACTATCTGTGGCCTGTGATAGCAGAACAATTATAAGACATACTGCAAATAACAATTTCAATATTCGAGGAGGAAACTGTAAAGAAAAAAACAGGAAAACAAATATAATTAAAAATCAAAGGTCATAAATACTGGTAAAGAAGTTATAACAAAAATGAAATAAAAATATGATATGTAAAAATACTTAAAAAGGTGATAAAATAACCTTCAAGATTTCAAAAAAAAAAAAAAAAATGGAAACATAAAATGTTGTAATAATTAAGAATTTTTATAACATAACCTCAAGCCCTCAAAAAAATTTGAAAACATAAAATGTTGTAATAATTAATTTTATAACATAACCTCAAGCCCTTAAATATTGCTATGTTTTATTAGGCCAGAAACATGATTTATTGTTTCTTCTATTTCTAGTTTTGTGTGAGCGTTTTTTATGTTAATTTTATTAACCTCTTGTAAATCATAACACTGGGCCAAGAAGAAAGATCACCACTCATTATCGTTAGTGTGTTTGTATATTTTTTGATTAGTGACTGAAAGTCACTTGTCATTTTGCCACTTTAGATGTTTTATCGTTGATAGCCACCGTCGTTTCGTTTGGTTTTTTTGTGGAATTTCATGGCATTGACCCAGTTCACGACCAAGTCGGCTGGCTGGCTGGCTCATTATAGTCTGAGCTCTAAACTACAACCACATCAAAAATCACATTTTTTTAAACAATAACATTTAATAATCAAGCACTAAACAAATAGCTTAAGTTGAAATTATTCATGGTTTGCGTTTTGTTTATCAACAAGAAAACAAAAAATAAACACTTGAAAAATCGCATTTTTCAACAACACAAATTAAAGAAACTAATTAAATATTAATTTCAAAGAGGTCATTAAAACATAGAAACTACTTACAAACATACATACAAAGATATTGCTCGGGGTGACCAAGCAATTTGTTTACCATTATGATTTATTAATAATAAAAACAATATTTAAACAAAAGTTCAAAACATTTAAACACACAATTAAAACTGTAAGTATTATGAAAAATTATATTTTTTATGAAAATCATAAAAAGCAACAGATTTTTTTTGTATTATATTTTTGGTGCTCAATTACTGAACTTAAGGAGACTTTAATAAAAAATTTGTTGAAGTTTTTTGTCTCATAATTTTTTTTTCATAAAACTAGAATTAAGAAAATTTGTCAACGTTTTTTCCCTTTGCCTCCAATTACTTCAACCCACACAAACAAATGCTCCTTGAAGAAATCCGGTTTTCATTGAAAAAAAAAATACTTTGATTAATTTTATTTAATTTGCAAAAATACATTTTGTCTGGCTGTTAGTTAAATGCTGATGAGAACAAATCTACATATGTTGACATTTATCGAAATTGTTTAAAACTGTCTACACGGCATCTTTGTATAATTTGTTAAAAGAATCTTCATCATTAAGTGCTGTTTTTTTATGGCAAATCTAAGAATAATTTACTTTGAATTTTATTAAGTTGCTTGGGTCTTAAGTCTTTCGTTGTGCAGAACAGACAGATTCAGAAAGTAATTAGATGTTTGTGTCTTTAGTCTTCTGTAGAAGGTTTTGACTTCTATGAGAAGATCTCCAGATCTTCCCTAGTAAGATCTTTGATCTTTTTTGGAAGTTATTTTGGTATTCTGTAGGAAGAACCCCTCTCCTTCTACAGGACGAATTTTTGATCTTCTGTAGGAAGGCCTTTGGGCTACTTTAGGATCTTTTAGTTTTCTTTTGGAAGATCACTTGGAAGGATATTTTGGTCTTTTATGGGAAGGCCGTTTGCCGTGTTATGAGGATGGATTTCTTTTAGCCTTCTTATAGAAAACCTTTTCCTATTTTATGGGAACACTTTTTGGTCTATAAGAACTATCTTCTATGATAAGAACTTTACTTCTACGAGAAGATCTTTTGATGTTCTATGGAAAGAGCTTTTGGTCTTCTATAAGAAGGTCCTTTTGTCTTCTATAGCAAGTCATTTTTGTCTTTTACAGGAGGACCTACTGGTGTCCTATAGGAAAATCTTTGGTTTTCTACGAGAACATATCACGATATCATGTGTGAACACCTTAAGGTTTTCGAGAGGAAAATCATGTAGTTTTCTATAGGAAAACATTTCGTTTTGTAAGAGAATACTTTTTGATTTTCTACAGAAAGAACTCATTGTCTTTTATAGGAAGACCTCTTTTCCTTCTATAGGCAGACAAAATAGGAAGACGAGTGACGTAGGGCATAAAAGATACAAAGGAACTGTCCTGACTGGTTTTAACATGGCAAAGTCCAGGATTTATCTTGGTCCCTCTTTCATCTCAAGTGGACACTGACCTCCCCGTGGTGTCACCTGGGGAACTGCCTTTAACACCCGTTAAAGGTAGTGAGCTAAAATGTGCCGCTCTTTCACCCATAAGAAGGTTAAAAACTTGGGTTTTGGGCGCCGGGTTAGTAACCCACCCCAAAAAAAGCAGCCTACTATGAAAAAACGAAAGAAAAGAAAAGCAAATCCCTTTAAAGTTAACGAAGCCCGCAAACGTTTTAAGGACCATGATCTGCGAATCTGCACCTGGAATGTTCACACTCTTTATAGAAAAGGTGCAGTTTACGCATTGGCAGATGTACTTGGAAAGTACAAGGCCGATATTACTGCCATACAGGAAATACGATGGATTGGGAAAGGCGTCACAACAACACCTAAAGATGACGCAGTGTATTATAGCTGGCAGGACACAAAGAAAGTTTGGTTGCGGATTTCTAGTTAGTCGGAGACTAAAAAGTCTGATATCCAGCTTCACCCCAGTGAATTAAAGACTTGCTGCAATTCGAATAAAAGCTAAATTCTTCAACATCAGCTTTAGTTGCGCTCATGCTCCCACTAAAGACAAGGACGAACAGACCAAAGATATATTTTAGAAGAAACATATGACCGTTGCCCTGCCCATGACATTAAAATTATTCTAGGCGATTTTAATACCAAAATTTGAAAGGCGAATATCTTTGGCCCAACAGTCGGGAATTTCAGTCCCCACAGTGAAACATCTGACAATGGTATGAGGCTGATAGACTTTGCAGCTGCAAAAAACATGGTAGTCATCTCGATATTCATAAGGGCACCTGGCTGTCTCCAGATCAAAGAACAAGTAATCAAATTGATCATGTTGTGATAGATGGAAGACATTCATCGAGCGTGTTGGATGTACGATCGTTCCGAGGCGCAAACATTGATTCAAAAAGGTAGTGACCTTGTTGCAGCAAAGGTACGCACCCGCTTAAACGTAGCAAACAAAGTACGAACAGACACAACACGAAAGTTAGACATCGGTAAGCTGCAATCACAACAGATAGCCACAGCATATTCCACTCAACTAGCCCAATTGCTTAATCAAAGCCCTCCTCATCCCGATAACATATCAGCGCAATGGCAAAGCATTGCCTACTCCATGCAAACAGCCGCAAAATCCATACTTGGATACCAGAGACCTCGACAAAGGAATTCATGGTATGACCAGGAGTGTCGTGCTGCTACCGAAGAGAAAAATGCGGCATATAGAGCTACTTTACAATCAGTAGCAACACCTAGCGCACGAGAGAGATATCGGGAGAAAAGGAGAGAAGAGAAACGTCTTTTCCGCAGGAAAAAGAGAGAGATGGAAAAGCGGGAGTGTGAAAAAATCGAGATGTACAGGAGCCAAAATGAAGTCCGAAAATTCTACCAAAGAGTGAAACATCAAACAGATGGCTTTGGTACAGGCACATCCTCCTGTAGAGACCATTAAAGTAAGCTGGTAACAGATACAGATAGCGTGCTCAGGATATGGAAGGAACATTTCTCCAATCTGCTGGTATCCAATAGTAGCGAAGACGATGATACCACAGACCCAATCCCAGAAGATGGTATTGAATGTATACCGCCCAGCCAAGATGAGGTAAGGACAGCAATAAATCGGCTGAAGAATAATAAGGCAACAGGGGCCGATGGCTTACCAGCCGAGCTGTTCAAAACCGGAGGCGACACGTTGATAAGGTGTATACATCAGCTAGTTAGCACCATCTGGCAGAAAGAACGAGTACCCGACGATTGGAACCTGAGTATCCTCTGTCCCGTCCACAAGAAGGGAGATAAGACTGTATGCTCTAACTATAGGGGCATAAGTCTACTCCCTATTGCCTACAAGATCGCGTCAGGGATATTGTGCGAACGACTAAAGCCTATGGTCAACGAAATAATTGGACCATACCAATGTGGCTTTAGACCTGGCAAGTCCACCATTGACCAGATATTTACCCTGCGGCAAATCCTAGAGAAGGCCCAAGAGATGCAGATCCACGCATTTCACCTTTTTGTCGATTATAAAACAGCATTCGACAGTCCCCTCCGATCAAAGGTATTCCATGCAATGTCTGAATTTGGTATACCCGCAAAGCTCATCCGACTTTGTAAGATGACTTTAACTGATACCAGGTCCTCAGTTAAAATTGAAAA
Organism: Musca autumnalis; assembly: GCF_047663935.1. NCBI lineage: Eukaryota > Metazoa > Arthropoda > Insecta > Diptera > Muscidae > Musca > Musca autumnalis. The sequence continues at coordinate 22,934,762 of NW_027411977.1, forward strand.
TAACCTCTCCGAAGAATTTTGTACCAAAAGAGGTTTCAGACAAGGAGACAGCCTTTCGTGTGACCTATTCAACGTTTTGCTGGAAAAGGTAATACGAGATGCAAATGTCAAAAGAAATGGCACAATTTACACCAATAGCCACATGTTACTTGCTTATGCTGATGACATAGACATCATGGGACGATCAGTAAAGGAAGTAACTGATACCTTTAGGAAGGTCGAAGCAGAATCTGCGAAAGTGGGTCTGGCGGTAAACGGTGAGATGACCATGTTAATGGTGTCAACGCGCAATGCGTCCATTGAGCTCGGACCAACTGTGGAAGTTGGTTTCTATAATTTTGAGGTAATAAAAGACTTCGTCTACCTCGGCACCTCCGTAAACACAACAAACAACATCAGTTGTGAAATAAAAAGAAGAATTGTATTGGCCAACAGATGCTACTTTGGTTTAAGTAAGCAGTCACATCTCTTCAAACAAAAATAACGCTTTACAAAACGCTGATACTACCCGTGCTTGCGCAAGCAGATAAGGGAGTGCTTGGTGTGTTTGAGAGGAAAATTCTTCGAAAGATCTACGGCCCGATTTGCGTTGACGGTGAATATCGACGTCGCATGAACCACGAGCTGTATCTGCTGTACAACGACATCAATATTGTTAAACGTATCGAGATGCAACGATTGCGTTGGCTAGGCCATATCATAAGAATGAACGATGATGAACCCGCAAAAAGGCGTATGAATACATGCCACATGGCGGTGCACGCAGAATCGGGAGGCCTAAGCTTCGATGAAGCATACAAGTGGATGAAAAAATGAAAAGGCGCGGTATTCCAAAAAGCGAAGCTAAAAAGAGGAGATCTTTTCTTCGTTCGGTCTATGGAACAAATGTTCTGTAATGGGCCAGCTAAGTAAGTAAGTAAGCTAAAATTTTTCACCGAACTACCTGTAATATGACAGTTGAGGTTCCTAGTGGTCACAAAACATATCCACTAATAACTGTCAACATAGGTCCATGTTTTGACCGTATAACCATACCTCCCGATTTCCGGTATTTTGAGGATTTTAACTACAATTTTTGACCGAACTGTCAAACTACATTTGACAGTTGAGGTTCCAAGTGATCACAAAACATCTCCAGTAAAAGCTGGCGGTACCTCCCGATTTTCGGCAGATTTTCCCCGATTTTCGGTTTTTTGGATTTTAGCTACAATTTTTGGCCCAAGTATCTGCAATTCGACATTTGAGGTTTCCAGTGGTCACAAAACTTCTCCATCAAAAACATAGGTTCACACTTTGATATAGCCCCATATAAGGTTCCCGACTAATTGAATACATTTTTTATGCTCTTTTACCTTATTTAGGTATCAGCGATCACAAAATATCTCCGCCTAAAATTGTGGACAGGAAAGAAAATAATTATTCCGTTTTAGTTCAGAATATAAAGTTCGGTCCGGCCGAACATAACGTTTTTTTACTTGTTTTTCTTGTTTTCTAGACCATTAATCGCTGCGGGTGCCACCGTGGTGCAATGGTATGCACACCCGCCTTTCACGCTAAAGGTCGTGGGTTTGATTCCCCGGCCAGTCAACATCAAAATTTTTAACGGTGGCAAAATACTTCTCAGTAATTTTGGAGACATTTCCTGAGTATTTCAGCCATGTAAAACTTCTCTACAAAAATGGTGTCTTACACACGCCGTTCGGTCTCGGCGATAAACAGTAGGTCCCATATCATTGAGCTAATATGAATCGGGGTGCACTCATTGATATGAGAGAAGTCTCCCTTGACCCGTATGGGATGTTTGTGAAACAATTATATATAATCGCTGCGGAAAGTACGCCTGTTCTATTCAGCATGTATTCACTTAATGTGGTGGATATGTGCTTAACTTTAAAAGCGTTGTTTGTTGGAAAATTTTGGATCAGATTATGATCGACCATTGGTCGATTCCTCTTCAAAGCCAAACTGATTGTGACTAATTAAAGCTCTAAATTCCATTAAGTAGATTTCTTGAAAATAGTATTTGGTAAAAGGTCAAAATGACTTAAGCTGACATTTTGACTTTTTCCCTTTTACAAAGTTTTTTTTTTGTTAACGAAATATGCCATTAATTATGAAATATTTCATTTTCACGAATTACTGGCAATATTTTTGAGTTGCTCAAACAAAAGACTTAAGGCACAAACTAACTTTGTAATAATTACTCCATTTATTTTTCTCAGGAATACTAATAAAAACACCGCCACAATTGAAATGTAGTTCCAAATATCACATCTTTCACATGCATGTGGATTATCTTTTTATTATGGCAAAAAATTACAATCTTTTTCCATTTTAAAGTCATGAAATGTAAACAAAACAAAATTAAAATTTTTAGTGGCCCAAATAATTAAATAAAAACTTTACTTTGCAGATTGTGTAAAATTTGCACATCTTAAGATAGTTAGCTTAGCATGCAATGCAAAGCCAATACGACGAGATGTGAAAAAAAAACGTTCATATTGAGTGAAAGTTTTTCTTATGCCGTCTATTTATTTCTATTTTATTTAACCGCTTTTTTATGAGAGAGTGAAACTGGTATCACGATAAACTTGTTATTGGCCACTAACAAACGGCAACAGCAACAACGAAAAATCCTTAACAAAGTTGTAGTATGGATAATCTTTTTAAGTGGTGTATGATTTCCAGCTTTCCATAAATGTGGATTTTTGTTCCGTTCTAATTAAATAGAAATTAAATGAAATGAAGAAATTTTATAAAGGAAAGTAAACATTTTTTAGTTCGTTTAATGGAGTTTTTTTTCTAAAACTTTTTTGAAAAAATATCTCTTAAATTAAATAGCCTATTAATTTTCATTTTTCATATTATTATCAAAATGCAAAGGTTTAGAGTTGAGCCATGATTTTTGTTTCACGCCCCGCAGGAATGTGGTTTGGCAATTGCAACACCAACAACAACTACAACATCTTACTATTGTTTTAATCTCCACAACAGCTGTTATGCTGGAAAACCGCCGCAAATAAACTCTGCATTAAACCAAAAATAGCTTTACTTTGTTGTAACTTGCAAGTGCATAGCGGCGTTTCTATTTGCTCTTTGCTTTGGTAGCGTATTTCGAAGCGTATTTACAAAGTTTTGTTTTATTTTATTTTGCTGTTTCGAACAAAAATCTCAATCAGCCATTTAACTTATCGACATTTGAAATGAGTCTCCTTTTTGTAATCGCCATATTGTGGTGGCACAATTGATCGGCAACGGCGGCACAACAACAACAACAACACCAACAGCAGTAATGTTTCTTTTTGGCATCTAAAAATAACAACATTGTTGTTAGTTGTTGTAATTTTACGTAAGCCACATTTTGTTGTTGCTGTTGTAATTGAAATAAAATATTTTATTCGATTTTTCATTTCATTTTTTTCATTACTTCGTTTTACTTTTGTTTGGGTAAAGTTCAGTTTTGGGTTAACTGTAAAATGGTGAAATGTTATTCCAATTTCATTCGATTAAAGACATGGCTTTGGTTTGACGGGTAGGTTGGTGGGTGTTAACGAAGTTATGTAATTATTGGCAACGTGATCGTAATGGGTGCAACGCAACAATTTGAAATCCAAATGAGATTTGGAAAATGTAAAAAAAGTATCAGTCGGCTTGGCCGACAGAGATATACCCCCAGCCTCGGACCTAAAGAGAAAAAGTGACACACAATACTTCTGACGTCTATATAATACAATGCACAACGTTTGAACCAAATCGGTTACTCCCTTCGAGGGTTATCTTACGTACTACACGGTGCTCTTGAACCTTACTTACTTGCTTAGCTGACCCATTACAGAACATTTGTTCCATAGACCGAACAAAGAAAAGATCTCCAATTCTCTCTGTTTAGTGCTTCGCTTTCTGGAATACCGCGCCTTGTCATCTTGTGACGCCTTGTCATGTTGTGACGCCTTTCCCCATCTATCGTATTTCCTGTATCGGCCTTGTACTTTTAAAGTACGTATGCCAATGCGAAGACTGCACCTTCTCTATAAAGAGTGCGAACATTCCAGGTGCAGATTCGCAGATCATGGTCCTTAAAACGTTTGCGGGGTTCGTCAACTTTAGAGGGGTTTGTTTTTCCTTTCTTTCGTTTTTTCATAGTAGGCTGTTTTTTTCTAGGGAAGGGTTACTAACCCGACGCCCAAACCCAAGTTTTTAACGTTCTTATGGGTGAACGCGCGGCACATGTTACCTCACTACGTTTAACGGATGTTAAAGGCAGTTCCCCAGGTGACACCACGGGGAGGTCCGTGTCCACTTGAGATGAAAGAGGGACCAAGATAAATCCTGGGCTTTGCCATGTTAAAACCGGTCAGGACCGTTCCTTGATATCTTCCATCCCATACGTCACCCCATGTTTATTATTGTTTTGACATTTTTTGCAGCTGGTTGTCCTCTGTTATGAGGGTATAAGTTCTTTTTTCGGGTGCAAGTCCATACTGTCTGGGATACTGGCCCAGTAGCTCACCAACAAAAAAATGATGGATGAGCACGAGTTTTGTATCCGATTTGGCCTAAACTTTACATCATAATATTTCTTCCAAACGTACATCAAGTTCGAGGAAGGTTTATATCGGACAAATCAATCGGATGCATTCCTCACAGAATTTAATTTAAATGTTGAATTAATTTTTTTTTATTTATTTGAAATTTGAAGATCATTTTAAAATTATTCTTTAATAAATTTCTCGTTAGAGTCGTACTTAATGATGAAGCTGAAGATTATTACCACCATTATGTGACATGTTTCGCTGTTGGTATCAGCTCATTAGAAATAGCGGCTGTGGCGTGAGTGTCTTTTTTATCGTCGGCTTTTCATTTTTCAAATGCCAGCTGTTTTTTTTTTTACAGTGATGAGATTTTTTTCTCAGTAAACATGTATGATTTTCCACAAAAAACGCTTTTTCAGCGCAGCCTTCGGAAGTTATGAATTTGGCCACGCCGCACTATGTAGCGAGTTCTTATTAACTGTGGCCAAGAATAGAAGGAGTTTTCGTAGGTGCATTAATTTTGGTACACGTACTTATTATTGACTTACAATCTCCAGGACAAAAACGGTCCACGTTTTTATATAGCCCCATAGAACCGTAGCTCCGGATTTTCGGTATTTTGAAAGTTTTAGTCACAATGACCAACCGAAATGACTGAAATTTGGTGTTTAGTCTTCGGCAGAGGTATAAAACTTTCCAACAGAGAATTATGGGGGTAGGTCCACGTTTTGATATGGTCCCCATAGAACGGTACCTCCCGATGTTCGGTATTTTGAAGGTTTTAGCTTCATTATCACACCGAAATAGCTGAAATTTGGTACGTAGTCTACGTTGGTGGTATAAAACTTTCTTCCAGAACTTTGTCGGTATCGGCCCACGCCTTCATACAGCCCCCATAGAACGGTACCTCCCGATTTTCGTTATTTTGAAGGTTTTAGCTTCATTATCACACTGAAATGGCTGAAAATCGATACTTAGTCTACTTTGGTGGTATAAAACTTTCCCCCAGAACTTTGTCGGTATCTGTCCATGCCTTCATATAGCCCCCATAGAACGGTACCTCCCGATTTTCGGTATTTTGAAGGTTTTAGCTTCATTATCACACTGAAATGGTTGAAATTCGATACTTAGTCTATTTTGGTGGTATAAAACTTTCTTCCAGAACTTTGTCGGTATCGGCCCACGCCTTCATACAGCCCCCATAGAACGGTACCTCCCGATTTTCGTTATTTTGAAGGTTTTAGCTTCATTATCACACTGAAATGGCTGAAAATCGATACTTAGTCTACTTTGGTGGTATAAAACTTTCCCCCAGAACTTTGTCGGTATCGGCCCACGCCTTCATATAGCCCCCATAGAACGGTACCTCCCGATTTTCGGTATTTTGAAGGTTTTAGCTTCATTATCACACTGAAATGGCTGAAATTCGATACTTAGTCTACGTTGGTGGTGTAAAACTTTCCCCCAGAACTTTGTCGGTAACGGTCCATGCCTTCATATAGCCCCCATAGAACGGTAACTCCTGATTTTCGGTATTTTGAAGGTTTTAGCTTCATTACCACACCGAAATGGCTGAAATTTGGTATTTAGACTTCGTTGGGGGTACTCAAACTTCCCCTTTAATTTTGTCGGTATAGGTCCACGCCTTCATATAGCCCCCATGGAAAGGTACCTCCCGATTTTCCGTATTTTGAAGGTTTTAGCTTCATTATCACACCGAAATGGCTGAAATTTGGTACTTAGTCTACGTTGGTGGTATAAAACTTTCCCCCCAGAACTTTGTCGGTATCGGTCCATGCCTTCATATATCCCCCATAGAACGGTACCTCCCGATTTTCGGTATTTTGAAGGTTTTAGCTTCATTATCACACTGAAATGGCTGAAATTCGATACTTAGTCTACGTTGGTGGTGTAAAACTTTCCCCCAGAACTTTGTCGGTAACGGTCCATGCCTTCATATAGCCCCCATAGAACGGTAACTCCTGATTTTCGGTATTTTGAAGGTTTTAGCTTCATTACCACACCGGGTATAGGTCCACGCCTTCATATAGCCCCCATGGAAAGGTACCTCCCGATTTTCCGTATTTTAAAGATTGTGGCTTCAATATTCCACCAAAATGGCTGAAATTTGGTATTTAGTCTTCAATGTGATATAAAACTGTTCGCCAGAAATTTGTCTGTACAGGTCCACGCTTTCATATTGCCCCATTTCCGACTAAAATTCGTCGGTATAAGTCCACGTTTTGATATAGCCCCCTTAGAACGGTACCTCCCGATTTTCGTAATACTGAAGATTGTGACGTCAATATCCCACCGAAATGGCTGAAATTCGTTATTTAGTCTTCCAAGAGTTATAGAATATTCCAGAAGAGTATTATCAGTATAGGTCCACGTCTTCCTATATCCCAATAGAAGTGTACTTCTTGATTTTCGATATTTTTTTAAGTTTTAGCCACATTCTCTTACCGAAATATAGGAAATTTGGTATTTAGTCTTCTCTGAGTCTAAAAACTTTCCGTCAGAAATTTGTCGGTATAGATCGACGTTTTGAAATAGCCCCCATAGAACGGTACCTTACATTGTTTTACTGAAATTGCTGAAATTTAGTATTAAGTCTTCTCCGTACACGAAAGGAAACTAATTATTTCATTTTACTTCAATACAACTTGTGGTGGAGGGTATAACAAGTTCGGCCCAGCCGAACTTAACGCCGTTCTTACTTGTTTTGCTTTTCTTCAGTAATTGTGATGCTCAATCTGACGGAGAGGTACATATATATGCTATGCCATATTTTGATATTGCCTATGAGATGTATCAGTGGTCTTTACTGCTGGATACCAACAGCTTGGGAAAGTGGTCAGCCCATAAACATAACACCCACCACATCATGCGAGATTTTGCTGTTCGTCCCTACAGAAAAAAACGCCTTCACCATAGCCATCAACTTTATGTTTCATTATCCCATAGCTTTCCTTTCTCTCTTTTTTTCCCGTCAAAAGACGTTTCTCCTTTCTCAAAGATCTCTATACGGTAGCTAAGACCTTTGGTAGCCAACTGCGGATTTTACGGCCGTTTGCACGGTATAGGCAATACTTGACCTTTAAAATTATTGGATATGTTAATTAATTCCAGTATCCCATTATTGTCACCTATGATTGTAACCTTCTTATATCCAGCCACTGTGATATGTCAGACACCATTTTACCTCTTAAGTACAAAAAGTTGGGAACTTATGCTGCAACATTGTTGCGAACCGAAGCAATGTGTGATTCTCAAATGTTTTGTACGGTCAAAAGATCCTTCTACTTTTAAAGATCAATTGATGAAGATTTTTTTTCTTAAAGTTTTCATTATTACAACCGGTATTGAAGTTGTAATGACAAAAAAAAAACAAAACGACAAACATTTTTACAATAAGGTAAACTAGTCATCTTCACTATCATCATCCCCATCATCATCATCGGCAACGTCACTTCCAATCATAGATTGTTTGAAAACAACATAAAAATCAATGCAAACAATTCCAAACATGGTTTAGTCAAGAACAATGCAACACAGCAAACTGCCAAAGCAACATCATTGACATTTATGGCTTTATTTTTGTTTTTTAGATACGGAACAAAACAAAAAAAAAAAAAAAAAATGATTGGCCACTAACAATAACCCCATTTGAAGAGAAACAAAACAAACTATCAGCATGAACTTTATTAACAAACAGAAACAACTCCATGGACAAAAATATGCATGTGGAAAGACTGAAAATGGTCAGAACGACCATCCATCGTTGTGGACGAAGGTCGTCGTTGTTGTCATAAAGCTGTTATGTGCTTGAAGATATGCTGTGGTGACCACAAAAACAAATTCCTAACTAACAAACTTTGTAATTTGTATGTGGAGCTGGCTTCCTCCGTCCGACCATGGTATAAGTCATTTGTTGTAGTGGTCATATTTTTGAACGTGTGACTTTAATGTTGGAGGTCATCGTTAGCGATTGAAGATTTCCCCCGGCACAGAAAACAATAACTAATGAAGAACTTCCCAAAAGCACAAATACCATCAATTGTCGGCAAAATTAAAAAAAAACGTTACTGGTGGGTTTTCAAGTGTGTGCCAAAAATAGTCGTGTGCCCAACACACACACACACAATTGAGAATTCTGACAAAAAGTAACGTTATAAATGGAACTATGCATTGGTGATTCGATGGTTTGTTATTGAAATGTAACCATGAATTAATTTTTAGTGACTTGTTTGACAATTAGATCAGGGATGCCAACTGTTCCGAGGTAAAAATCGCTACAGCCACATACGCACCATAGGACTGTAGCGATTTTTACCTTAAAACAGTTGACATTCCGGCTTTAACAGTGGTTTTTGTACATCAAAAATCACCACAAGTAGCGGGAAACCACCAACTTGGCAGCCCTGAATTAGATAGTTGAAATTGTCACAAGGGAGGAACTTCATAGAAACAATAAAAAAAGTATCAGACTATGACTGTACAAAAAAATAAATAAATAAAATGATGAATAATAAAAATAATAATACATAATTATTGCGGAAAAGGATTTTGGTAGCCAGTAATCAATTCTATATTGTCCATAGATTCTACATTGATTCTGAGGGTATATCTTTGTCGGTAAAGCACAGACTCCTGTGTATAACATTTCAGACACGGTATCTAAGAATGGATAGAAAAGAATTGTACTTGCTCTTGTTAGAGATATTCTTATGTTCCAAAGAGATTATAAATAAAATGCTCATTCCATTTCAAATCATAATCCAATTACCACAAGTAGAAATAAATTATTTCTAATATTTTTTCACCCTCCTTTTTGGTCAGCTAATTAAGGTTTTTGTCAAAAAAAAAAAAAAAAAAAAAAAACTGAATATACAAAACAAATATTTCATTTCCTGATCTACAAGTTATCAAGCGGCTATTATTTTGACCATATATACATAGATATTAGGTGTTTGTATCTCTCATATACATAGACATTACGTTTTTTAAACAAATTTCGCGATAGCGGATGTAGTTTTGCGCATTAATTTCTTGTCAATTATTCAGTATTACTGTTTTTTTTTGCGTGTATATTTTTTTGGAAGGCATGAAGTTGTGGAATAATTTGAAACAGAATTTCATGGTCTATTTGCTGACATGAAATAACAACAAATGAAAGACTTAAGACACATGCACAACTTTCAAAATCCCCGCCAGTTAAAACGAATCAAACAAACCCAACCAAACAGTAGCATTATTTGCTCTAACAAAATGTCTTATTTTAGCTTAGCCACAAATCAGTTGTAGAAAATCAATTAAATCCGCATTATAACAAACATGTGTTATACAGTTATTGTTGTTGTTGTCATGTGTTCCTTCATACAAATTCGCATATGTTTATATGGGTTGGTCAGTTTTTAAGAAACAAAACTAAAAAAGCTAATTACAAAACACCTTTCATTATTATAATTATGCGCTCATAACACACCCAATAAACTGGTTTATATAATATCTTCACAATTATTAAATATCATTTCTGAGGGTTTTAAGAAGGATTTAAACAATAAAATTAAAAGATTTGTTTGCTAAAATGGGAGATTTAATCATAAAAGTAGCATGATATTTTATGGTAATTGGATACAGTAATATTGTGGAATTCAGTTCACAACATCCATGCTAAGTTTCCAGCTTAGGTTATAAACGACCAAACCTCAACCTAAAAATTCACTCAAAAGTTCTAAAGAAGACCCACAATCAACTCATCTAAACTTATCATCCTTTTTGTTGTCTATAAGGCTCCTTTGGGTAAAAAATGTATAGGGTCAAAGGTGTAAGCAATCATGTCTGTGATTAATATTGGGGTTGAAAGCTGGAATAAGCTCGTTTTTTGGTAATGTGTTATAAAAAACAGGACCTAATTACTCCGCAGGCAGATCCACGAAAATGAATACAATTTTGTAATTCATTTTGTTTTATAGTTACAGCGCCAACTAGCAATTTCAGTTGATCCCAGTGTGGTTTTTAGAAAAAAAAAATAAATAAACAAGTAAAAAAGTATCAGTCGGCTTTGCCGACAAAGATATACCCTCAGCCTGTGTATATTGAAACAATTTTTTCAAAAAAAATATATGTATTTAGGCGTTTTTAAAAATTTTGGGCATTTGAATGACAAAAATGTTCATCAGAATTAGAGATCAAAACTTTTGCGTAGGAGATACTAAAAGGAATTGATCTACATTGACCATTATGGAAGGGGATCTCCAGCCACAACATGTGGTGCCATAGGGGGTTTTTACACCCTTCGGGATGTTTGCTCAAGAAGTATGAACTTGTCCCTGAAAAAATGTTTACCATCGTAATTGAGGCAACGAATGCAATTTAACAAAAAACATTGTTCCACAACATCCCATACGGAACAAGGGAGACTTCTCTCATATCAATGAGTGCACCCCGATTCATATTTAGCTCAATGATATGGGACCTACTGTTTATCGCCGAGTCCGAACGGCGTGTCTTAAGACACCACTTATGGAGAAGTTTTTGAAGGCTGAAATACTCAGGAAATGTCGCCAACATTACTGAGGGGTATTTTGCCACCGTTGAAAAATGTTTGATGTTGCTTGGCCGGGGAATCGAACCCCCGACCTTCTGTGTGCAAGGCGGGCGTGCATACCATTGCACCACGGTGGCACCCATGCAATTTGCTTCAACAAAAATCATTGTGATTCGATAGCAGGTCTTAAAATGAACTTATCCGAAATTATGTGTGGGAGGTACCGGATGGAGTGGACAAATATAGTCCATATTTGAACCTGATCCATATCTAGCAGATATATTTGGATGTGTACAGTATGGACCAATTCGGCCACTCCCTTCAAGAGTTACCGTATGAACAAATTTTCCGAACATTTTTGAACTTTTGTGGGGGAGGTACCTGAAGGAGTGGACCGATATGGCTCATCTTTGAACTTAAACTACCGGAAGGAGTAGACCTATAGCTAACTTCGAAATTAAACTAAATTTGGGCAAAATATTACGAAAGCCAAAATTTGAACCGAATCGGTTCATCCGTTCGAGAGTTATCGTGCAGACAGACGGACGGACATTGCTCAACCGACTCCAAATAGTCTGAAACACATTTCGTCCATAATACTTGTGGTCTAATACATTATTTCGATGAGGCACATTTTGCCCGTATGAAAGTGTATATACCCTCGTTTGCATAAATGCTGAGGGTATAAATAGATCGTTATAATTGACCGGTCGGATTTATGGGTTTTTGGACCACTTTGTCGGGTTCACGAAAAATATTAAAACAGGACCACAAGCAGAACTTTCGACTATATTAAATTATATTGTTAGGGCGATTATATTGTTAGGGCGGTACCCGAAGAACTGAACCCTATATAGACATTCTTAGATCGGGGTATATGTTTGGAGGGGTATATGTTTTACCATTGACAACGTTTTGGCCACATCGGGCACTCAATTCGTAGGTTAAGCCATTTTAGTTGGTGCCGGAATTTTTTTTAGATCTTCTTATAGAAGACCACCAGGTCTTCTTATCGAAGTCAACAGGTCTTCTTATAAGAGAACACCATGTCTTCTTATAGAAGGTCACTCGGTCTTCTTATAGAACACCACTAGATCTTCTTATAGAAGACCACCAGGTCTTCTTATAGAAGACCACTAGGTCTTCTTATAGAAGGCCACAGGGTCTTCTTATAGAAGGCCACAGGGTCTTCTTATAGAAGACCACCAGGTCTTCTTATATAAGGCCACTGGGTCTTCTTATAGAAGGCCACTGGGTCTTCTTATAGAAGACCACCAGGTCTTCTTATAGAAGGCCACCAGGTCTTCTTATAGAAGACTACTAGGCCTTCTTATAGAAGACCACCAGGCCTTCTTATAGAAGACCACCAGGTTTCTTATGGAAGACCACCAGGTCTTCTTATAGAAGATCACCATGCCTTCTTATGGAAGACCACCAGGTCTTCTTAGGGAGACCACTAGGTCTTCCTAGGCAAGACCACTAGGTCTTCTTATAGAAGACCACGAGGCCTTCTTATAGAAGACCACCAGGTCTTCTTATGGAAGACCACCAGGTCTTCTTATAGAAGATCAGCATGCCTTCTTATGGAAGACCACCAGGTCTTCTTATATAAGACCACCAGGTCTTCTTAAGGAGACCACTAGGTCTTCCTAGGCAAGACCACTAGGTCTTCTTATAGAAGACCACAAGATCTTCGTATAGAAGACCACAAGGTCTTCCTATAGAAGACCACAAGGTTCTCGTATAGAAGACCACAAGGTCTTCGTATAGAAGACCACAAGGTCTTCTTATAGAAGGCCATCAGGTCTTCTTATAGAAGACCACCAGGTCTTCTTATAGGAGACCACTAGGTCTTCTTCTAGGCGACCACCAGGTCTTCTTTTAGGAAACCACTAGGTCTTCTTCTAGGCGACCTCCAGGTCTTCTTATAGAAGACCCCTAGATCTTTTTATAGAAGACAACCAGATCCTCTTATAGAAGACCACCAGATTTGCTTATAGGTCTTCTTATAGAAGACCACCAGGTCTTCTCATGGAAGACCACCAAGGCTTCTTATAGAAGACCGCCAGGTCTTCTTATAGAAGACCACCAGGTCTTCTTATGGAAGACCAGCAGGTCTTCTTATGGAAGACCACCAGGTCTCCTTATAGAAGACCACCAGGTCTTCTTATGGAAGACCACCAGGTCTTCTTATGGAAGACCACCAGGTCTTCTTATGGAAGACCACCATATCTTCTTATAAAGACCACCAGATCGTCTTATAGAAGACTACTAGGCCTTCTTATAGGACACCACTAGGACTTCTTATAATAGATCACCAGGTATTTTTATAGAAGAAAACCAGGTCTTCTTATAAAAGACTACCAGGTCTTCTTATAGAAGACCACCATGTCTTCTTATAGAAGACCACCATGTCTTCTTATAGAAGACCACCATGTCTTCTTATAGAAGACCACCATGTCTTCTTATAGAAGACCACCAGGTCTTCTTATATAAGACCACCAGATCTTCTTATAAGAGAACACCAGGTCTTCTTATAGAAGACGACCAGTCTTTTTATAGCAGACCACCATAGAATACCACCATAGAAGACCACCATAGAAGACCACCAGGTCTCCTTATAGAAGACCACCAGGTCTTCTTATGGAAGACTACCAGGTCTTCTTATAAAAGACTACCAGGTCTTCTTATAGAAGACCACAAGGTCTTCTTATAGAAGACCACCATGTCTTCTTATAGAAGACCACCAGGTATTCTTATAGAAGACCACCAGGTCTTCTTATAAGAGAACCCCAGGTCTTTTTATAAAAAACCACCAGATCTTCATATAGAAGACCACCAGGTCTTCTTATAAGAGAACCCCAGGTCTTCTTATAAAAAACCACCAGATCTTCTTATAGAAGACCACCAGGTCTTCTTATAGAAGACCACCAGGTCTTCCTATAGAAGACCACAATGCCTTCTTATAGAAGACCACCAGGCCTTCTTATAGAAGACCACGAGGCCTTCTTATAGAAGACCACCAGGCCTTCTTATAGAAGACCACGATACCTTCTTATTGAAGACCACCAGGACATCTTATGGAAGATCACCAGGTATTTTTATGGAAGACCACCAGGTCTTCTTATAGAAGATCACCATGCCTTCTTATAGAAGACCACCAGGTCTTCTTATAGAAGATCACCATGCCTTCTTATAGAAGACCACCAGGTCTTCTTATAGAAGACCACCAGGTCTTCTTAGGGAGACCACTAGGTCTTCCTAGGCATGACCACTAGGTCTTCTTATAGAAGACCCCAAGGTCTTCTTATAGAAGACCAAAAGGTCTTCTTATAAGAGAGGAAGACCTCCAGGCCTTCTTACAGAAGACCAAAAAGCCTTCCTTCTTTATAAAATACCACAAAGCCTTCTTATAGAATATCACAAGGTATTGTTATAGAGAACCAAACACTCTTCCTACAGAAGACCACCAGGTCTTCTTATAGAAGACCACCAGGTCTTTTTATAGAAGACCACAAGATCCTCTTACAGAAGACTACAAGGTTTTTTTACAGACCACAAGATCTTCTTTGTTTATAAAATACCACAAATAGAAGACCAACAGGTCTTCTTATAGAAGACCACCAGGTCTTCGTATAGAAAACCACCAGGTCTTCTTATAGAAGACCACCAGGTCTTCTTATAGAAGACCACCAGGTCTTCTTATAGAAGACCACCAAGTCTTCTTATGGAAGACCACCAGGTCTTCTTATGGAGGACCACCAGGTCTTCTTATGGAGGACCACCAGGTCTTCTTATGGAAGACCACTAAGTCTTCTTATGGAAGACCACCAGGTCTTCTTATGGAAGACCACCAAGTCTTCTTATGGAAGAGCACTAGGTCTTCTTATGGAAGACCCCCACATCGTCTTATAGAAGACCACCAAGTCTTCTTTTAAGAGAACACCAGGTCTTCTTATAAGAGGACACCAGGTCTTCTTATAAGAGGACACCAGGTCTTCTTATAGAATACCACCAGATCTTCTTATAGAAGACCACAAGGTCTTCTTATAGAAGACCACCAGGTCTTCGTATAGAAGACCACAAGGTCTTCGTATAGAAGACCACAAGGTCTTCGTATAGAAGACCACAAGGTCTTCGTATAGAAGACCACAAGGTCTTCGTATAGAAGACCACCAGGTCCTTTTATAGAAAACTACCAGCTCTTCTTATAGAAGACCACCAGATCTTCTTATAGAAGACCACAAGGTCTTCGTATGGAAGACCACAAGGTCTTCGTATAGAAGACCACAAGATCTTCGCATAGAAGACCACGAGGTCTTCGTATAGAAGGCCACCACTTCTTCTTATAGAAGACCACCACTTCTTCTTATAGAAGACCACCACTTCTTCTTATAGAAGACTACCAAGTCTTCTTATAGAAGACCACAAGATTCTTTTACAAAAGACTACAAGGTTTTCTTACAGAATACCACAAGGCCTACCTTCTTTGTAAAATACCACAAGGCCTTCTTAAAAAAGATCACAAGGTCTTGTTATAGAGAAGAAAACGGTCTTCTTACAGGAGGTCACCACTTTTTCTAATAGAAGGCAAACGTTCTTCTTATACAAGACCACTATGCCTTCTTATAGGAGGTCTTCTCAAAGAAGCTCGCAAGTTATTCTTATAAGAGACCACAAGGAGGTCTTCTATTAGACCATGACCCTGTGTTTTTCTATAGCATATATGACTTTATGTTATACACTAAATCTTTAAAATTTTGATTGGGCAAGCTTCTCTATAATGCCTTAAGTTCCTTTTCATGTTAAATGACATTTTAATCACAGATGAAGTTCAATGTCTTCCGCATATGGCACTTGTGTGTACTGCAAATCATACCCCTAATTTACTTTTTTTTTTATTTCTTTAAAGCTAGTTAAAAAAAACTTCCTGGCGATTAGGATGACAAGCAGGCTGCGGCATGAAATGCATCGCATTAAAGATAACAGAGGTTTAATGGACGTTATGCATGTCAATGAAACACAAAACAAACGACATAAGAAGTTTCATGCCGCAGCAGCACCCAACCATCACCTCAGCAAGAGGCGGGTGTTTACAAAAACAACAACAATAAATACAACTGTTGTTTTTATTTTAAAACATGTATAGAATATTTAAAACAAAGCGAACACCACAAAACAAACATAACCGCATTTAAACGGTAGTATCCGCCGCCGCGGCCGTCAGTAACCGCCACCGTCAATTGAACGAAAACAATAAAATCCGTTGTTTTTCTTGGGAGAATTTCGGTTTTGATTTAAATTTTATTTTCGAAACAAAGAATAATTAAGGCAATGGAATTGTTGTACTTAACTGCAAATTACCGACATGTACCGACGAAGTTCGTATAGAAGAAGGAGGCGAGTGGTGGTGTTGGTTTCCCATGTCATTTCATGTATGTATGTCGGTCTGTTTGGTTGTCTGTATGTAGGTCTTGTCCAGCAGTGGCCAAGCTAATCAACTTGGAAATTTATGGTGTGCGAGAAGTAGCAGCAGCCCACATTCTAAAGGAAACAGCATTTAAGTTAATCGCGTGTTGTTGTTTTTGTTTCGGTTTGTGCTTTTGTTTTAAATATATTTTAAACACAACTGTTGTTTTTGGGAATGATTTAACGAACGCCCAGTGGGAAATTTTTATTTTTTTTGTTTCTTGAGGCATCAGCAACAACAACAGCGGCGACGGCGAAGTTGATCTAGAGAAAATCCAAGCTGTTGAAAAAAATAAAATATCATTGACCATAACAAAACTTTCAGGGTCATTCACAAGACTACAACAACAAATCACAAGCCATCGCACCAACAACAAGTTATTCATGAACACCAATTTATAAACTTGATTTTTATATTTTATGTTTTATTGTTGTTGATGTTATCGCTGTTGTTTCTTTTCGCTTAATTTATCTCAAATACAACAACAACAGCAAAATCAAAGCAAAATCCAAATTAAGGCGTGTAGGTAAACAAACATTTCAAATTGCAACAACACAAATAATGTTGGTGATATTTCAAATATTTTTTTTCAATATTATTTTACATTGAAATCTAAGCGTTAAATACAAATTGTTATAACAACAACAACAAAATTATCTTAAGAATGTTCTCAAAAGTAATTCTGTGGCATTTGTCGGCCATAATCGATTTAAAAGTTTAAATCATAAAAACCATTTATGAGCGTTTTTAATTATCAACAACCTTTTTTCCAATGTTCTTGATTTTGGACTTGTAATGTGGAGATCGGCGTAATTCGAAAACAGTGGCTCAAAATAATGTTATTGACTGTGACCTTTGAAAATAGATCCGATGTTTTGTCTTGAATTGGTTGATATTCTTTAGACAACTTTTAAGGGGGATATTTTGTGATTTTTAAACGAATACCACTAGAAAGCCTCACAAGAATGCCTTTTGGGGGCAAACCTTTACCCGGAGTCTATACCTCTTGGGATTTCTAGAAGAATACCTTTTGAATCCTCTGTAACGAGGACTTTGAGGTTTCTATAAGAGGCCCTTTGGGTCTTCTATAACAACATCTTTGACACTTTTATAAAAATACATTTTGGGCCTATTTTAAGAGGACCTTTGGGTCTTCTATAGTAAGGTATTCGGACTTCTATAAGAAGACCTTATGGGACTTCTGTCATAAACTCGTTAGGGTTTTTGTAAGGAGTCATTTTGGGACTTCTATAAAAGGACCTTTGGATCTTCTATAAGAGGACTTTTGGGTCTTCTATAACTAGGTTTTTTGGGATTCTATAAGAAACCCTGCTGTAAGAAAACCTTTTGGGGGCAAATCTTTACCCGGCATCTATACCTCTTGGGACTTCTAGAAGAATACCTTTTTAGTCCTCCGTAACAAGGACTTTGACATTTCTATAAGAGGCCCCTTGGATCTTCTATAACAACGTCTTTGACACTTCTATAAAAAAGACATTTTGGGGCTACTTTAAGAGGACCTTTGGGCCTTCTATACAAGGTATTTGGACTTATATAAGAAGACCTTATAGGACTGATATAAAAAGGGCATTTGGGGCTTCTGTTAGAACATCTTATGGGGCTGATATAAGAAGACCATTTGGGGTAAGAAGACCTTTGTTTCTTTTATAATAAGATCTTTTGAATCCTTAATAGGAACGTCTTTGGGGCCTCTATAAGAGAATCCTCGGGTTTTCTATACTAAAATCTTCGGAGCTTCTAAAAGAGGACCTTGGTCTTCTATAAAAATGTCTTTGGGGCTTCTATTAGAAGAACTTGTCGGGGTTAACCAATCCGTTGCGGTTTCTCTAAGGAGATATTTTTGGGGCTTCCATAAGAGGACCTTTGGGTCTTCGATTAGAAGACCTTTTGACCTTGTGAAACCACTATAAGAGGACCCTTGGGTCGTCTATATTAAGATCTTAGGGGCTTCTATGAGAGGACCTTGGTCATCTTCTTTGAGGATTCTACAAAAGGATCTTTGAGTCTTCTATAACAACGTCTTTGGCCATCTATAAGAAGGCCTTTAGGGCTACTATAAATGGGCCTTCGGGTTTTTTATAACAAAATCTTCGGGGCTTCTATTAGAAGAACCTGTCGGTTTTAACCAATCCCTTGCGGTCTATCTAAGGAGACCTTTTTGGGGCTTCCATAAGAGGACCTTTGGGTCTTCGATAAGAAGACCTTTTGAGACCTCTATAAGAACGTCTTTAGGGATTCTAAAAGAGCATTCTAGGGTCTTCTATACTAAGGTCTTCGGGACTTCTATAAGAAAACCGTTTAGGGCTACTAAAAAGTACCTTCTAAAATAAGTCCCAACGAATTGGTTACAAAAGACCCAAGGAAAGTCGACAAATCTTGTTATAGAAGAACAAGATCTTCGAGGACCTTTGTTTCTTCTATAAGAAGACCTTTTGAAGCCTCTATAAGAACGTCTTTGGGGCCTTTATAAGAAAACCGTGTGGAGCCACTATAAGATTATCCTCGGGTCTTCTATACTAAGATCTTCGGAGCTTCTATGAGAGGACCTTGGTCTTCTTCTGTGAGGATTCTAAAAAAGGATCTTTGAGTCTTCTATAACAATGTCTTTGACCTTCATTAAGAAGACCTTTTAGGGCTACTAAAAATGGACCTTCGGGTCTTCTATAACAAGATCTACGGGGCTTCTATTAGAAGAACCTGTCGGGTTTAACCAATCCGTTGCGGCTTCTCTAAGGAAGATCTTTTTGGGGCTTCCATAAGAGGACCTTTGGGGCTTCCATAAGAGAACCTTTGAGGCGTTCATAATAAGGCCTTTTGAGTGCTCTATAAGAACGTCTTTAGGGCTTCTATAAGAGCACTCTTGGGTCTTATATACCAATGTCTTCGGGGTTTCTATAAGAAAACCTTTTAGGGCTATTAAAAAAGGACCCTTTTACAGAAGCCCCAACGAATTGGTTACAGAAGACCCAAGGAAAGTCGAAAAATCTTGTTATAGAAGAACAAGATCTTCGAGGACCTTTGTTTCTTCAATAAGAAGATCTTTTGAATCCTCTATAAGAACGTCTTTGGAGCTTCTATAGGAAAACTTTGTGGAGCCACTATAAGATTATCCTCGGGTCTTCTATACTAAGATCTTCGGAGCTTCTATGAGAGAACCTTGGTCTCCTTCTTTGAGAATTCTACAAAAGGATCTTTGAGTCCTCTATAACAATGTCTTTGGCCTTCTATAAGCAGACCTTTCAGGGCTACTAAAAATGGTCCTTCGGGTTTTTTATAACAAAATCTTCGGGGCTTCTATAAGAAGAACTTATCGGGCTTCTATAAGAAGACCTTGGGTCTTCTTTAACCAAATCGTTGGGGCTTCTGTAAGGAGAACTTTTTGGAGCTTCTATAAGAAGACCTTTGGGTCTTCGATAAGAAGACCTTTGGAGTCCTTTTTATGAACCTCTTTGGGGCTACTATATACCTATACTATACCAAGGTATTCGGGGCTTTTTTAAGAGGACCTTGGTCTTCTTTTTTGAGGCTTATATAAAAGGATCTTTCGGTTTTCTATAATAATCTCTTTGAGGCTTCTATAAGTAAAAATTTTTAGGGCTACTAAAAAAGGACCTTCTTACAGAAGCCCCAACTAATTGGTTACAGAAGACTCAAGGTCCTCTCGTATATAAGCCCTGAAGATCTTGTTATAGAAGAACAAGATCTGCGGGGTTCATATAAGAAGAATTAATCGGGATTCTACAAGAGGACCTTGTGTCTTCTGTAACCAATTCGTTGAGGCTTCTGTAAGGAGACATTTTTGGGACTGCTATAAGAGGACCTTTGGGACTTTTGTAAGAGGAACATTGGGTCTTCTATAAGAGGACTTTTGGGTCTTCTATAAGAGAACCTTTGGGTCTTCTATAAGAGAATTCTTGGGTCTTCTATAAGATGACCTTTGGGTCTTCTATAAGAGGAACTTTGGGTCTTCTATAAGAGGACCTTTGGGTCTTCTATAAGAGAAACTTTGGGTCTTCTATAAGAGGACTTTGGGGTTTTCTATAGAAGAATGTTTGGGTCTTCTATAAGAGAACCTTTGGGTCTTCTATAAGATGACCTTTGGGTCTTCTATAAGAAGATCTTTGGGTCTTCTAAGAAGACATTTTGGAGCTGGGTTTTCTAAAACAAGGCTTTGGGGCTTCTAGAAGAGGACCCTTGGGCTTTCTACAATGAGGTCTTTAGGGCTTATATAAGAAGACCTTTTGGGGCTTCTAAACGAAGGCCTTGCGGGGTGTCTTGGGTCTTCAATAAGAAGGTCTTTGGGGCTTCTATATGAAGGCCTATTGGGGCTCCTTCAAGAAGCCCTTTCGGGTCTTCTATAAGAATACCTCTTGGGGGTTCTATAAAAATCCCTTTAGGGGCTTTTATAAAAATTCCTTAAAGGCTTTTATAAAAAGCCCTTTAAGGGCTTTTACAAGAATATCTTTTGGGGCTTCTATAAAAGACTTTTGGGGTCTTCGATAAGAAGCTTTTTAAGGGATTTCAGAGTTTCTATAAGAAGTCCTTTTCATGAATCTATAATAGGACCTTCAGGGACTTCTATATGTAGTTATTTTAGGGCTTCTATAGGAAACCCTTTCGGATCTTCTGTAAGAAAAGATTTTGGGGCTGCTATTAGAACACCCTTGGGTCTCATAATGGAAGACCGTTTAGTTCTGCTATAAACTCATTCGGGGTTCCTGTTAGACTGTTTGGGGCTTCTATAGAACACCTTTTGGGGCTTTTAAAAGAAGTCATTTAGGGGCCTTCTATAGGAAGCCCTTTACGGGCATTTATAAAAAGTCCTAAGGGGCTTCTATAAGAAGTCCTGTTGGGCCTTCAATAAGAAATCCTATATAAGAGGACCATTTAGTGCTACTATAACCTCATTTGGGGACCGTTTGAGACTTATATTAGAAGATCATTTGGGGTCTTTAAAAGAAGTTATTTAGGGGGGCTTTTATAGTAAGCCCTTTACGGGCTTTTTATAAGAAGTTCTATAGGGGCTTCTATGAAAAGTCATATAGAGGCTTCTATAAGAAGGGGCTTTTATAAGGAGTCCTATAGGGTCCTCAAAAAAAAGTCCTATAAAGGCTTCTATAAGAAGTCCGACAGGGGCTTCTGTAAGTAATCCTATACTGGCTTCTATAAGAAGTCCTATAGAGGCTTCTATATGAAGTTCATTTGGGGCTTCTATAAGAAGCCTTTTTGGGTCTGATCTAAGAAACCCTTCCCGGTCTTCTATAAGAAGCCGTTAAAGGTCTTCTATAAGAAGCCCTTGAAGGTCTTCTATAAAAAGCCCTTTTGGGTTTTCTATAGGAAGTCCTATAGGGACTTCTGTAGGAAATTCTTTTGGGGTTTCTATAAGAAACCATTTCGGGTCTTCTATAACAAGGCCTTTCAGGGCTTTTATAAGAAACCCTCTAGGATCTTCTACAAGAAGAAAATTAGGGACTTCTATAATAAGTTATTCTGAGAATTCTATAAGACGCCTTTCGGATCGGAATTTGGTTTGTGGCTTCTTCTTGTGGGTCTTTAATAGAAGTTCGTTTGGGGCTTCTACAATAAGAACTTTTGGAGCATTTTTAAGAAGACTTTTTGGGTTACGCTAAGAAGGTATTTTGGGGCTTCCATAAAAGCACCTTTTGTGCATTTATAAGAACATTATTTAAACCATATACAAGAAAACATTTTAAGCGTCTTAAGGAGGACCCTGTGGCGCTTCAGTAAGAAGACCTTTTAGAGCTTTCGTGATTTCTATAAGTGTAATAAGCACACCCGCCTTGCACTCAGAAGATCTGCTATTCAATCCCTGACCAGAACAGCAAAGTTTTCGTGGATGCCAAATCTGAAATGCTGGCTAACTGAGTTGGCTTTTGGGGCTCCTATGAGAAGACCTTTTACGGCATGTAAGAGAAGACCTTTTAAGCGTCCTAAGGAGAACCCAGCAGCGCTTGCGTAAGAAAACCTTTTGGGTATTCTAAGAAAATCTTTTGGGGGTTCTATGTGAGTGGCAAGCCATGCACTCAGAAGGTCTGCAGTTCATTCCCTGACTAGAAAATCTACATTTTCGGCAGTGGCAAATCCGTAATGTTGGCTAACTGAGTTGGCTTTTGGGTCCTATGAGAAGACCTTTTAAGACGTCTACAAGAAGACCTTTAGAACTTCTTTAGGAGGACCCTATGGCCTTTCCGTATGAAGGCCTTTTGGGGCTTCTGGTAAGCACGCCTTGCACTCAGTAGGTCTGCGTTTCATTCCCATATAAAATTTTCGACAGTGGCAAATCCCCTCAGCGTAATGTTGGCTTCAGCCATGAAAGTCTTCTCTACAAGTGGTGCCGTAAGACACGCCGTTCTGACTCGGCAATACAAATTAAGTCCTATATCTTTGAGCCAATATGAATCGGCGTGCACTCATTGATATGACAGAAGTCTCTCTTGTTCTTTCGGTGATGTTGTGGGAACATATATATGTGTGTAGGTAGGTATGCATAAGAAAATCTTGAAGCTTCTATAAGAAGATATTTGGGACTACTGCAAGAAGACTTTTTGGGACTTCTATAAAAAGAATTTGGTTACTTCTAAAGGGATTCTATAAGAAAGTGTTTTACAAGAAGACCTTGTGGTCATTGCTTTTTGGAAGTTGTCGTTTTTCTTTGGTTTTTCATAGGAAGTCTGTAGTTTTTTTGTTAGAAGAGTTTTTATGGTTAAGATACTCGTTAATTCTATATTTATTTATTTTGCCGAACACTGTGCGTTTCTGTGTAAAAGATTAGCCGTTCGTTCATGTATAAATATCTATAACAACTTTTTTGTTTTATTTCTGTTCTGTCTGGTAGGTGACAACAAGCATGCTGCTGGTGGCTAGCCTCATTCATTCTCTCGCACTGAGATTAATAGAAAGATACTTGATGACCTTGTGAGTGTGTTTGTGTGTGTATACTTGTATTGTTCTTGATGAATACTTCTCTTGGCTTGGTTTCAACATTTGCATTACAAGTCTTTCAGTTAAGGTGTCAATAATTGGCTGTGTTTTTTTTTTCTTCATTTTTTGAGTTAAATTATAGTCAAGTTAAGCAGCAGCAGCAACAACTAGCCAGCTACTACTAAGCAAGGCAACAATAATAAAACAAAGCTGTTTTATTGTGAAACTTAAAACGAAGATTTCAAAAATTTAATTGTCCACAAAACAGGAAAACCCTCATAATTCCTAAAATGAATTGATTGAGAATTTAAAAATGAAACGTGTATTTTTTTTGGTTTAACGGCTGTGGCTAATGGTTTGGATGGATGTTGGCCTCTGTTACCAATGGTGTTGATATAGATGATGGTGCTAATGCCAATTATTGCTGACATGAACCGTTTAATAAAATAGAAAAGAATTTAACCTTAGAGTTTAACAAAAAAAATTAGGAAGCTCAGAAATGGATTTAAGAGTATTGGCCTTGGGGAATAGAAGACAGAGGGAGTAGAATGCAGCGAGGATAGAAGACCATGAGGATTTTTGTAAACAGATCATCTATAAGAAAGAAGATCATGACATCTTCTTCAGTATAGAAGACCTTAATGTCCCAGTACACCTTACAGCTGTAGCAGATATAACATTTTGGGAGCGTACTTTGAGGAGGTAGTACTCACCAAGTGGTTTCAAGAAACAATAATAAGGAACTATATTTCTCTAGAAACGCAAAGCTTTTGAAACCAACCTTAAAACAATTCT
Organism: Musca autumnalis; assembly: GCF_047663935.1. Lineage (NCBI taxonomy): Eukaryota > Metazoa > Arthropoda > Insecta > Diptera > Muscidae > Musca > Musca autumnalis. Next base: position 22,959,075 of record NW_027411977.1, read on the forward strand.
AAATGCTAGAAAAGAACCAAAACTTGATGGCTAATCGTTAATCCAAACACTTTGTATTCCTTAAAATTATGACATTGATAAATTAGTTTCTAGAGAATATACCGCTTCAAGTGGTTTAGATTTATGAGACATTAAAAAAAAAAAACAAAAAACATTGATACACATATCTCAATTTTTTTTCTCTGGCTATTGTTAATTTTTTAACAAATTGTCCATAAAATTGTTAACCTTTTTTGGGAAATATATTTCGTAGCTGAAATATCAACAATAGCAACAGTTCAGGGTTATGATATGCCATTAACCGACTCAAAACATGACAAACTTTCAAAAAAAAAAAAAACAAAGCAAAGTATTTTATGGCCAGTCACAAAAAATTGTTGTGAGTTTTATTGTTTTTAGGCAATTATGTTTGAAAAGATTAAATGATTTCAAAGGAAAATTATCCTACAACAAAAAAGGAAATAATCATTTAACAAACAATATAACATAAATGTTTGTGTCTTAAGTCTTTTGTTTGAACATTTGATTAATCTTCTGAACAGAAAGAGAATTAAGTGCTCGATTGGTTTCCAAATCCAAAATGTGATATAGAATAAACGGTAAAACATTTCCTTGTATGTCCTAAAATCGCCCTAACATAATAATACATACATACGTATGTACGAGGGCTGCACGAAAACTATCTGGCCTAGGCAACGCCGCACAGTGGTTCAGAATCGTTTTTTTCCTGGTCAAAATTCTGTAACTTTTGAACGGATAGAGATATTTGCAAAATTGTTTTTGTTAGACAGATAATACAATCAGCTAAATAAACTATAAAAATACCAAAAACCTATTTTTTTTTTTTCAAAATTTTAAAAAAAAAATTCCCAAAAAATTTAAATTTTGTTAAAATTTAAAACTATAACTATATTAAAGTATAAAAATACAAAAAACAAAAAAAAAATGAAAAAAATTCAAAATTTTTTCAAAATATTAAAAAAATTCCAAAAAATTTAAGTTTTGTCAAAAATTAAAAAAAAATACTTCTTGGGTGTTTATAAAACTTATAACCGACAAATTCGGTCTAGTCGATCAATTCAAGGTCAAAGTTAAACTTTTGAGTTTTTTTTTTTTTTTTTTTTTTTTGCCCAAACCTAGTTTAAGTTAGAAGATAAGCCATATCGGTCCACTCCTTCAGGAACCTCCCCCACAAAAGTTCAAAAATGTTCGGAAAATTTGTTCATACGGTAACTCTTGAAGGGAGTGGCCGAATTGGTCCATACTTTACACATCGTAATATACCTACTGGGTGACGTAGGGGATGGAAGATACCAAGCAACGGTCCTGACCGGTTTTAACATGGCAAAGCCCATAATTTATCTTGGTCCCTCTTTCATCTCAAGTGGACACTGACCTCCCCGTGGTGTCACCTGGCGAACTACCTTTAACACCCGTTAAAGGTAGTGAGCTAACATGTTCCGCGCGTTCTCCCATAAGAACGTTAAAAACTTGGGTTTGGGCGTCGGGTTAGTAACCCTCCCCTAGAAAAAACAGCCTACTATGAAAAAACGAAAGAAAAGAAAAACAACCCCCTCTGAAGTTGACGAACCCCGCAAACCTTTTAAGGACCATGATCTGCGAATCTGCACCTGGAATGTTCGCAACTCTTTATAGAGAAGGTGCAGTTTACGCATTGGCAGATGTACTTGAAAAGTACAAGGCCTATATTACTGCCACACAGGAAATACGATGGATTGGGAAAGGCGTCACAACAACACCTAAAGGTGACGCACTGTATTATAGCTGCCATGACGAAAAGCATGAGTTTGGTTGCGGATTCGTAGTTAGTCGGAGACTAAAACATCTGGTATCCAGCTTCACCCCAGTGAATGAAAGACTCGCTGCAATTCGATTAAAAGCAAAATTCTTCATCATCAGCTTTATTTGCGCTCATGCTCCCATTGAAGAAAAGGACGAACAGACCAAAGATATTTTTTACGAGCGCTTAGAAGAAACTTATGACCGTTGCCCTGCCCATGACATTAAAATCACTCTAGGCGATTTTAATGCCAAAATTGGAAAGGAGAATATCTTTGGCCCAACAGTCGGGAAATTCAGTCTCCACAGTGAAACATCTGACAATGGTATGAGGCTGATAGACTTTGCAGCTGCAAAAAACATGGTGGTTAGCAGTACCAGATTAAATCATCTAGATATTCATAAGGGCACCTGGCTGTCTCCAGATCAAAGAACAAGTAATCAAATTGATCATGTTGTGATAGATGAAAGACATTCATCGAGCGCGTTCCGAGGCGCAAACATTGATTCGGACCACTACCTTGTTGCAGGAAAGGTACGTACCCGTCTAAACGTTGCAAATAAAGCACGAACAGACACAACGCGGAAGTTGGACATCGATAGGCTTCAAACACAACAGATAGCCACAGCATATTCCTCTCAACTAGCCCAATTGCTTAACGCGAGCACTCCTTGTCCCGATAACATAACAACACAATGGCAAAATATTGCCCACTCCATGCAAACAGCCGCAAAATCCATACTTGGTTTTCAGAGACCTCCACAAAGGAATTCATGGTATGACCAGGAGTGTCGTGCTGCTATTGAAGAGAAAAATGCGGCATATAGAGCTACTTTACAATCAGTAGCAACGCGTAGCGCACGAGAGAGATATCGTGAGAAAAGGAGAGAAGAGAAACGTCTTTTCCGCAAGAAAAATAGAGAAATGGAAAAGCGAGAGTGTGAAAAAATCGAGATGTACAGGAGCCAGAATGAAGTCCGAAAATTCTACCAAAGAGTGAAACATCAAACAGATGGCTTTGGTACAGGCACATCCTCCTGTAGGGACCAGCAAGGTAATCTGGTAACAGATACAGATAGCGTGCTGAGGATATGGAAGGAACATTTTTCCAATCAGCTGGTATCCAATAGTAGAGAAGACGATGATACCACAGATCCAATCCCAGAAGATGATATAGACTGTATACCGCCCGGCCAAGATGAGGTAAAAACAGCAATCAACCGGCTGAAGAATAATAAAGCAGCAGGAGCAGATGGCTTACCAGCCGAGCTGTTTAAAACCGGAGGCGACGCGCTGATAAGGTGTATGCATCAGCTAGTTAGCAGCATCTGGGCAGGAAAAATGCGTACCCGACGATTGGAACCTGAGCATCCTGTCTCCCGTCCACAAGAAAGGAGATAAGACTGTATGCTCCAACTATAACTCATTGCTCTTTCATTGGAATACCCTCTGTTTTCTGTATGAGGACCTATTGGTTTTCCGTATGTTGGTCTTCTATGGAATGGTCTAAATTTTTTCTATAAAAGGCCTACTGCCTTTTTAAAGGCAGACCTATAGGTATTAAAATAGAATGACCATCATTGAAAAACCGTCTGTTTTTCTAGAAGGAGGGTCAACTTTTCCTTTTTTATTTTTCTGATCCTGATTTGTTTAATTTTTCCGATTACCAAAGATGCCCTCCCTTTTTAAAAGATGTAAACCGTGTTTATCCGTATAAGTCTTCTCCCTATTGCCTATAAGATAGTGTCAGGGATATTGTGCGAACGACTAAAGCCAATGGTCAACGAAATAATTGGACCATACCAATGTGGCTTTAGACCTGGCAAGTCCACCATTGACCAGATATTTACCCTGCGGGCGGCAAATCCTTGAGATGACCCAAGAGATGCAGATCGACACATATCACCTTTTTGTCGATTATAAAGCAGTCCCCTCTGATCAAAGGTATTCCATGCAATATCTGAATTTGGTATCCCCACAAAGCTCATCCGGCTTTGTAAGATGACTTTAACTGATACTAGATCCTCAGTTAAAATTTGAAAGAACCTCTCCGAACAGTTCAGTACCAAAAGAGGTTTCAGACAAGGAGACAGCCTTTCGTGTGACCTATTCAACATTTTGCTGGGAAAGGTAATACGAGATGCAAATGTCAAAAGAAATGGCACAATTTACACCAATAGCCACATGTTAATTGCTTATGCTGATGACATAGACATCATGGGACGATCAGTAAAAGAAGTAACCGAATCTGCTAAAGTGGGTCTGATGGTAAACGGCGAGAAGACCAAGCTGATGAAGTCGACGCGCAATGCGTCCATTGAGATCGGACCAACTGTTGAAGTTGGTACCTATAATTTCGAGGTAGTTAAAGACTTCGTCTACCTCGACACTGCCATAAACAAAACAAACAACATCAGGTGTGAAATAAGAAGAATTGTTTTGGCCAACAGATGCTACTATGGTTTAAGTAAGCAATTTAAAAACAAAGCCACATCTCGTCAAACAAAAATAACACTATACAAAACGCTGATGGCTCCGAAGCATGGATACTTGCGCAAGCAGATAACGCAGTGCTTGGGGTGTTTAAGAGAAAAATTCTTCGAAAGATCTACGGACCGATCTGCGTTGACGGTAAATATCGACATCAATATAGTTAAACGTATCGAGATGCAACGATTGCGTTGGCTAGGCCATATCATAAGAATGAACGATGATGAACCCGCTAAAAAGGCGTTTGAATACATGCCACATGGCGGTGAACGCAGAATCGGGAGGCCTAAGCTTCGATGGAGCATACTAGAGGTTGAAGAAATTATAAGGCGCGGTATTCCCAAAAGCGAAGCCAAAAACAGAGAGGATTGGAGATGATTTCTTAGTTCGGTCTATGGAACAAATGTTCTGTAATGGGCCAGCTAAGTAAGTAAGTAAATATCCGAGTGATCATTGTTGTTATCGTCCAGCCTTCGTACGTGTGTTTTGTTTATATTGAATATTTTATTACATCATTTTTTAAAGGAACAATTTATAATAAAATCTCATTAAATATCTTTGGTAGAAACAGATCTAACCATAGCTTCTAATCTCAAAACACCACTGAGTTCAACATTTCTTATCTTTCATTTCCAAACTAAACTTCGATTCTTTTGTATTCCACAAAAAACGCTTCATATTACCTCATAATTTAACCGTATTAATTATTCATCATTCACAACAAAAAAATCTTCTAAAGCGAATCCGGTTCCACCTTAAATTGACCAGTGTGTGTTAAATGTGAAATAACAATTAACAGAATCGAATTGAATGCTACAACATTCCCTTGGAATTTAACAAAAAAAAAAGATATTAAAAAATTACGTCAAATTAGCAAAAACAAAAAAGCCAACAACAAAATTATAAACATCCGCTGAGTGGCAGCGTTCAAGCCAACAACAGACAAAAAGAACCGTTCATTTTGGGGATGGCAATAAATAATTTACCGTGGCAATAATTTTGAAATTAGAGGAACAAATTATGCTATTTCTCATAGACGAGTGGCAAGCGGATAAATAAAAAAAAATAAAATAAATTGTTGTATGAGAAGAGAGAATTCGAAACTCTTGAAAAAAGGTTAAACCGAAAAAAAAACGCTTTCAAAAGACATAATTGCTGCCATTAAAAAATAAAATTAGAAATCAACCGCTTTTTAGAGCAGTCATAAATTTATTGCGTCGCTTTTGTTTTATCTGATAGTCGTATTAGGAGAATTGGGTTGAAAGAATGCAGAACAGCTTTTTAAAAAAATTTAAATTCATTGCAAGGCAAAATATGTGGGTGGTGATTCATATTCATAAAAACAAAGAGACTATAAAATATAGTCCATATTCATTAAGAATATTTCAACACCCTATATAACATTGCTAGCGATGGGCATATTTATTTGTGATCTATGGAACCTTTGTTGATTATTAGAGACCTTCATTGAAAAACAACCTTAAATGCCCTATAAACTATGACAACAACTAAATACCAATAACAGGAGCAAAGGACTTAAATGGACTATGAACAGAATAATTTTAAAAATATATAGCATTTTCGTAGTTGAAGAAGTTTTGGAAGGTAAATTTTTAGACGTTTGTGAGTTAGGTCGTAATTATTTCGCTGTCAGACGCAACTACCATAGTTGTTTTTTTTTTTTTTATCAATACGATCCGAGAACTTGGCTTAGAATGAATTAAAGTGCAACACTGTTGAACTTTTGCAAAGGTTGTATTTGAAGAAATAGACCGATATAGTCCATCTTGGAGCTGTATCTAATTTTAAGTCATTCCTTTCAAGAGCTATCGTGAAAAGCAACTACACTGCATTTAATCAGAATCAAAAAAATTTAATCCTCGAACAGAAGTTTTGTGTGGAAGGGACCCAAAGGTATTTTACGACATAGTTTATCTTCGAAGTTGATTTAAGTTTTTAGAAAAATTTTACAATGTGCAAGGGATGGATCAATGTCAGTCACTCCTTTCGATCGTTTTCGTAACCAACAGTTTTTTTATTTGCTCACTCTAGAATTTTTAGAGCTTTAAAACCCTTAGGTGGGATTGGGCAAGGACTTGTCCACAACTAAGATTATATCGCTGTAATCGAATCATAAGGACAAGCTTCCGTGGAAATTTCAAAAGAATTCTTGAACACTTAAGAGGAAATGTTTAATTTGTGTGGGCACCTCCCCGACGTTGTTGTCCGACATATGTAGATAGTAGATAGAAGCTCCCTCCCCAAGCTCTTCATATAGAAGATAGGTCGGCATTCTTTTAGAAGTTTAGTAGATCTTCTTATAGAAAACCGTAAAATTTTCGTTTAGAAGAACAGAAGAGTTTTTTGAAAAAGACCAGAAGATCTCTTATAGAGAAGAGCGAAGGGTCTTTTGTTAGAAAGGACATCTTCTTTTAGAAGATATGGTGAGCTTCTTATAAAAGACCGGAACTTCTTCTAGTAGAAGAGCCGAAGGTCTTCTCATAGAAAACCCGAAAGTCAATAGGTGACCCGAAAATCTTCTCATAAAAAACCTGAATGTCTTCCTATAGATGACACGATGATTTTCTTATAGAAGACCCAAAGTTCTTGTCATAAAAGACCCAAAGGTCTTCTCACAGAAGCGCCGAATGTCTTCTCATAAATGACCCGGAGCTCTTCTCATAAAATACCGGAAAGTCTTTTAATAGGATATTTGAAAATCTACTCATAGAAGACCAGAAGGTTTTCTCAAAGAAGACCAGAAAATATGACCAGAAGGTCTTCTTATAGAATATCCGAAGGAAGACCCGAAAGTCTTCTGATAAATACCCGAGATCGATCTTCTCATAAAAGACTGAAAGTTATTCTCATAGAAGACAAGAAAGTATGAGAAGACCAGAAAGCCTTCTTATAGAAGACTAGAAGGTCTTCGTAGAAAATATGGTCTTCGTATAGAAGACCAAATGGTCTTCGTATGGAAGACCAAATGGTCTTCGTATGGAAGACCAAATGGTCTTCGTATGGAAGACCAAACGGTCTTCGTATGGAAGACCAAACGGTCTTCGTATAGAATACCATACGATCTTCGTATAGAAGACCATATGATCTTCGTATAGAAGACGAAATGGTCTTCGTATAAAAGACCAAATGGTCTTCGTATAGATGACCAAATGGTCTTCGTATTGAAGAGCTGAAGGACCTCTTATAGAAGACCAAAAGAAAGTCTTCGTATAGAAGACCAAATGGCCTTCGTATAGAAGACCAAATGGTCTTCGTATAGAAGACCAAATGGTCTTCGTATAGAAGTCCAAATGACCTTCGTATAGAAGACCAAATGGCCTTCGTATAGAAGACCAAATGGCCTTCGTATAGAAGACCAAATGGTCTTCGTATAGAAGACCAAATGGCCTTTGTATAGAAGTCCAAATGATCTTCGTATAGAAGACCAAATGGTCTTCGTATAGAAGACAAAATGGTCTTCGTATAGAAGACCAAATGGCCTTCGTATAGAAGTCCAAATGATCTTCGTATAGAAGACCAAATGGTCTTCGTATAGAAGACAAAATGGTCTTCGTATAGAAGACCAAAGGTCTTCGTAAAAAAGACTAAATTGTCTTCGTATAGAAGACAAAATGGTCTTCGTATAGAAGACCAAATGGTCTTCGTATAGAAGACCAAATAGTCTTCGTATAGAAGACCAAACGATCTTCGTATAGAAGAGCAGAATATCTTCGTATTGAAGAGCTGAAGGACCTCTTATAGAAGACCAAAAAAAGGTCTTCGTAAAGAAGAGCAGAACGTCTTCATAAAGAAGACCAAAAGGTCTTCGTATGAAAGATCAAACGGTCTTCGTATCGAAGACCAACTGGTCTTCTTGTAGAAAACCAAATGGTCTTCGTATAGAAGACCAAATGGCCTTCGTATAGAAGACCAAATGGCCTTCGTATAGAAGACCAAATAGTCTTCGTATAGAAGACCAAATGGTCTTCGTATAGAAGACCAAACGGTCTTCGTATAGAAGAACAAATGTACTTCGTATAGAAGACCAAATGGTCTTCGAATAGAAGACCAAATGGCCTTCGTATAAAAGACCAAATAGTCTTCGTATAGAAGACCAAATGGTATTCGTATAGAAGACCAAATTGCCTTCGTATAGAAGACCAAATTGTCTTCGTATAGAAGACCAAATTGTCTTCGTATAGAAGACCAAGAGGTCTTCGTATAGAAGACCAAATGGTCTTCGTATAGAAGACCAAATTGTCTTCGTATAAAAGACCAAATGGTCTTCGTATAGAAGACCAAATTGTCTTCGTATAGAAGACCAAATTGTCTTCGTATAGAAGACCAAATTGTCTTCGTATAGAAGACCAAGAGGTCTTCGTATAGAAGACCAAATGGTCTTTATATATTAGACCAAATGGTCTTCGTATAGAAGACCAAATTGTCTTCGTATAAAAGACCAAATGGTCTTCGTATAGAAGACCAAATTGTCTTCGTATAGAAGACCAAATTGTCTTCGTATAGAAGACCAAATTGTCTTCGTATAGAAGACCAAGAGGTCTTCGTATAGAAGACCAAATGGTCTTCATATATTAGACCAAATGGTCTTCGTATAGAAGACCAAATTGTCTTCGTATAAAAGACCAAATGGTCTTCGTATAGAAGACCAAATTGTCTTCGTATAGAAGACCAAATTGTCTTCGTATAGAAGACCAAGAGGTCTTCGTATAGAAGACCAAATGGTCTTCATATATTAGACCAAATGGTCTTCGTATAGAAGACCAAATGGTCTTCGTATAGAAGACCAAATTGTCTTCGTATAAAAGACCAAATGGTCTTCCTATAGAAGACCAAGAGGTCTTCGTATAGAAGACCGAACGGTCTTCATATAAAAGACGAAATGTCTTCGTATAGAAGAACAAGTGGTCTTCGTATAGAAGAACAAGTGGTCTTCGTATAGAAGTCCAAAAGGTCTTCGTATAGAAGACTAAAAGGTCTTCGTGTAGAAGACTAAAAGGTCTTCGTATAGAAGACCAATAGGTCTTCGTATAGAAGGCCAAATGGTCTTCGTATTGAAGAGGTGAAGGACCTCTTGTAGAAGACCAAAAGAAGGTCTTCGTATAGAAGAGCAAAAGGTATTCGTAAAGAAGACCAAAAGTCTTCATAAAGAAGACCACAAGGCCGTCGTATTGAGGCCACAATGTCGTCTCATAGAAGACACACAGGTTTTCTCATAGAAGACCTGAAGGTATTCTCATATGTATTTAGAAGTTCTTCTCGTAGAACACAACAGGAAAAAAAAACAAAAAATAGTGCAATATCAGGCAAACAGAAACAACAAAGGTCTTCGCCATAGAAGACTAGAAATTTTTCTTATATATGTCCCGATGATGTTCTCATAGAAGATCCGAAGGCTCTCTCATAGAAGAGTTGAATATTTTCTCATAGAAGAGCGGAAGGACTTCTCATACAAGACACTAAGGTTTTCTCATAGAAGCCTCAAATGTCTCCTCACTAAGGTATTTTCACAAAAGATCCGAAGATCTATTTATAGATGTTCATAGGATACTGGGAAGTCTTCTTTTAAAGGAGACACAAAAATCTTTCCATAAAAGTCTCGATGATCCTCTCGTAAAAAGCTGAAAGCTCTTCTTATAGAAGACTGGAACATCTTCCATAGAAAACTTAACGATCTTCCCATAGAAGAGCCGAATGACTTCTCGTAGAAAACTCGAAAGTCTTCTCATAGAACATTCGAAGATCTTCTCATAAAAGACTCTAAGGTCTTCATCTCATAGAAGACTCGAAGATCTTCGCATATATTTTCACAAAAGATCCGAAGGTCTCCTTATAGATGTTCCGAAGATCTTCTCACAGATGACTCGAAGATCTTCTCACCGAAGGCTCGTAGGTCTTCTCATAGAAGACTCAAGGATCCATGGAAGACTCGGAGATCTTCTAAGAGAAGTCTCATAGATTTTCTCACAGAAGATTCGAAGAAGACCAAAAAAAGACTCGAAGGTCCTTTATAATATTGTCGAAGGTCTTCGCTTAGAAGACCGAAGGTCTCTTCGTAGAAGACTACAAGCTCTTCGTATAGAACACCAGAGTGTCTTCTTAGAGATGACCCGAAAATCGTCCCTTAGGTCTTCCTATAGAAGTCCCTTAATTCTTTCTATTGAAGTTTTCCTACAGAAATTAAAAAGTAAATTTTAATACAAAGAAATTATATATAATAGTTTTTTCACATTCCCACTGCTACAATTCTCACCATAAGTGTAGTAAAAATGAAGTAAAAAATAAGGAATTTAAAGCATTTGTTTCAACATTATTTGAATTCCCAAATATCTTATTTTGGATTTCAATTTCCTTCTCTATATTCCTTTTACTTTTTTTAACAATAAAAGACAAGCAATAACTAAATTTATTACAATTTAATTTCAATCACGTTGGTAATAAACAAATTTGCATGTTTCTTTCCAATGCATATCACTAAGCTACACATGCAGCATACATACATACATACATATTAATATGCATATAAAAATACCAAAACAAATTCAGGGGATAAATTGTTAATATGAAAATAAATGTAGTGAAATGTCTAAAATAGTTTTTGTTTTTTTTTTTTTTGGTTCACTATGTGATTCGATTTCATTTGATTGCAAACAATTGAAAGTGTAGTTTAAATAAACTATTTCTTTTGTATAAATTACACACATCTGTGTGTATGTATGTGCAAGCTGATCATTGGTATAATATCATTTAAGAGTAAGAAAAAAAGTATCAAATAGCATATCAATACCAATACCAGTACCCCAACAACACCAGCCATTATTTTAAATTCCTTTCACTCTAAACGTGACTTGGTCTTTGATTACACATTTTAGACACCACTATTCCTTTCAAAAAATATTTTTGTTGTTGGGGGGGTTTTTGCTCTGACCATTGGTATTGATTGTATGGGTGGTAACAAAAGTTAGTAGTTGGTATTATTTTTATTATTTGAACTTTTTTTGTTACAAAATTAAATTTTCATTCATATTTTTGCTGGTTTATTGGCCTTTATTATTCGGTATTGTATCAATATTGAACAAATTAAGGCATATCCGCCTTTATTTCCCAACTGGGTTATTAACAAATATTACAACTTGCAAATATTTACAAATTATTTCCTATAAGATTGAAAAAAAAAAAATAACGCAAAAATATACAATTTGGCCTGGTTTAATTATAAAGAGGTCAAATCCAAATCCATGATTTATTAAGTATTCTTGTGGCAAAACAATTTCCCTTGTAAAGTTTTCAAAAATGTTTTTAAAATTTTTATTATTTAGTGACTTACAATGAACTGATGTATCTCAACAATAATCATTTTATTACAACATAATTATTTGCAACGTGACAATAACAAAACGTGCAGATTATTTTTTTTTCTTTTTTATAAATATTAAAAAAAATATATTTTAAAATAACAACAAAATAATTAAAATTTTCAAATAGTCTTTTCATCTTCAAACAGCATTATTATGTCACTCAAATAAAATCACAATTCTATGCAATGAAGATTCTCCATCATAATCATCATCATCACATCTTTTTATTTCTATTACGCCTTCTCCTCGCTTTATTAAACATTTTGTTTTTTTTTTTTTTTTTTGTTTCTCCAAAAGTCAAATCAAAAACCAAATTGCATTAAAACAACAACTCAAGGACTTTTTTCACAATGTTTCTTGGCAAAATGCAATCAATAACCCAACATTATTATCATTTATGTAGCCATTTATGTTGCCATGTCTGTCTGTCCGTCTGTTTGTAACCAGTCAAACGTTTTGACTTCGAACGTAGCTAGTAAAACGTTTCATATATTTTTTCTCTTGCAATTGCAAAATGTTTTGTGCCAACTCAACCATGAGCCATGGGCAAAATTGCTGGTGGTGCTTGCCGTTCGTTCTTAGTCATTGTGTCGTCTGTACTGAGTCGGGTCTTTTTTCTGGCTTTTAATTTTGATTGACGTTAAAAATTATTGACAACCAATAAAATACCAGTTGTTCATAGTTCTTTCAACCAATAAAAACCCCAAAAAGCCGGTTGCAATTATCAAACATGTATTCTAGAGGTTTGAAAAAGTTCTATACCATAATCTGTTTTTATATTGAATTTCGTCACAGAAAATAAATCGTTAAAAACAGAACTTAAACGCCCCCACACACAAGAGAAAAAAAGCAGTTATTGCAACGTGGTTGCAACATTTAATTGCTAGGAAACCGCTAAATGTTATTGCTTAGCTTAACTTGTTTTTTGTTTGTTTTGATGTTAACTTTCACAAAATAATTGGAGGTTTTTATTAGAAACACGAAAGACTTAAAACACAAACTTAACGCGGCCTTTTTAAAACAAAAGACTTAAGATACAAACATTCAGGGAATTTCATTTATTCTTCTATTTGAAGCCGATTTGGAAACCCTTATGTCCTTCTTCCATAAGAAGAATGAAATAATGACCTCTAGTCTTCTATGGGAAGACCTTCAGTGGTCCAAAAAGATATCCTTGATTTCTGTAAAAATATCCTCTGATATCTAGAGATCTTATGGCATTCGTTGAGAAAAACTTCATTCAAGTCATCTATGAGAAGACCTACGAGTCTTCTAAAAGTATATGTTCGATTTTCGAGTCTATGAGCACATCTTCGAGTTTTATATGCGAAGATCTTCGAGTCATCTATGGGATGAAGACCTTAGAGCCATTTATGAAAAGATCTTCGAATGTTCTATGAGCAGACCTTTGAGTTTTCAACGAGAATTCATTCGGGTCTTCTATGGAAGATGTTCCAGTCTTCTATGAAAAGAGCTTTAAGTATTTTATGAGAGGATCATCGAGACTTTTATGGGAAGATTTCCGAGTCTTCTTTCACCAAAGACTTCCCAGTATCCTATGAGAGAAAACCCTCGAGTCGCCTTTAATAAGAATTTCGGGTCTTCTATGACAAGACTTTCGGGACTTCTGTAAGTCTTCTATGAGAGAATACCTTCAGGTCTTCTATGGGAGGACCTTCGGAGAGAAACTTTTTGGTCTTCCACGAGAAAACCTTCTATGGAAAGACCTTCTGGTCTTTTATAGGAAGATCTTCTTCAGGTACTCCTATAACCTTATTTTTGAATAAAAATTTACTTTTTTTAATTTCAATTTTTATACAGTTGAACTTCGATAATTCGTAATCCAAGGGACCAGTCATTTTCTATGAATTATTGAGGATTTCGTATTAGTGGGGTTAAAATGTGGAGGAAATGGCTTCAAAGCACCGGCAGTTTGTTACGAATTATCGAGGTACGAATTATCGCGATTCTGCTCTACTTAATTTTTTTTAATAAAACTATATTTTTAATTTAAATCTACAACAAATATTTGTTATTTTTATTGAAATATCGTCATTAATTGCTTTTGTAAGAAAAAAATTTGTTAAAAAAAAAATTAAAAACTTTCTTATATTTTTAATCATTTTTACCAAAAATTTAAACTGAAAAAAATATTTCTTAATTCTTCCATTTTTATTGGTTTTTATTAAAATGTGGTTATTTGGCCATTATCAAACTATTCCTATAAAAATTTATATTTTTTTTAATCAAACTATTTTTAAGTAGATTTATCAGAAAATTAAAATTAGATGAAGTACATATTGAGTATTTGGTGGTAATCAACCTAGAAATGTAAATGTACTGACATGTAACAAATATTAATTTTCTGACAATTTAATCTTGACCAATTTCAATGAAAACAAAACGTATGTTATTTCATTTGCTGCTCAACGTTTCGCTGCCTTTGTTCGAACTTTATTAAAAGCTTATGTTTATTTTGGATTAAAAACTCCAAAAACTTAAACTCTACACGACACATAATTTATAAATAAACAATTGCATATAAAAATAAAATCACAGCGAAAACCTGAGATTATTAAAAAAATTAAACATTTTCAGAAAACACATTTTTTCATAAAAATAATTTAAATATTAACAAGTGACCAACAAAAATAGAATAATTATAAAAAATCGTTTCTTCTTTTTAGTTTAAAAAAATATTTTTTACAAAAAAAAAATATAAGAATGCAAAAATTATTTATTTTAATTTAATTTAGTTTAATTTAATTTAATTGTTTAATATTTTTAAATTAAATAAAAAATATTTTTTTAAGAAATAAAAAAAATATTTTTTTATAAAATAAAATTAAAAAAATGGGAACATAACTCATGTAAAATTTAAATAAAATTTATATTTTAAGGTCATTTGATAACAATCTATTTGTATAATGTAAAAGTATTTATTTTTTTATTTTCTAATGTTTATTACAAAAATATATATATGGTAACATGGGGCGCCTTCGCCACGTTTTTGTTCAAAATGTTCTCATAGCGATATCGTTAAAATTTTTTCAAATATTATTTTTGGTACAGATATTAGCATATATTGACTATAAGTTTTGATATATAAATGGTTATAATTTTGTTTTTAAAATATTATTTTTGAGAATTTACAAAATGTCTAAAAAGTGGCGAATTTTTTTGCAAAAAATATGTTTATAAACATACTATTTTTTATAATAATAATTCATTTACCCCACAAATCTAATAAAATTATTTTGTTATTCAACTTATCTTATATACTACAAAAACATTTTTTAATAATTAATTATTATTATTATTATTTAATTATTTTTTAAATAAAAGCTGGAATTATATAAGAAATAAAAATATTTTTTATATTTTATAAAGATAATTTAATTATCACAAAATGACCAAAAAATTCTCTTTTAATTATAAAAAAATTAAATTATTTTATATATTATAAAAATTATATTTTTTTACAAAAAAATAAAATGATAAAAAATAAAAAATGAATGAAATGAAAACTATTTTCTATTTATATGTTATTATTGGTGTAAAAAAATTATATATTATTTTTTGAAAAAAAAAAAAAAATATTAAAACTTTTTTAAAACACATTATAAAAAATGTCTTTCATAAAACTAAATTAATTATCAACAAATGATCACTAATCTGCTTTCAATTATAAAAAATATTTTATATTTATAAAAATATATTTTTTTATAAAAAATCATTATAAGAAAACAATAGTTTCTAATCATTTTAATATTTTTATTTCTTTATAAAACAAATAAAAATTTTTAAAAGAGAATTAAAACGTGGGATTGTAATAATTTTTTGTTTTTAATTTTTACATTTTATTTTTTTATAGAAATGTAAAAACAAATATTTATTTTTTGCCAACATATATTAAAAATAATAAAATTTTGTATAAAAATACTTTTTATAAAATTAATTAAATTATTAAAAGAATTTAATTATCACCAATCGAGCAATAAAAAATTAAAAAGAACATTTTTTTATTTAAATTTATTTTTGGGATTATAATATTTTTTTTTTTTAATTTTTATTTATTTATTTATTTATTTTTTTTTTTTTTTTTGAAAGAAATGTAAAAAGATATTTATTTTTTTCAACATATATTAAAAATAATAAAATTTTGTATAAAAATATTTTTTTATAAAATTAATTAAATTATAAAAATTAATTTAATTATCAACAATTGAGCAATAAAAAATTAAAAAGAATATTTTTTAGTTAAAGTTATTTTTGGGATTATATTTTATTTTTAATTTTTAAATTTTATTTTTTTTTTTTTTATTTTTTTGTCAACATATATTAAAAATAATAAAATTTTGTATAAAAATATTTTTTATAAAATTAATTTAATTATCACCAATTGAGCAATAAAAAATTAAAAATAATAGTTTTTTAGTTAAATTTATTTTATATTTAAAAAAATATTTTTTTTATAAAAATATAGAACTATCAAAAAAAATTAAGAAAAATTTGATTTTTTTTTAATTTTTTTAAGAAAATAAAAAGTGAAATCTTAAAAATATACAATAAAACTAAATAAATTAATTTAATTTTTAAATTTAACTATCTTTTAATAAAAAAGCTAAATTTATTTTTTTATTAAAAAATAAAATTTTTTTTACACAGACAAAGTTTTTCATAAAAAAATTAAAATATGAGTCATTTTGTGATAAAAAAAAATTATTTTTAATGACCTGTTTCACTAAGACGATTCAAATACAAAGAAATGTAAAACAAATATTTTTATATTAAAAATAATAAAATTGTTTATAATTTTTTTTAGTTAAAATTAATTTATATTTAAAAAATATTTTTTATGAAAATATAAACAGTTAAAAAACAAAAAGTGCAATAGTAAAAATATACAATAAAACTAAATATACAACAAAACTAAAATTAAATTTTTAAGCTTAACTATTTCTTAATAAAATGCAAAATTTATTTCTTTTTATTAAAAAATTAAAAAACATTTTTTTTAAAAAGACAAAATTTTTTCATAAAAAAATTAAATAAAACATTTTGTGATAATTAAATTAATTTTTAATTGTTTGTTTCACTAAGACAATTCGAATATAAATTCGTTCGAATTACTAACAAAGTTCTGTTTTTTAAAAAAATATTTGAATTGTTTTTTTTTATTTTCAATCGGACAAAATTTTCCTACAAAAACAGGAGTTTGGTAGTAATTCGAATGAATTTGAATTCGATTCGTCCTAGAGAAACAGGCCATGAAAAAATTTTAAAACAACTTTCTATAAAAATTCAAATAAAAAAATTAAATAAAATTAATTTAATTTTTAATTTAACTATTTTTTTAATAAAAAGGTTCAATTTATTTTTTTAAAACAGACAAAATTTTTTCGTAAAAAAATTAAAATTAAGATATGAAATAAAATATTTTGAGATAATTAAATTAATTTTTAATGGTCTGTTTCACTAAAGCAATTCGAATACAAATTCGTTCGAACTAATAACAAATTTTTGTTTTTTTAAAAAAAATTTGAACTGATTTTATTTTCAATCGGACAAAATTAGGAGTTTGGTAGAAATTCAAACGAATTTGAATTCTTTTCGTCCTAGAGAAACAGACCATAAAAAATAAAACAAAATATTTACTAAAATAAATTTCTATAAAAATTCAAAATACAAAATAATGTTAACATATTATTTTTTTTAATAAAAGGTGGTAATACTTTTTTAAATTTTTTATTAAAAATATTAAAAATTTTTAGGAGGGTTGGCGTTTTTTGTTTGGGATGACGACTTCTATTTTGTTTTTCAAAATAGTCAGGCTTAATCCCATAGTCGTTGTTTTAATATTTTATTAAAACAACTTTAATTTATTAGTGGGAAAAAATTGGCGATGTTTACCAAAGGGTAAGGCAGGGAATACTATAGTTTCAGATCTCGCCACAGATCTTCATCAGTTCCCTTATTTCTTGTTTTTCAACAAGAAACTTTTTATACCCAAGTGTCAATTGCTAGCTCAGATAGATACGTGCGCAAAGAAACACTCTGATCGAGATTTTCTTTGGATTAAGCCTGACTATTTTGAAAAACAAAATTAAAAATTTTTATTAAAAATGGATTTTTAATTAAATTTTTTTTTATAAGGTAATATCCCCCTCTGAATGATCTTTTACGTTTGGAAGACCAAAGAAAAGTTTCTCCGTTAATAATAGACCATTAAAAAGTCCAGTGTTCATTGAGTGTCTTCGGTCTAAAGAAGACATTCGGCAATTCGTCAGTTCATAGGCGGCTTTTAAACAATTTTTTGTTTGGATATAGAAATTCTTTGGAGAATCTTCTATAGAATTACCTATAGTTAGCCTTCTCAAATAGAAAACCATCTGAAGGTCTTCTGTCTATGGAAAATCTATGGATCTTAAAATGGCCGTTTGTCCATGAAATACGTTTAGAATATTTTCTACAGATCTCCAATAGATATTTGGAGAAATTACCAAAGCTTTAAATTAGTTTTCCAGGGAAATACGAATTTCAACTGGTCTTGTATGGAAAGTTAGTTGGAAAGTTGGAGGACATTACCAAGCTTATAAACCCTCAAAAGGTCTTCTGTGGAAAGAAGATTCTCTTGGCACATTCTTCCATGTTTTAAGTGTCAATGTGTCTACATAAATTGCTTAAACACAATCACTGGGTAAATGTTTGTCACCGCTCTATTTTCTATACTGTCATCAGTTTTTTATATATGTATACTACTACCAAAAACTAGTCCTCAGTATATAAGGAAATTGTCTAAGTCATGGGTCATAAACGAGCATATCTATTTTGCATAATTTATTTTCATAGTTTTTTTGTAGAGAAAAAACTGCTAAAATTCGAGATTAATCAAGAAATGTTTAATGCAATTTAATTTTTGTATATAGGCTATAGACCGGCTATACTGAATGAACACTAAAATAGTATATAACTTTTATTTCAATACTGGACAATCGAGTCACATAACAACTTGTAGACGGCACATGTGCGCTAAAACAAATCAACAATCTATTGGGATCTCACAAAATTTGAGTATAAAAGGAATTAACAAAATTAATTTTATTACATACAAAATCTATAATATTTTGTATCAAGGTTTTAATTAACACATTTCCATAGTTGGACCAATCACATGGTGGTGTACTTATTTGGAAACACTTGACATGTCATAAATGTGACAGAAACATCTGAGAGCATAAATTAATTTTTAATTTGTATAGGGCCTCAAGAAGTAACTAATAATTGGCAAGTTTTTAAAATAAAATTAAAGAAAAAAAAAAAACAAAACCCAAACATGGTGTGAAGGTTAAACAACGCTTAACACTATTAATATTGAATAGGTATTTGGAAATCAGTCAAGTGACATCTATTAAAAAAAAAGCTACAAAACGATTCACACAATTGAAAATAATTTGTTGTTTTTGTTTTTTACTCACATGCCAGCTGTGACAAATCGTGCAAATGTTTGCGATAAAAAAACCTTTCGATAAGTAGTGCATAACATATGCGATTCGAGTATTTGTTTCAATTAATACATTTAATGATATTTAATCGTTTTTAGAATGACATTGTATTAGTCATAGTTATTTGAAAAAAAAAAAATAAATAAATAAAAATAAATGCAATCGCAATATTTAGAAACAAATTATACAGATGTTAAATTGTGATTTTTTCATAAATGTTAATAATTCTGACTAATCCATTTGATATGTCTTCTTTTGGCACTATCTGAAGAATGAAATCAAAATTAATTTTAGAAATACAAGACAATCTTTTGTTAGCACTCGGTTAACATACAATTGATGTTAATTTGTTTGAAAAAAAACCTCAAATATTTAAATGTTTCTTGGGAAATTTTTTTCTGAAATTTAGAACAATAGAATGGTATAAAATTGTATAATTTGAAATTCTTTTATGGCTTAGTAATTTATTAAATGGAGTTTGTGTCTTAAGTCATTTGTTTGGTTCACTGAAAGCGATACAAATTGCAAAATGATTTTTTTTGTTTCATGCCCAGAGAGAGAGAGAGAGACAACATTCGACTGGTTAAATTGTTAGTATGTACTTTAGATTTAGTCAAAATAACAGATTTATATAAATGAATTTATTAATACGGAGGTAACCCAAATTGATTTATACATTTAATAAAATCTCGGGGTTCTATCCTAAGTATTTTGTTTGGTATACACGGTACTCATGAACTAATTTTAAATGGAAGGTGGTTACACCTGGGAAGTTTCTGTGGATTCAGAAACTACAATGTTCATAGATGAAAAAAATCCAAAAACAAAAAATCGCCGGAGGGCTTTTTAAATAAATCGAGGTCAAAGATCACACTTTTAGAAACCGCAAGACCTATTGACTTGGGATTAGAGAAAATGTTTTAGCTATGAAAATTGTCTACAAAATTGACTTTTGTAGTTTTTTCCTGGGTTGTACCATTTTTGAGATACCGGGCGAACTTATACGACAGAACTTCAAGGTAGTTGATAAATTCAAAAGGAACCACCCTCAATCACCCAGTGAAGTCCTGACATATTGATAGCTCTTCTTTCTCGAACTCTTATCATATCCCCACTAAGGGAAACAATGTGTTTGGTCAACCCAGGTTTAGTCATATTCACAGCATAACCTGCCAGGTGCCCACAGTTCCGAACGCAATCAATTCTGCTGAGTCAAAAACTGATGTCACAGGAAGTACCCAACAAAAAAAGCTTTCCAGGTCTATCAGACTCAATGATTAATTCAACCGGCAAGAATATATTGGACGTATGTACACACTTTTGTCCGCTTAAATCGATAAAGAACGCTACATGCACCTGAAAAAACACAACCTTCCTCGAAAAAGCTATCATGAAATCAAAAAGTAAAAAAAGGTATACATAAGCAGAGCTGAAGATAAACACCATTTCTAAGATGCATGAACTGGTCTTAGCTACAAGGTGCCCTCAAAACAACCAAATACCAATAGGAAGAACATAAAACTGAATACAATCCGAAACCGCCTTCGTAATCTTTGGGAAGGTTGTGAGCTCACGATTGTGTTTGTAGATGAATGTCATCGCCCTCCATAGAACCAAGACGCATACTCACGATCCTTAGAAAACAGAAGCATTTTCCTAGCAATCTGCTGGATAGTCATGAGCTCTACCGCCCACCTACACATTTACTAACATACCCAGTTGAAGATGGCTAGCAAGGAGATTATATAACAAGTCCGAGAAGACAAAGCTCTCTACGGACAGAAGACCCCTAAAAGTCTTCTATGGTCGAGCAACAAACGACTACCTAAGTTTTTTCATCGACAAAAGACTACCTAAGGAAGGCAGACGGAAGATCTTCTACAGGTTTTTTAAGGACAAAATACTTTTGGAAGATTTTCCAAAAAAGAAGGAAGAAGATTTTCTAAAGGACTTCTGTGGAGAGAAGGCCTTCTAAAGGTCTTCTATGGAGAGAAAGCCTTCTAAAGCTCTTCTATGGACAAAAGAAGGCCTTCTAAAGGTCTTCTATGGGAAAAAGAAGCCCTGCTAAAGGTCTTCTATGGGTAAAAGAAGGCCTTCTAAAGGTCTTCTATGGGTAAAAGAAGGCCTTCTAATGGTCTTCTATGGGCAAAAGAAGGCCTTCTAAAGGTCTTCTAGGGGTAAAAGAAGGCCATTTAAAGGTCTTCTAGGGGTAAAAGAAGGCCTTCTAAAGGTCTTCTATGGGCAAAAGAAGGCCTTATAGAGGTCTTCTATGGGTAAAATAAGGCCTTCTAAAGGTCTTCTATGGGTGAAAGAAGGCCTTCTAAAGGTCTGCTATGGGCAAAAGAAGGCCTTCTAAAGGTCTTCTATGGGCAAAAGAAGGCCTTCTAAAGGTCTTCTATGGGCAAAAGAATGCCTTCTAAAGGTCTTCTAGGGGTAAAAGAAGGTCTTCTATGGGCAAAATAATGCCTTCTAAAGGTCTTCTATGGGTAAAAGAAGGCCTTCTAAAGGTCTTCTATGGGCAAAAGAACGCGCAAAGGACTTTCTTTAAGGTCTTCCATGGACAGAAAACCTTTTTAAGGTATTCTATGAATAGAAATTATTCTAGAGGTCTTTCACGAACAGAAGACTGATAAAGGTCTTCTATAGACAAAATACTTCATAAAGGTCTTCTATGGACGGATGACCTCATAAAGGTCTTCTATGGACAGAAGAACGTCTAACGGTATTGTATGGACAAAGACCTGGAAAAGGCCTATTATTGACAGAAGACCGTCTAACGATTTTCTATGGACTTTTATCAGGATCTCTATGGGTAGAATACCTTTTAAGGATATTCTATGGACAGACAATTTTGTTGAGGTCTTGTAGAGGACAGAAGTCCTTCTAGAAGTCTTTTTTGGACAGATAACCTCATAAAGATATTCTATGGACAAAACTCCAGATTGGGAGACTTCCATGTAAACTTTATAAAGGTATTCTATGGACAGAAGACCCCATAGAGGTCTTCTACGAACGAAAAAAAGACATTCTAATAGTCTTCTATGAATAGAATACCAGAAAACCTGGTGAAAAGAACTTCGAAAGGTCCTCCATGGGCAGGAGGCCTTCAAAATGTCCTCTATGAACGCAATATCTTGTAAAGGTCTCCATACTTCTTGTGAAATGGGCCCAAAAACCCTCTAAAAAATCCCTACCTGCACTAACTAAATTTACTGATGAACACTGATTTGGCAAGAACTTCCGAATGTGCATGAAGTTCCAAACAGGAGTGTTCTCTCACTCCCACCGCCAACAATTTTGATAAGGGATTAAACGGCAAACCTTCTGGGTTCAATGCGGACGTGCTTACCACTGCACGTCGTTGGCAACAGCCTTTCTATATAGCAATATTTATATCCTCAGCATTTATGCTAACGAGGGTATATACCCTTTCATACGGGCAAAATGTGCCTCATCGAAATAATGGTTTTAGACCCCAAGTATGTTTGGACGAAATGTGTTTCAGACAATTTGGAGTCGATTGAGCAATGTCCGTCCGTCTGTCTGTCTGGCTAGCTGGCTGGCTGGAGCACACGATAACTCTCGAACGGATCAACCGATTCGGTCCACAATTTGGCTTTCGTAATTTTTTGCCCAAACTTAGTTTAAGTTCGAAGATGGGTTATGTCGGTCCACTCCTTCCGGTACCTTCCCCACAAAAGGGTCGGGAAATTTGTGCGCACGATAACTCTTGAAGGGAGTAACCGATTTGGCCTATACTTTCTACCAGACTCGGTTGAGGTTCCAATATGGACTCAATCGGTCCACTTCTTCGGGTACCTCCCACACAAAATTCCAGAAAAGTTCAGTTTAGGACCTGGTCTAGAATCGCTTCGATTTTTGTAGTAACAACTTGTATTCACTGTCCCCCATACGACGGTACAAGTTTCATCAGGGGCAAGTCCATACTTCCTCAGAAAATAGCCTGAAAGGTGATAAAACCCCATGACACCGTGTGTAGTGGTGTGGAGCTCAAGATAAATCTCGAACGGATCTGCCAATTCGGTCCAAAATTTGACCTTCGTAATGTTTTGTCCAAACATAGTTTAAGTTCGAAGATAAACAATATCGGTCCACTTCTGCAGCTACCTCCCTCACAAAAGTTCAAAAATGTTCGGAAAAATTGTGCGCACGATAACTCTTGAAGGGAGTGACCGATGTAATCCATACACTGCACATCCTAATATATCTACCAGATATAAATCAGGTTCGAATATGGACTATATTTGTCCACTCCTTCGGGTACCTCCCACACAAAATTTCGGATAAGTTCACTTTAAGACCTGCTCTCGAATCACTTTGATTTTTATTGGAGCTCACGGTGCGCCTTAACTAATTTTAAATGGAAGGTGCTTACACCTGGGAAGTTTTTGCAGATCCTGAAACTAGAATGCTCATAGATGAGAAATATCAAGAAACAAAAAAATCGCCGGAGGGATTTTAAAATAAATCACGATTTAAGTTCACATTTTTAGGAGTTCTTTAGGTTTTCACGATTTTGCGTGGAAACCACAAATCATATGTAAATAGGCCTAAGGAAAATGTTGTAGCTGTGAAAATTCTCCACAAGATCGATCTTTATGATATTTTCGTAGGTTTTACCGTTTTTGAGATATAGAAGTTCAAATTGAGACAATGCACTGACTGTATCGCCTCCTTATAAAACAATGTCATTACTGCAATTTCTCAAATTAAACTTAAATATCTTGAAAACGGTACAACCTAGGAAAAAATAAATCATCGAATCTTGTAGATAATTTTCAGAGCTTCAACATTTACTTTAGTCCCATTTTGATATGACTTGCGGTTTCCAAGCAAAATCTTGAAGACTTAAGATAAAAACCTAAAAATTCGAATTGAACCTCTATATCTCAAAAATGGTAAAATCTACGAAAAAAACCTAAAGGTCAGTCTTGTAGAGAATTTTCACAGCTACAACATTTTCTTTAGACTCATTTCGATACGACTTGCGGTTTCCAAGCAAAATCGTGAAAACCTAAAAAACCCCTAAAATTTTGAATTTTAATCGCGTTTTTTTTTTTTTAAATCCCTCCGGCTATTTTTTATGACTTCTTTATTTTTCTTATCTATGAAGATTGCTGCTTCAGAATCAGCGAAATCTTCCCATGTGTAAGCGGTTTTCATCAAAAGTTAGTTAAGGCGCACTGAGCATGATATTGTTTTATAAGGAGGCGATACAGTCAGTGCATTGTCTCAATTTGAACTTCTATATCTCAAAAACGGTAAAACCTACGAAAATATCATAAAGATCGATCTTGTGGAGAATTTTCACAGCTACAACATTTTCCTTAGGCCTATTTACATAGGATTTGTGGTTTCCACGCAAAATCGTGAAAATCTAAGGACCCCTAAAAATGTGAACTTAAATCGCGATTTATTTTAAAATCCCTCCGCCGATTTTTTTTGTTTCTTGATATTTGTCATCTATGAGCATTCTAGTTTCAGAATCTGCAAAAACTTCCCAGGTGTAAGCACCTTCCATTTCAATTTGGTTAACGCACACCGTGAGCTATTTGCATTCGCTACCTCCATTATGACGGTAAAAGTTAGGTAAAAGTTTTTTCAGGGGCAAGTCCATATTTCCTCGGAAAACCGCCCGAAAGGTGTAAAAAACGGCCACGATAACTCTCGAACTGTTCTAGCGATTTGGTCCAACCAATATTTGGTCTTCGTTATATTTTATCCAAACTTAGTTTCATGGGGCAATGCCGGTCCACAATTGCCGATGCTTATCCCCAATGTTTAAAAAATGTCACTAAAATCCTAGGACAACATCACTTGAATGGGACAATCAATTTGGTCCAAACTTTGGATCTCCTAATATTTTGTCAACATTTAGTTTAACTTCTAAAATGGTCATTATCGGTCCTCCCTAAGGGTATCTCCCCCACAAAAGATCAACATTTGTGCAGTTAATTCCTAATCCACATTTTTGTCGGCAAGTTCATAAAGGGGCCACAAAATTCTGAAGAGACCCTAAATACATTCGATCTGTAAGTAGATGAAGGTTTCACTTCACATTGGCTGAGGGTATATCTCTGTCGGCAAAGCCGACTGACACTTTTTTACTTGTTTTCTCAAATTTAAATCAAGTACCTATATATCGGAAAATTTTGCCGTTTTCTCCAACCAAAATTTCAAAATTTTCCCTTAAGTCCAGTTTAAGGGCTATTCGAGTATCGTTTTGATTTTTTTGTATTTATGTTCTGTACAAGGGTAAAATGTTTTGTGGGGAAAAGGTCTATACTTTCTAAACTTTAAACCATTTTTGGTGTTCCAAACCTTAGAGTTGCAAAGGTACGGAATGACGCAACTGACTACTGTTTGCAGTTGTTATGTCAAATTTATGTCAAAATTATAAAATTTGATTGAGGTGATTATTTTGCAATTTTTCGAATATTTTGCAATTCGTGAATACTTCCGCCCATCAATGCCATGCCATATTCTTTGTTGGGCAAAATTTCATTGTGCAAAATCATTAAGAATCCAAGCAAATTTTTGTCCAAAACCATTCGTTGTGTTTAGAATATAAACAATGCTGATGATGACATAAAATTGTTCAAAATGCATTGCAATGCATTTCCTGCAAACGCTTAACAAGAAGTATTGAAATCGTTGATAACTTTGTTAGGAGTTACATACCAATGGGTATTTTAAAAGTACCTTGGTGAAGGTCATACAAAAGGGGTTTATTTTGTCTACATACTTCCCTGTCTTAAGATGATTTCTGTTATTTAATGTTTAAGCTGTGTCTGTGTGTCCAATTTCTTGGAGAAGTCTTAAAAAGCTGTGATGATGAAAATGCCAATCAATTACTTAGTAACTAATTAAAGTGTTAAAACTTATTTAATCGGCCCAAACAAAAACAGTAGTTGCCCTCTTTTATATTTCCTGCTCCGTACATAAAGTGTTTACGGCTGGACCAAAAAAGCACAAAAAATTATAATTAATCATCTCATTAATGATTTACAAGGTTTCAGTTAAAACGGATTTCAGATTTTTTTCAATTTTTTTTTTTTTTTTTTTTTTTTTTGATATTTCCCACAAAAAGTAATTGTCAATTAATTGCGATTACAAATCACGTTTGTGTCTTAAGTCTTTTGTTTGTCTACAGGCCTAACCTGCTTTTGCCATGAGAGGGAGTCACCACCATTTTTGGGAGATTTTTTTTCGTTGGTTTTGTTCAACGATGTTGCAACGATGTGTGATTTAATTGTCGCTTATTTCGTTTTGTGATAACATCCACTTCACGAAAACAAACGAAGACATACTCGACGTCCACCTGTTTCATGTGACCGGCCATTTTGCCATCTGTACATTGCCATCTAGCCATTCCTCTAGTTATCCTTAAAGAAAGCCTCCTCTGTTTAACCGTAATGTTGGAGAAGATAAAGCCTTGATTTTACAACAATAGCAACAACAATAACAGCAGCAACAGTGGCGGCAAAACAACCACAAAACCACATGACATGATGTAATGCCTATGTGGACCCCGTCATCGTACAATGACCCATAAAAATTACAAAAAAACACACACACACACATGTGGACACACGATGTAATTTTGGTTGTTGTTGTTGATATGTAAAGGGGGAATGTTGCTTTTTGCAATGTTTTTTTTTATTTTTCTTTATTTTGTGTGTTTAGCCACATGAATGAATTTTTAACCGCATGCGTATATGTTTGCAATATTTGAGAGGCTAAGCAATGTAAGTCCACATATATTTTCCACATAAAGATAGAGAGCAAGACAGGTTGGAGAAGGGGAGACCAGTTAGTTGAAACTATGAATATGGTCATTGGTAATCATAATAATAACAACAACAGCAACAGCAAAAATAATAACAATAATGGACAAAACATTTGAAAGTCCATATTGTTTGTTAGAGCGTTAACGCCTCAGGCTTGGCAGCAACTTGGTTTGTCTTTTGTGGTTGGCCCCTCTCCCTCTCTTCCTCCCCCATTACTGCATAAGATCATTACACACAATTGTTTAGCTAGTCAGTTTTACTTTTTTTTTCATCGATTGTTGTTGCAGTTGTTATTTTGTGTTGCTGTTATTTAAGTCAATGTGCTTTTGGTGGCTCAGAAAAAAAATGAAATAATGAAAATGAATTTTATCTTGACTTGGAGAGTAAAGGTGTATAAAGTAAACATGTCGCTGTCGCAGTTTTTTTTCAGTTGAAACCATTATAGCTGGTCGAACTTGTTTTTTTGTTAACGATTTTTTTCCATTTCAGCCATGTATGTGCATATATTTTTTGCAAATATTATATATCTGACTAGTCTTGGTATATCTTTGAAACTGGCTGTTTTTTTTTTCTTCTTTCTTTATATGTCTTTGTTTCTATTTGAATAACAAAACAAAGTTAAAGACAGCGAAACAAAGATATAAGGCACCCCTAAGGGTACAATTTAGTTAAAATCACTTCTCTAAAATTATCCCCTTATTTCTTGTTCCACTGTGTAAACACACACACACAGTCACATTAATTTAATTTCTTTGTATTGGTTTTTTTGGCCACTATCTAAACAAGTTCATTTCTATGATTGCCCATTAATTGAGTTTTAGTCAATGTTTAGCCAATTTTTAGTCGTTAGTCACAAACATTCGCACACACAAGTGCACACTCTTAGATATCATGGAGACATTCACATAACAAAGGCAAGTGGTATTTCGTTTCTTTTTATATTCCTATTCATCTAAACATAGTTGTTACTTAAACAATTACGTAGTTATTTGCCAAGGCACAGTGTTTGGTAAGCTATTGGGGATTTTAGGCGAAAGTCTTTACAGTTTTTAATGTGGTATTTAAAACAAATAAATACTATATACTACATAAACTACACCTTATAAATACGTTCTTCAAATGAATGTAAGGAGATAAGGAGTAGCTATATAACAAACCTTTTATATTGATTTTTACATATAATAAGCATCATGGGTACATACCTAAAAAGAAAAGGAAGAAAATTAATTATTACTTATTAAAAATAATACAAAAAATGTACATATTTTTACAAAAATTCCAGAAGCCACAAAACATAAAACATATTCAAATAGAAACTTTTTAAGTCCTTAAAGAGTCTCTCATTTAAAGTCCTCTAAATCTTCTGAAAGATGCGACTAAACGCCATCTTTAAGGAACGCTTGAAAATCTCCTAATAAATGGCTTAAAAGGTCTCCTAATAGAAGACATTAAAAGTCTTCTAAAGAACAGTTTTTCCGATTGAATCATTTTTATAGAAAGGTACTACAATGGATGTACATAAATGCCCATAAAACAAGTAAAAAAGTGTCAGTCGGCTTTGCCGACAGAGATATACCCTCAGCCTGTGTATATTGAAACAATTTTTTCCCAAAATACGTATGTATTTAGGGGGTTTTAAAAATTTTGGGCGTTTGAACAGACAAAAATTTTGATTAGGATTAAAGATCAAAAGTTTTGCGGAGGAGATACTAAAAGGAATGGATCGACATTGACCGTTATTGACAAGGCAAGTCCATGCTCCCAAAAAAACTTTTACCATCGTAAATGAGGCAGCGAATGCAAGTTGCTTCAACAAAGTCAAAGTGATTCGATATCAGGTCTTAAAGTGAACTAATCCGAAATTTTGTGTGGGAGGTACCGGATGGAGTGGACAAATATAGTCCATATTTGAACCTGATCTATATCTGGTAGATAAAGTAAAGACCAATTCGGCCACTCCCTTCAAGAGTTACCGTACGAACAATTTTTCCGAACATTTTTGAACTTTTGTGGGGGAGGTACCTTAAGGAGTGGACCGATATGGTTTATCTTCAAACGTAAACTATGTTTGGACCAAATATTACTAAGGCCATATTTTGGACCGAATCGGCAGATCCGTTCGATAGTTATCTTGCGCTCCAGCCACCTCACACGGTGTCATAGGGGTTTTTTTGCAACTTTCATACTATATTCTCAGGAAGTATGGACTTGCCCCTGATTAAACTTGTACCGTCATATGGAGGGCAGTGAATACAAGTTGCTAAAACAAAAATCAAAGCGATTCGAGAGATGGCCCTAAACTAAACTTTTCCGAAATTTTGTGTGGGAGGTACCCGAAGTAGTGGACCTATTGAGACCATATTGGAACCTCATATTACTCTGGTAGAAAGTTTACGCTATACAAAGTATGGACCAAATCGGTCACTCCCTTCAAGAGTTATCGTGCGCACAAACTTTCCGAACATTTTCGAACTTTTGTGGGGGAGGTACCGGAAGGAGTGGACCGATGTAGCTCATCTTCGAACTTAAACTAAGTTTGGGCAAAATATTACGAAAGCCAAAATTTGAACCGAATCGGTTCATCCGTTCGAGAGTTATCGTGCGCTCCAGCCAGCAGGACAGACAGACAGACGGACGGACAGGGCTAGATCGACTCCAAATTGTCTGAAACACATTTCGTCCAAACATACTTGGGGTCTAAAACCATTATTTCGATGAGGCACATTTTCATCGTATCAAAGTGTATATACCCTCCTTAGCCTAAAGGCTGAGGGTATAAAAAGACGCTAAAACTTCAAAAAAAACCTTTTTAAGGTCTTCCCATCGAAGCCCTTAAACTCTTTTAATATAAGATCTAAGGGTATTCGATAAAAGCCTTTATAGATCTTATAATAGAAATCTTTAAAGTTCTTCTAATAGAAGCCCATAAAGTCTTCCTATAAAAGCCCTAAAGGTCGTCTTATGGAAGCCCAAAACGTGTTCTTACACAATCCCAACAAGTAAAAAAGTATCAGTCGGCTTTGCCGACAGAGATATACCCTCAGCCTGTGTATATTGAAAAAATACGTATGTATTTAGTGGGTTTTAAAAATGTTTGGCGTTTGAAACGACAAAAATTTTGATTAGGATTAAAGATCAAAAGTTTTGCGGAGGAGATACTAAAAGGAATGGACCGTTATGGAAAAGGATCTCCAGCCACAACATATGGTGCCATAGGGGGTTTTTACACTCTTCGGGCTGTATGCTCAAGAAGTATGGACTTGCCCCTAAAAAAACTTTTTCCTTCGTAATTGAGGCAGCGAATGCAAGTTGCTTCAACAAAAATCAAAGTGATTCGATAGCAGGTCTTAAAGTGAACTTATCCGAAATTTTGTGTGGGAGGTACCGGATGGAGTGGACAAATATAGTCCATATTTGAACCTGATCTATATCTGGTAGATATATTAGGATGTGTAAAGTATAGACCAATTCGGCCACTCCCTTCAATAGTTACCGTACTAAAAATTTTTCCGAACATTTTTGAACTTTTGTGGGGGAGGTACCCGAAGGAGTGGACTGATATGGCTTATCTTCCAACTTAAACTAGGTTTGGACAAAATAGTACTAAGGCCATAATTTGGACCGAATCGGCAGATCCGTTCGAGAGTTATCTTGAGCTCCAACCACCTCACACGGTGTCATAGGGGTTTTTTGCAACTTTCATTCTATTTTCTCAGGAAGTATGGACTTGCCCCTGATGGAACTTGTTCCGTCGTATGGAGGGCAGTGAATACAAGTTGCTAAAACAAAAATCAAAGCGATTTGAGAGATGGCCCTAAACTGAACTTTTCCGAAATTTTGTGTGGGAGGTACCCGAAGGAGTGGACCTATTGAGACCATATTGGAACCTCATATTACCCTGGTAGCAAGTTTACGCTGTACAAAGCATGGACCAAATCGGTCACTCCCTTCAAGAGTTATCGTGCGCACAAACTTTCCGAACATTTTCGAACTTTTGTGGGGGAGGTACCGGAAGGAGTGGACCGATGTAGGTCATCTTCGAACTTAAACTAAGTTTGGGCAAAATATTACGAAAGCCAAAATTTGAACCGAATCGGTTCATCCGTTCGAGAGTTATCGTGCGCTCCAGCCAGCAGGACAGACAGACAGACGGACGGACAGGGCTAGATCGACTCCAAATTGTCTGAAACACATTTCGTCCAAACATACTTGGGGTCTAAAACCATTATTTCGATGAGGCACATTTTCATCGTATCAAAGTGTATATACCCTCCTTAGCCTAAAGGCTGAGGGTATAAAAACTCATCTAAAAGAAGCCCTATAGGTCTTCTTATACTAAGCCGAAAGGTCTTCCTAATATTCTTTTAATAGAAGCCCTGAGGCTTAAAAAATCCATGTGCTTTGGCCCTGAAGATATAAAAAATCCACGTGCTTTGGTTCTGTTTTTAAAAATCCACGTGCTTTGATCCACTTGTTTTGGTCCTGAGGCTTTAAAAATCCACGAGCTTAGATCCATCTGCTTCGGTCCTGAGGCTTTAAAAAAATCCACGTGCTTTGACACACTTTTTTTGGTCCTGAGACTTTAAAAATATCCACGTGATTTGATCCACTTGCTTTGAGGCTTTTAAAAAATACAAGTGCTTTGGTCCTGAGGCTTTTAAAAAATCAGGTGCTTTGATCCAAGTGCTCTTACCCTGGGGCTTTTAAAATATCCATGTGCCTTGACCCACATTCTTTGGTCACGACGCTTTTAAAAAATCCACGTGCTCTGATCAAATTGCTTTGGCACTGAGGCTTTTCAAAATCCACGTGCCTTGACCCACTTTCTTCGGCCATGAGGCTTTTAAAAAATCCATGTGCTTTGAACCAGTTGCTTTGGTCCTGAGGCATTTAAAAAATCCACGTGCTTTGATCCACTTGCTTTGGCCCCGAGGCTTTTAAAAAACATGTACTTTGATCATGAGGCTTTTAAAAAATTCACCAACTTTGATCCAGCTGCTTTGGTCCTGAGGCTTTTAAAAAATCCACGTGATTTGATCCACGTGCTTTGGACCTGAGGCTTTTGAATGATCCACGTGCTTTGTTCTTGAGGCTTTTAAAAAATTCACGAGCTTTGGTCATGAGGCTTTTAAAAAATCCACATACTTTGATCCACTTGCTCTGGTCCTGAGACTTCTAAAAAATGCTTTGGTCTATAAGCTTTAAAAAAACGCACGTGCTTTGGTCCAGAGGCTTTTAAAAAATCCACGTGCTTTGATCCAAATGGTTTGGTCCCGAGGCTCTTAAAAAATCCACCAAATTTTAACCATTTGCTTTGGTCCTTAGACTTTTAAAAAATCCACGTGCTTTGATCCACCTGCGTTGGTCCTAACTGAGGCTTTTAAAAAATCCACGTGCTTTGATCCACCTGCGTTGGTCCTAACTGAGGCTTTTAAAAAATCCACGTGCTTTGATCCACCTGCGTTGGTCCTAACTGAGGCTTTTAAAAAATCCACGTGCTTTGATCCACCTGCGTTGGTCCTAACTGAGGCTTTTAAAAAATCCACGTGCTTTGATCCACCTGCGTTGGTCCTAACTGAGGCTTTTAAAAAATCCACGTGCTTTGATCCACATGCTTTGGTCCTGACTGCAGCTTTTAAAAATCCACGTGCTTTGGTTCTGAGGCTTTCAAAAAATCCACGTGCTTTGATCCACTCGCTTTGGTCCTGACAGAGGCTTTTAAAAAATACACGTGCTTTGATCCTAAAAAATTCACCAACTTTGATCCAGCTGCTTTGGTCCTGAGGCTTTTAAAAAATCCACGTGCTTTCATTTATTTGCTTTGGTCCTGAGGCTTTTAAAAAATTCACGTACTTTGATACACTTGCTTTGCCTCTGAGACTTTTAAAAATCCACGTGCTTTGGTCTTGAGGCTGTTAAAAAATGCACGTGAGGCTTTTAAATAATCCACATGCTTTGATCATGAGGCTTTTAAAAATTCACGTGATTTGACCCACGTTCTTTGGTCCTGAGGCTTTTAAAAAATTCACGTGCTTTGATCGACTTGGTTTGGTCCTGAAGCTTTTAAAAAATCCACGTGATTTAATCCACGTGCTTTGAACCTGAGGCTTTTAAAAAATCCACGAGCTTTGGTCTTGAAGCTTTTAAAAAATTCACGTGCTTTGGTCCTGAGGCTTTTAAAAAATGCACGTGCTTTGATCCACCAACTTTGATATACTTGCTTTGGTCCTGAGGCTTTTCAAAAATTCACGTGATATGATCCACGTGTTTTGGTCCTGAGGCTTTTCAAAAATCCAAGTGATATGATCCACATGTTTTGGTCCTGAGGCACGTGCTTTAGTCCAAATGTTGTGGTCCTGAGGATTTAAAAAAATCCACGTGCTTTGATCCACTTGCTTTGGTCCTGAGGCTTTTATACAGTCCACGTGCTTTAATCCACTTGATTTGGTTCTGAGGCTTTTAAAAAATCAACGTGCTTTGAATAACTTGCTTTGGTCCTAAGGCTTTTAAAAAAATCCACGTGCTTTGACCCTGAGGCTTTTAAAAAATCTACTTGATTTCATCGACGTGCTTTGAACCTGAGGCTTTTAAAAAATGCACGTGCTTTGGTCCTGAGGCTTTTAAAAAATCCACAAGCTTTGATCCACTTGCTCTGGTCCTGAGGCTTTTAAAAAATCCACATGCTTTGATCCAATTGCTCTGGTCCTGAGGCTTTTAAAAAATACACAAAAATTGATACAATTGCTTTGCTCATGAGGCTTTTAAAAATCCACGTGATTTGGACCACTCGCTTTGGTCCTGAGGCTTTTAAAAACTTCACGTGCTTTGATCCACTTGGTTTAGTCCTGAGGCTTTTAAAAAATCCACGTGATTTGATCCAAGTGCTTTGGACTTGAGGCTTTTAAAAATCCACTTGTTTTGGTCCTGAGGCTTTTAAAAAATCCACGTGCTTTGGTCCTGAGGCTTAAAAAAATACACTTAAAAAAATCCACGTGCTGTTGTCCTGAGGCTTAAAAAAATACACTTAAAAAATCCACGTGCTTTGGTCCTGAGGCTTTTAAAACACCCAAGTGCTTTGGTCTCGAGGCTTTTAAAAAATGCACGTGCTTTGGTCCACTAGGTATGGTCCTGAGTCTTTTCAAAAAATCCACGTGATTTGATCCACGTGCTTTGGTCCTGAGTCTTTTCAAAAAATCCACGTACATTGGTCCTGAGGCTTTTAAAAAATCCACGTGCTTTGATCCACCTGCTCTGGTCCTGACTGAGGCTTTTAAAAAATCCACGTGCTTTGACACAAATGTTTTGGTCTTGAAGCTTTTAAGAAATCCAAGTGCTTTGGTACTGAGGTTTTTAAAGAACCCACGCGCTTTGGTCCTGAGGCTTTAAAAAAACTCCACGTGCTTTGGTCCTGAGGCACGTTCTCAGGTCCTGACTGAGACTTTAAAACATCCACGTCTTCTGATCCTGATAGGTCCTCAAAAATTTTTTTAAGTCTCGCTTTTGGGGCAGATTGTCTTCCAAATTGTCTTAAAAAAATTAACTTTTTTGGTCTGGGTCGGCCTTCAAAAATATTCGTAAAAAATCCACCTTTTTGGTCCTGATGGTCCCTCAAAAATAATTTTAAAAGGCGGGTTCGTGTTGATTATAATGGGCCCCAAAATATATTCTTTAAAAATATCCATGTTTTTTTTAAATATTTGTTAAAAATCCGCGTTTTGTGATGGTCCCTCAAAATGTTATTAAAAATCCTTGTCTTCGTTCATGCGCTCTAAATATTCTTTAAAAAATACTCGTTTTTAATCCTAAAGGACCCTCAAAATATTCTTAAAAAAATAAAAGTTGTTTTTAAAACATACTTGTCTTTCGTTCCTCATGGGCCCTCAAAAAATATTCTTTAAAAATGCACGTTTGTGGATCTGATGGTCCCTCAAAAAATATTCTTTAAAAATCCACGTGTTTGAGGCTAACGGCCCCTCAAATTTTCCTTAAAAAATTCACGTTTGTGGCTCCAATGGTCCCTCAAATAGTATTCTTTGAAAAAATCCATGTTTTTTGTCCTAAAGATTCTGAAGGTTCTCATTTTTGCCCATATCAAAGTGTCTATACCATGAAAATGTTCATTCAATAAAAACACAAATTGATAAGAAAATTTGGGTTTCCCATACATTTAATGGAAAAACAGTGTAAGGAAAAAACTTTTATTGTCTAGTTGAAAATAAATATGACTTGCAATTTCCTCACTCTCTCTCTCTCCCCTATCGCACTCAGCCACATGACACAGCATTGCAAATGACGTTGTAAAAAATGCACAAATGGAGTTGGCATATTAAAAGAGTTGTAGTTGTAGTTGTTTTTGTTTTTCTTTTGGGTTTTCTCAGTCTCATTTGTGAGTAACTTTTACTTGGCCAACCATGCAAAACACACCAAGAAAAAAGAAAAAGAAAAACCCCAACATTTGGATTTGAAGCACAAAACAATTCGTCATATTTTATGCGCCCGGAACCCCGGGGTGAGAAGGTGTTTTGGGGGTTTAGGTTGCAGAAAATCTGCAGACTCACACAAAATACATACAAATATATAAACATATGTATGCATATATAGTGGATATAGATACATATGTACATATTTACATGCATAATATAAAAATGTCTGGCTTTTGTCAACCATTCATAGCTGCTTGCCATATTCGAGCTTTGTTGCTGAAATTTCTTGCTGAAAAAGATAAACCTTATTTTTGCGTTTTTGTTTTACAAATTGTTTTTGTTTTACTTTTTTTCTTCTGTTTCTGTTTGTTCTTTTGTGGCTGCCTTTTGTTTGCTTGCTGTGGGTTATTTGAGAACGTCTTTTATAGAAAGGGAATCTTATTGTTTGTCACTTCATTCATTGATTCCTATGTAAACATGTACAACACACAAATAGACGTATACATACATATGTATGTATTTACATACATATATAGGCAGACATACATATAAATACATGTATTTATATTTATTTACATATATATCTGCGTTCATACATTGATAGGTACTCATTTCTGATATTTTATGACATTTGTCATTTTCAAAGTATTGTTTGTCTGTGCCGTACTTAGCGGTCTGACTCATAATTTTACCGGTATGTAAATGCTTTTGTGTGTACGCTAGACGATGTCAACATGAATAATTATAAGAATGCCTGACGTTCTAGTTGAGATACCCTACACCTATAAGATTAACTTGGTGATATTATTGAACAAGATGCTCAGCAGATATGGTCCAACTATGGTTGTTGGTGGTTGTTAATGACTGTTTCTACCTCAGCACCACCATACATACATACAAAGAACATCAACTTTGAAATTAGGGGAACATAATATTGACCAACATATGATAATTTGGTAGGTCTTCCGACAGAAACCATTAAAGCTCTTCCAGTAGAGCCTCTAAAAGTCTTCAAATAGAAACCCTCAAGACTCTTCTAACAGAAGCCCATAAAACTCTTCTAAATTCTTAGTGTCCTCGAAATGAAGCCGCAAAAATCTCCTAAAAGATGCCTTTAAGATCTTTCCATCGAAGCCCTAAAAGTCTTTTAATATAAGACCTAAGTGTATTCTAATAAAAGCTTTTAAGCTCTTCCTATAGTAGCCATAAAGTTCTAATAGAAGCCCTAACAGTCTTCTAATAGAATCCCAAAAGGGATTCATATATAAGCCCTAAAAGTCTTCTTTTAGAAGACCAAAAAGTCTTCGTACACAATCCCTCGAGAGGCTTTAAAAAATACACGTGCTTTTATTCTGAGGCTTTCAAAAAAATCCATGTGCTTTGGCCCTGAGGCTTTTAAAAAAAGCCAAAATCCAAATCAAAAAAATTCAATTGCATTGACCCTGAGGATTTAAAAAATCCAAGTATTGTGATCCACTTGCTTTGGTCCTAAGGCTTTACAAACTATACGTGCTTTAGTCCTGAGGCTTTAACAAATCAACGTGCTGTGGCCCTGAGGCTTTAACAAATCTCCGTGTGTTGGTCCTTAGGCTTTAAAAATACACGTGTTTTGCTCCTGAGGTTTTAAAAAATATACGTGCTTTGGTCCTGAGGCTTTTAAAACATCAACGAGCTGTGGTTCTGAGACTTTCAATAAAAAATCGAGTGCTATGGTCCTGAGGCTTTCAAAACTCCACGTTCTTTAGGCTTTCAAAACAATTCGAGCGTTTTGGTCCTGAGGCTTTTAATACTACACGTTCTAAAAATCCACGTGCTTTGGTCCTGGAGATTTAAAATGAATCCACGTGCTTTGCTCTTGAGACTTTTAGAGAATCCACGTACTTTGCTCCTGAAGCTTTTAAAGCATCCACGACCTTTGGTCCTGGGGCTTTTACAACATCCACGAGCTTTGGCCCTGAGAATTTAAACGTTCTTCGGTCCTGAGACCTTAAGAATTTAATTGATTTTGTCCTAAGGCTTAAAAAATCCACGTGCTTTGAGACATTAAGAAATCCACGTATTGCTTTGGTGCTGAGGCTTTAAAAACTCCACGTACTTTTGCCCTGAAGTTTTGAAAAATCCACGTGCTTATATCCACTTGTTTTGGTCCTGAGGCTTTTAAAAAATCCACGTGCTTTGGTCCGAAGCTTTTACAAAATCCACGTGATTTATTCCACGTGCTTTGGTATTGCGGCTTTTACAAAATCCACGTGATTTATTCCACGTGCTTTGGCCCGGAAGCTTTTAAAAGATCCACGTGATTTATTCCACGTGCTTTGGTATTGCGGCTTTTAAAAAATGCAAGTGCTTTGGTTCTGAGGCTTTTAAAAAATCCACATGCTTTGATACGTTTAATTGGGAGGTACCGTTATATGGGATCTATCTAGACAATTTTTATTGGAGAAATTTCTTGGCCATTGGGAACCTCGAGACCATTGAAAACCTCAAGTGTCAAATTTCAGCTAGTAAGGTCAAAAAATGTAGCTAAAATCCTCCAAATACTTCAAATCGGTTGGTACCGTTATATGGGGGCTATACCAAAACGTGGCTTATAGCCCCCCTCATCTTCGAACTTGATCTGCCTATGGCAAAAAGACAATCGGGTGCAAAATTTTAGCGTTCTACCTCAATTATTGGGGACACTAGAGTGATTACAACAGACAGTCGGAAAGACGGACATGGCTAGATCTCTTAGAATTTTATCCTGATCAAGAAGAAATATACATTAGGCCGGGGCGATTTGTGTGGGAGGAAAAAAGTGTACTCGAGCGCCTGGAGTTTCTGATTCTTGGGATTGTACTGAGCAAAAAATTCAACTAGACCATATGTCTACGGTGAAAATCGAGCCCCCGGATTTTGACTTGATTTTTTTTTCAAGGATTTTTGGTAGTGTTTGCATATAACAACCAAACCACTGAGATTTTCGATCCAACACAAAGACAACAATTGTAGCCAAGACAATAATAAAGAACTCTCTAGTACATCGCAAAAGCATTGGAACGCTTCTTCAGGTAGTTATGGACTCAAGAAGGTGCATATTTTTCGGAAAATATCGATAAATGGCACTGTGCTACAAAATGGATCTCAAAGTCAGTTGGTGGAAAATTCCTTGTGGATATGAAAACCCTTAGTGAGGTGGAAAATTCCTTGTGCAGATGAAAGTCCTTAGTGAGTGTACAAAGAACCCAAAAGGAAATTTTCACCATAGGTCAAGTATCCGAGATATCGCGTGATTAATGGTTTAATTTTGGCCCCTTAATTTGTGAGAAAATAGCTTTATAACTCTGTTAAGCGTTGTTGTAGCTTTATTTTGAGATTACATGTCTTCAGTCAAATCGAATGGTGAATCATTTTGTAGAATATTTCATTCCTCTAACTCAATTCCTTCCATGTCCTTTTCGTCCTTTATTTTTTAACCGTAGTAAAAGTACCATAAGTCGAAATTTTACAGCTGCCAAATATTCTGCAAAAATGTTGTTCAGATGACTTTAGGTACGGTCCTCATTGATGACCAATCTTCTCATTGATGCCCAATCTATATTTCCCCGTTGTCATGGTCCTTTTTGACATTTACCCGCTTTTTGTTCAGAAAACTATGTTTTTATACCCTCCACCATATGGAGGGTATAATTAAATTTGTCATACCGTTTGTAACACATCGAAATATTCATCGGAGACCCTATAAAGTATATATATTATAAAATTCTATGTCGATTTAACCATGTCCGTCAGTCCGTCCGTCTGTCTGTCTATTGAAATCAAGATACAGGTCGCAATTTTAAAGATAGAGAGTCAATATTTGGTACAAAAGTTTTTATTACCTGCAGGATGGTTGGTGTTGAAAATTGGATATATCGGTCAATGTTTTGATATAGCCCCCATAGAACGGTACCTTCCGATTTTCGGTATTTTTAGGGTTTTAGCTTCATTATCACACCGAAATGGCTGAAATTTGATACTTAGTCTACGTTGGTGGTATAAAACTTTCCCCCAGAACTTTGTCGGTATCGGTCCATGCCTTCATATAGCCCCCATAGAACGTTACCACCCGATTTTCGGTATTTTGAAGGTTTTAGCAACATTATCACACCGAAATGGCTGAAATTTGGTATTTAGTCTACGTTGGTGGTATAAAACTTTCCCCCAGAACTTTGTCGGTATCGGTCCATGCCTTCATATAGCGCCCATAGAACAGTACCTCCCGATTTTCGGTATTTGTAAGGTTTTAGCTTCATTATCCTACCAAAATGGCTGAAATTTGGTACGTAGTCTTCTTTAGGGGTATAAAACTTTCCCCCAGAATTGTGTCGGTATCGGTCCATGCCTTCATATAGCCCCCATAGAACAGCACCTCCCGATTTTCGTTATTTTGAACGTTGTGGCCTCAATATTCCACCGAAATGGCTGAAATTTGGTATTTAGACTTTGTTAGGGGTACTCAAACTTCCTCTTTACATTTGTCGGTATAGGTCCACGCCTTCATACAGCCCCCACGGAAAGGTACCTCCCGATTTTCCGTATTTTGAAGGTTGTGATTTCAATATTCCACCAAAATGGCTGAAATTTGGTATTTAGTCTTCAGAAATTTTTCTGTATAGGTCCACGTTTCGATATAGCCCCCTAAGAACGGTACCTCCCGATTTTCGTAATACTGAAGATTGTGACGTCAATATGCCACCGAAATGGCTGAAATTCGTTATTTAGTCTTCCAAGAGTTATAAAATATTCCAGAAGAGTATTATCAGTATAGGACCACGTCTTCCTATACCCCCATAGAAGAAGATTTTCGGTATTTTTAACACAGCAACACTTTTATGTTGATGAAACATAGTAAAAAAAACTCAAAAGTTTAACTTTGACCTTGAATTCCCCTGCAACTACTGAACCGAATTTGATAATTTTATTCACCAAAAAGCTGATTGTCGTATCTATTCAACAAAAAAAGAATTTTGAAAATATTTTTTTATCCGTTCAAAAGTTGCAGTGTTATGAACAGGAAAAAACAATTCTGAACCACTGTGCGGCGTCTGTTGCAATGGTATTTTTTTCAGGGGCAAGTCCATACTTGAGATAATGACCCAAAAGCTCTAAAAATACTCCCCACACCAACTAAAACGACTTCTGAGCACAATAACTTACGAATTGAGCATCCGATTTGGCCAAAACTGTGCACATCATAAAATTTCTCCCAATTAAAGTTCAAGTCAAAAAGAGGTCTATATTAAACACCACCTTCAAATACCTCCCTCACCAAAAAGTAAAAAAAAAAATCGTTTAAGTGCAGTTTGAGGGCTGTCCATGTGAAATAACTCAATTGATGTTGATTACAACGATATAATTTTTTTCGTGGACATGTCGAACATCCCTAATGTTCTTCTTGTCGAGAAATCTTGTATCCATTTTTTATATAAATGTCAGAAAATGTCGTAACAGTCATTTATTCTCATTTGAATGGCAAATTTACAAAATATAATTTTACATTTCCGCAAACTATAAAATAAATTGACAAATTTACGACATCACACATCAATATGTGTGGATGTTTGTATGTATGTGCAAATGTATTTTGGTATGTTAATGGTGATAGAATTAGGCTGTTTTCAGTTTCAGAACCAGTTTCATAGTTAAAACTATTGAAGCAAAAAACTTCCGTCCAAAAAAAAAAAACAACTTTTTTATTTTCAAAACTAATGGAACAAGAATGGGTGACGTAGGGGATGGAAGATACCAAGGAACGGTCCTGACCGGTTTTAACATGGCAAAGCCCAGGATTTATCTTGGTCCCTCTTTCATCCCAAGTGGACACTGACCTCCCCGTGGTGTCACCTGGGGAACTGCCTTTAACACCCGTTAAAGGTAGTGAGCTAACATGTGCCGCGCGTTCACCCATAAGAACGTTAAAAACTTGGGTTTGGGCGTCGGGTTAGTAACCCTCCCCTAGAAAAAACAGCCTACTATGAAAAAACGAAAGAAAAGAAAAACAAACCCCTCTAAAGTTGACGAACCCCGCAAACGTTTTAAGGACCATGATCTGCGAATCTGCACCTGGAATGTTCGCACTCTTTATAGAGAAGGTGCAGTCTTCGCATTGGCAGACGTACTTGAAAAGTACAAGACCGATATTACTGCCATACAGGAAATACGATGGATTGGGAAAGGCGTCACAACAACACCTAAAGGTGACGCACTGTATTATAGCTGCCATGACGTAAAGCATGAGTTTGGTTGTGGATTCGTAGTTAGTCGGAGACTAAAACATCTTGTATCCAGCTTCACTCCAGTGAATGAAAGACTTGCTGCAATTCGAATAAAAGCTAAATTCTTCAACATCAGCTTTATTTGCGCTCATGCTCCCACTGAAGAAAAGGACGAACAGACCAAAGATATATTTTACGAGTGCTTAGAAGAAACATATGACCGTTGCCCTGCCCATGACATTAAAATCATTCTAGGCGATTTTAATGCCAAAATTGGAAAGGAGAATATCTTTGGCCCAACAGTCGGGAAATTCAGTCTCCACAGTGAAACATCTGACAATGGTATGAGACTGATAGACTTTGCAGCTGCAAAAAACATGGTAGTTAGCAGTACCAGATTTAATCATCTCGATATTCATAAGGGCACCTGGCTGTCTCCAGATCAGAAAACAAGAAACCAAATTGATCATGTTGTGATAGATGGAAGACATTCATCGAGCGTGTTGGATGTACGATCGTTCCGAGGCGCAAACATTGATTCGGACCACTACCTTGTTGCAGCAAAGGTACGCACCCGCTTAAACGTAGCAAACAAAGTACGAGCAGACACAACACGAAAGTTAGACATCGGTAAGCTGCAATCACAACAGATAGCCACAGCATATTCCACTCAACTAGCCCAATTGCTTAATCAAAGCCCT
This sequence comes from Musca autumnalis, assembly GCF_047663935.1. Lineage (NCBI taxonomy): Eukaryota > Metazoa > Arthropoda > Insecta > Diptera > Muscidae > Musca > Musca autumnalis. Next base: position 23,001,418 of record NW_027411977.1, read on the forward strand.
CCTCATCCCGATAACATATCAGCGCAATGGCAAAGCATTGCCCACTCCATGCAAACAGCCGCAAAATCCATACTTGGATACCAGAGACCTCCACCAAGGAATCCATGGTATGATGAGGAGTGTCGTGCTGCCACCGAAGAGAAAAATGCGGCATATAAGGCTACTTTACAATCCGTAGCAACGCGTAGCGCACGAGAGAGATACAGGGAGAAAAGGAGAGAGGAGAAACGTCTTTTCCGCAGGAAAAAGAGAGAGATGGAAAAGCGGGAGTGTGAAAAAATCGAGATGTACAGGAGCCAGAATGAAGTCCGAAAATTCTACCAAAGAGTCAAGCATCAAACTGATGGCTTTGGTACAGGCACATCCTCCTGTAGAGACCAGCAAGGTAATTTGGTAACTGATACAGATAGTATACTCAGGATATGGAAAGAACATTTTTCAAATCTGTTGGTATCCAATAGCAGCGAAGAAGACGAAGATACCACAGTCCCAATCCCAGAAGATGGTATTGAATGTATACTGCCCAGCCAAGATGAGGTAAGGACAGCAATAAATCGGCTGAAGAATAATAAGGCAGCAGGGGCCGATGGCTTACCAGCCGAGCTGTTCAAAACCGGAGGCGACACGCTGATAAGGTGTATTCATCAGCTAGTTAGCACCATCTGGCAGGAAGAACGAGTACCCGACGATTGGAACCTGAGTATCCTGTGCCCCGTCCACAAGAAGGGAGATAAGACTGTATGCTCTAACTATAGGGGCATAAGTCTACTCCCTATTGCCTACAAGATCGTGTCAGGGATATTGTGCGAACGACTAAAGTCAATGGTCAACGAGATTATTGGACCATACCAATGCGGCTTTAGACCTGGCAAGTCCACCATTGACCAGATATTTACCCTGCGGCAAATCCTGGAGAAGACCCAAGAGATGCAGATCGACACCTACCACCTTTTTGTCGATTATAAAGCAGCCTTCGACAGTCCGCTGCGCTCAAAGGTATTCCAAGCCATGTCTGAATTTGGTATTCCCGCAAAGCTCATCCGGCTTTGTAAAATGACTTTAACTGACACGAGGTCCTCAGTTAAAATAGGAAAGAACCTCTCCGAAGAGTTTGGTACCAAAAGAGGTTTCAGACAAGGAGACAGCCTTTCGTGTGACCTCTTCAACATCCTGCTAGAAAAGGTTATACGAGAGGCAAACGTCAAAAGAAGTGGCACAATCTACACCAATAGTCACATGTTACTTGCTTATGCTGATGATATAGACATCATGGGTCGATCAGTAAAAGAAGTAACTGATACCTTTATAAAGGTCGAAGGAGAATCTGCTAAAGTGGGTCTGGCGGTAAACGGTGAGAAGACCAAGTTGATGGTGTCGACGCGCAATGCGTCCATTGAGCTCGGACCGACTGTGGAAGTTGGTTCCTATAATATTGAGGTAGTAAAAGACTTCGTCTACCTCGGCACCTCCGTCAACACAACAAACGACATCAGTTGTGAAATAAAAAGAAGAATTGTATTGGCCAACAGATGCTACTTTGGATTAAGTAAGCAGTTTAAAAACAAAGCCACATCTCGTCAAACAAAAATAACGCTCTACAAAACACTGATACTACCCGTGCTGATGTATGGCTCCGAAGCCTGGGTACTTGCGCAAGCAGACATGGCAGTGCTTGGTGTGTTTGAGAGAAAAATTCTTCGAAAGATCTACGGACCAATCTGCGTTGACGGTGAATATCGACGTCGCATGAACCACGAGCTGTATCTGCTATACAACGACATGAATATTGTTAAACGTATCGAGATGCAGCGATTGCGTTGGCTAGGCCATATCATAAGAATGAGCGATGATGAACCCGCTAAAAAGGCGTATGAATACATGCCACATGGCGGTGCACGCAGAATTGGCAGGCCAAGGAATAGATGGCGCAAACAAGTGGATGTTGAGATGAAAAGGCGCGGTATTCCAGAGAGCAAAGCAACAAATAGAGAGGAATGGAGATCTCTTCTTAGTTCGGCCTATAGAACAAATGTTCTGTAATGGGCCAGCTAAGTAAGTAAGTATGGAACAAGAATTTCACGAAAACTCGAGAAACGAAAATGAACAAAAAAAAAAAAATAATTTGAAAAACAAATTCAGTCCAGTTTTCGAGTGAATGACTTGATTGTCACATACAATTTACAGGATCAATAAACGAATGGCCTTCTCTTGCCAACAAAAAAAAAACGGCAAAGTTCTTTCGCTTTTTTTACCTTTGCTGTGATTTCTCCACATTCATGCATTCGACAATTGCCTAGCTGCAGATACAGTACAAGCCCAGCTGTTGTTGTTTCATTTACTTTTAATTCTATGGAAAACAACAGTAAGAACAATCAGCTACTTCAATAAACAGCAACAGCTCCAACAATAATAACATTAATGATAATCGAATGGCAGCCAGCAGCCCCCAGCAAGTTGTGCATTCAACCAGCAACCATACCAATGAACCCACCAACCAGCCATCCAAGCAACCAAAGAACCTACCAACGAACCAACCAACACCAGCTAACCAAAATAGCTGGAAACGTCAAAAAACCAACTGTTTTCCATTTTTTGTTGTTATTGTTGTGTTTTGCAAAAGTATGTCATAGAGAACACAATTCACTGTTGTACAAACGAACGCATATTTACAATGACACCAACACACATATACATACATACTCACAAAGATTAGGTGGCAATAAAAAATGTAATGTTTTTGTATATAAGAAGTCTTTTGTTGAACATTCTCATACGTCGTTTATTTGAAAAACTCTACAGAATAACGTTATTTCTAAATCTAGAAAAAGGCAAAGACGAGGAAGAAGCAGCAGAAGCATTCAACATAGAGGTATCGGTAGCAAGCAGTAAATGGCGCTAGCGAAGGTATATTTAGTTAGTTGGTCAATACAATTTCAAGTAATTGTTGAAAAAAAAATAATTATTGCATTCTTTTAACATGAAATGTAATGTAAAAAACAAAAGACTTAAGACACAAACGCCAAAGGCTTGTGTTAGATCAAAAGTAAAATATACGATTTTTTATTAAAAAACAAATGGCAGATCGAAATGGCAAAAGTAAAAATAACAAAAAATAAAACAAGTAAAAACCAGTAAAGAAAGGATCAAAGTCGGGCGGGGCCGACTATATGATACCCTACACCACTGTGAATAGGTAAAATATATATGGGAGCTAAATTCAAATGTGAACAGATTACGATATAATTTGGCACATATATTTCAAGACCAAACACCGTCACAAACTCCAAATTTCATCAAAATTAGACATATATAGCGTCTTTGGTGCATCAAATACCTTAAATCGGATGAAAATATATATGGGAGCTATATCCAAATCTGAACCGAATTCGATAAAATTTGGCTCACTTATTTCTAGTCCAAATTCCGTCACACATTCCATATTTCATTGAGATCGGATATATATAACGTCTTTCGTGCACCAAATACCAAAAATCGACCAAAAATTTATATGGGAGCTATATCCAAATCTGAATCGATTTTGATATAATTTGGCTCACTTATTTCTAGACCAAATTCCATCACACGTTCCATATTTCATTGAGATCGGACATATATAACGTGTTTTGTGCACCAAACACCAAAAATCGGCGAAAACTATATTAGAACTATATCCAAATTTGAACCGATTTTGATATAACTTGGCACACTTATTTCTAGACCGAATTCCGTCACACTTTCCAAATTTCATTGAGATCGGACATATATAACATGCTTCGTACACCAAATACATCTAATCGGCCGAAAAAATATATGACAGCTATATCCAAATTTGAACCAATTTCAATATAATTTGGCACATTTATCTATAGACCTAATTCCATCACATATTACAAATTTCTTCAAAATTGGTCAGATACAGCGTGTTTGGTGCATCAAATACCACAAATCTGACGAAAATATATATGGGAGCTATATCCAAATCTGAACTGATTTTCACCAAAAGCAATGGGGTTCTTCATTAGGCTAAACCAATGATCTTCCCCAATTTTCAGCCAAATCGAGCAATAAATGCGACCTGTACGTTGCGAACGGACGGGCATGCATAAATCGACTCAGAAAGTGATCCTATGCATATCCCTAGAAGGAACTATGGGTCTATCTCTTTTCCTTATGCATGTTACATACAAATGCACTAACACATAATACCCTTACCACAGGGTGGTGTAGGGTATAAAAATTAAGTTCGGCCGGGGCGAACTTTTTATACCCCCCACCATAAAATATTCTGAACTGAAATGGAACAACTAGTTTCCTCTTAGGTGCAAAAATTATTTGACCCCAAATGCCTAAATTTGGTCAAAAAATGTATCTAAGCACTTCTTCAATCTGTTGTTTGACCTATGTGGGCGATTTTTGGAAGAGAATTTTCGTGACCACTGAAAACCTCAAGTGTCAAGTTACAGCTAGTTCAGTTAAAAATTGCACCTAAAATCCTCAAAATACCGAAAATCGGAAGGTATCGATATATGGGGGCTATTCCAAAACATGGAACTATATTTACGATTTTTGGTGGAGCAGTTTTGTGACCAATATAAACCTGAAATATCAAATTACAGCTAGTTCGGTCAAAAAATTTTGCTAAAATCCCCTTAAATCGGAAGGTACCGTTATATGGGGGCTATACCAAAACATGGGCCTATATTGACGATTTTAAGTGGAGAAGTTTCGCGACCGCTGAAAACCTCAAGTGTCAAATTACAGCTAGTTCGGTAAAAACTATAGGTAAAATCCTCAAAATACCGAAAATCGGGGGGTACCATTATATGGGGGCTATTCCAAAACCTAGACCTATATTGAAGATTTTTGGTGGAAAATTTTCGTTACCACTGAGAACCTCAAATGTACGATTACAGCTAGTTCGGTCAAAACATTTAGCTAAAATCCCCAAAAATACCTTAAATCGGGAGGTATCGTTATATGGGGGCTATACCAAAACGTCAACCTATCTCTATAATTTTTAGTGAAGAAGTTTGTTGGTCATTGAGAACCTCAAATGTCGAATTTCAGCAAATTCGGTCGGAAAATGGAGCTAAAGGCCTCAAAATACCGAAAATCGGAAGGTATCGTTATATGGGGGCTATTCCAAAACATAGACCTATATTGACTATTTTTGGTGAAGAAGTTTCGTGGCCAATAAGAACCTCAAAACACAAATTACAGCTAGTTCGGTCAAACAAATTTAGCTAAAATCCCCAAAAATGCCTTAAATCAGGAGGTACTGTTATATGGGGCCACACCAAAACGTGGACCTATATCCACCATTTTTGGTGCAAAAGTTTTTTGGCCTCTTGAAACTCCAAGTGCCAAATTGAAGCCAATTTGAGAGGTAAATGTAGTAAAAATCCTCAAAATACCTTTAATCGGAAGGTACCGTTATATATCAAAACGTGGACTTGCCCACGAAAAACATAATATCGCTGTAAACAGGGCCACTAGGAGTACTTTCGGTAAAAAATTCCAAAGGATACTCGGACAGACCCTTAACCGCACTCAAACTAAAATATTGAACATTTTATTGGGTGGTACCTTAGGGTGATACATAAACTAAGTTTGGACAAATTTTTGAGATCCAAAGTTTGGGACAAATCGGTTGCTCCATTTATGAGATATCGAGCGTACCATTTTGGCGAATATTTTCGGACTTTTGTGAGGAAAGGTTCCACCGTGGTGCAATAGTATGTACACCCGCCTTGGACGCAGAAGGTCGTGGTTTCGATTACCCGGCTAGGCAGCAACAAATTTTCAACGGTGGCAAAATACCCCTAAGTAATGTTGGCGACGTTTCCTGAGTATTTCAGTCATGTAAAACTCCTTTACAAGTGGTGTCTTAGGACACGCCGTTCAGACTCGGCGGTAAACTGTAGGTCCCATATCATTGAGCAAATATGAATCGGGGTGAACTTATTGATACGAGAGAAGTCTCCCTTGCCCGCCTGGGATGTTCGTGGAACACTTACATATATAGGTACCGGAAGGAGTAGACCTATAAGCCGTGTGCACTAGTCAATACACATGCTGGCCGTAAGGGCTTTTTTACAGCTTTCGGATCACTTTCTTAAGAAGTATGGACTTGCCACTGAAAACACTTGTACCACAGTAATAGTGGCCTGGAGTGCAACCTGTTGCAAGAAAAATTTAATTAAACTGCACTGTGGAAGGTAGCTGAAGGAGTTGACATATATAGTCCATATTCTAACCTGATCTATGTCTCGTAGAAATAAACGATGTCCAAAGTATGGACCCAATCGGTTAATTCCTTTGACATTTATCGAGCGCACCATTTTAGCGAAAAGTTTTGAAAGGTTGTGGTGGAGGTACACAAAGGAATGAACCTATATGGCCCATCTTAGAACTTGATTTTAAGTCTACGCAAAATATTACGACTGCCAACTGTTGGACCGAATCGGTTTATCTGGTCGAGAGTTACCGTGAACTCCATCCACTACACATGGTACCATGCCATAACACACGGTAACATTAAAACGAATGGAGAGGAGGCCTTAAACTGCAGCTTTTCGAAATTTTGTGTGGGAGGTACCCGAAGGAGTGGACCTACATATATAGTCTATATTCGCACTTTATCTGTGTCTGTTATAAATATTACAACATCTAAAGTATGGATCAAATCGATTAGTCCCTTCGGGAGTTTTCGTGCGACCAAATTTTTCAAACATTTTCGAACTTTTGTGGGGGAGATACCCGAAGGAGTGGACAAATATAGTCCATATTCCAACCCGATCTATATCTGAAAGAAAGAATACGATGTGCAAAGTTTGGACCAAATCAACTGTTCCCTTCGAGAGTTATCGTTCACACCATTCTAGAGACAATTTTTGAACTTTTGTGGGGGAGGTACCCGAAAGGCCCTTTTCGAACTTGATCTAAATTTGGACAAAATATTAAGAGAAAAAAAATTTCGACCAAATCAGTTCGAGAGTTATCGTGCGTATCAGCTAGCCAGACAGACAGACGGACGGACATGGCTATATCGATACCAAATTGTCTGAAACGGATTTCATCTAAACATACTTGGGATCTAAAATTGCCGAAGGGATTTTTAAATAAATTGCGGTTAAAGGTCACATTTTTAGGATTTTTTAAAAATTTTCCGATTGCTTGAGTGGAGTATTCCCCCATTGGCTCAACTTCATTTATTACCCTCTATTACAGAGAGTAATGTTTTTAAAAAACGAACTGACAGTGTTGCAAAATTTTACTGATCGCTACCAATATCATGATTTCATCCCGGCGAAGGGAATTATCAATTGGCTTCTCAGTTTTTGAAATGATGCCTTTTTAGCGAAAAACCGAACTCTTTAAGTGTCTAGTATTCTCATATGAATGAGAATCACACTCACTTTTCGGCTTTTAAAAATGTTAACTTTGATTGCGGTCTATTTTAAAAGCGATCCAGTGATTTTTTGTTGTCTTTTTTTCTACTCTATGAACATTGTAGTTTCAGAATCCGCAAAAACTTCCCAGGTGCAAGCACCTTCCATATTGAGTTGGTTCAGGCGCACCGTGAGGTTCGACCAATAGCAGACACTCCTTTTGATAATTATCGTGCCCACTAGCAATTATAAAAAATAGATCCTGAAAAATCCTTTTAATTGCAAAAATTTCAAAACGATCCGAGACTTAAACTGCGAAATTTTTTTGAAATTTTATGTGCAAGGTACCTGAATGCGTGAACCGATATATGCCAACTTGACCTGATCTATGTACTTCTGAAAGATGTATTTCAATGTGCAATGTTTGGACCAAATCGGTTCTCTTTTCGAGAGTTATGGTATTCACCATTTTAACGATTTTTTTGTGGATTAGGTAGCCGCATTGGTGGACTTAATGTGGTCCATTATGGAACTTGATCTATGTTTGGACAAAATATTACAAGTTGAAATAGGTTCGTTGGTGATTGGAATAGTGGTTTTAGGCCCCACATATGTTAAGACCAAATCTGTTTCAGACATTTAGGAGTCGATTTAGCCATGCAGGTTCGTCTGTCTAGTTTGCTGATACTCACGATTACCGAATGGAGTAACCGATTCGATCTGAACTTTGTACACTTCAATATCTTTTCCAAACTTAGAAATCAGCTGTAATTTTGTATTTCTCTGTGGACAGGAAATCTCTTTATCAAGAAATGTTGACTTATGTCCACGTTTTTGTATAGCCCACATACCGAGTTCAAGTATTCCGAAAGTTTTAACCCCATTTGCCAATCGAATAAGCAGTCAGTAGTTCGAGTAATCGGTGAACTTTAAACCAACTTGCCAAAAATTTTTGGTCATATTCCAATTTCACATAATTGCAGGATTTTCGCCACATTTTCCATTCGAATCAATTGTAGTTTAGTATTTCAAGTTATTTTTGGACAGGAAATCTTACCGAAAATAGTTGTTTTTGTTATTTATTTCGGAAGTTTCGCCAATGTTTGCTAACTGTATTTCGATATTTCAACTTATCTAAGGACATAAAAATTCTGTACATAAATATAGATTTCTTAATTTCCTATGAATTTACATTATTTGTTGCTCAAAGTCTCCTTAAATTTCAAATACAAAGATTCCAAATTCAATTGAATCCTTTATAGATTTGTGCAGAGGAAAAATTGGGCACTCTCCGTTTCCCTTAAAAATCTTCATATTTTAATGTAACATTTCCTTTTAAACCATAATAATTTTTTTTATGTTTTTAATTGCCTTGGGTAATATTTCAGTTTGCAAAACGACTAATTTTTTCTTGTCTTTTTTTCATTTACTTACACATTTCTTTGGGGTACCGTTATAGGTCAATTAACTAATTAAAATTAAATTAAAAATGTCTCCATTATATTTTTAATGATATTCCCTTTTTGTTTATCAGTAATCCTTTGTTTAACTTAATTTACTCCTTGTCGATTAATCTTAAAATCGAATTGCGAAATATAAATATGAAATAAAATATTAAACATTCTTTGATTGAGAAATATTTGACAATTATTAACGAAGCGGCATTTAAACAGTTGTCGGTTTGCAAATGAATTACTTGTCATTTTTGTCATACAAATTAATTGTAAATAATGAACAATAACAACAACTACTTTGGCTTATTAATTGAAGAATTAATTTTCTTTAATACAAACTGGTTGTAATTACGATGTATGCATTTTGATATGTCTTTAAAAATTCATTTATTTATTAATTTCGGCAATCGATTGGTTTTTCGGCTCTTTGACAATTATATGCGTTTTTAAATATCATCTAAAGATATGAAATAGAATAAACAAAGAAACGTCAAAACCCCCTTATCTGAAAAAAAATATTCAATAAAAATGGAAGTCTTTTACGGACACTCACTAAGATCCAACCTCCTAGTATTATCTTTTTACAGCCACACATTGGCAAAAATATCACTCAGCGAAATGAAGGCGACATTATATGGGTATTTCAACCACGTAAAACTTCAAAAAAAGCACTCAGCTGATATGAATCGGCCTAATGATTGATATGAGAGAAGTCGACCACGACCCTTCTTGAATATGTGCAGAGGAATATATGATATATTACCAAAACGACAAAAGTTTGTAGAATAAATCTATAGGGTATCAATAGGGACCTCACAAATTCCTGTAGTAAAAACCTGGACTTAAATGCACTTTGGTGAGGAAGGTCTATGAACGAGAGGCCCAAATTTTTCGGAAAGTAATAACTTCCCCTTTAAAAAAATACCATAGTGATCACAAAGACCATCTCCCATTTAAATTTCAATAGGAACGGAGAAGTGGCTTTAAATTGAATTTAAGTGCGACGGTTTAACACTTTTTTGGAGGTAACTTAAGAAATAGGCCGACATAGACCATATGGAAACTTGATTTTAAATTGAGAGCTATTCATTCCGATAATTATCGTGGCAAGCAGCCATTTTAATTGGTCACCGTATGATTTTTGAGAGCACTTGGGCCATTAAGACATGAAGTATGAACATGCCCACGAAAAAATATTACATCATTGTAAACAGGACTGTAAGTTCTCGAACAGCCTTTAAACTGTACTTAAGTGACAATTTTGAAGTTTGTGGGGGAAATAAATAAATGGAAATAAATGCCCATGAGGAAAAAAAAGACTGCCTACGCACTGTGGTTCTGCCCGTGGCCAAAAATCGAAAAATGTATGGCAACAAATTTGATTTCGATTGAAATAAATATTCTCCAAACATATCAAACTGTTAATATCCAGTAAAATTTTTGCCAATTTACAGCGATAATATGTCAAATTAAGTCGAAAATATTAAAATTTGTATGTGGTGCCTTAAAAACGTAAAATACAACCGCAAAGCATTCGCAGCTTATGAGTGAAATTATAAAAAAAAACGAGTAAAAAAGGATCAGTCGGCTTTGCCGACAGAAATATACCCTCCGCCTGTGTGAATTCAAACACTTTTTTTCCAAAAAAACGTATATATTTAAGGGGTTTTGAAATTTTTGGGCGTATAAACCAACAAAAATATGGATTTGGACAGAAGCTCAAAAAGTTTTGCGCGGAAGGTATCTAAAGGAATAAACCGTTATATTCCATTTTGAAAGTGCGTCTTATTTTGGGTGTCATTCCACTCGATAGATATCGCGACCACCTGTCGTTTCAGTTGGTCACCAAATAATTGGAAGATTTTGGACCATTATATCAGGAAGCATGTACTTACCTACGAAAAAAAATGATATCCCTAGGTAAAAATTTGCAAGGGATCCTAGCACTGTTTATAAGATATCGCGCGTACTATTTTAGCTAATATTTTCGATTTTTTGTGGGGGAGGTACTGGAAGGAGTGGATCGACAAGCACCAACATCGAATTTCATCTAATATTCGAAGAAATATTACGATATGCAAAGTGTAGATCAACTCAGTATTTAGTTCGAGAGTTGTCGTGCTCTCCAGCCACTACATGGTGCCATAGAGGGTTTTTACACTTTTCGGGCTGTTTTCTCAAGAAGTATGGACTTGCCCCTGACGAAACTTTTACCGTTGTAATTGAGGCAGCGAATGAAAGTTACTTCAACAAAAATCAAAGTGATTCCAGAGCAGTTCTTAAAGTGAAATTATCCAAAATTTTGTGTGGGAGGTAAGGAGTGGACAAATATAGTCCATATTCAAAACTTCATGCGCAAAATTTTTCCGAACATTTTTTAATTCTCGGGGGGGGGGGGTACCTTAAGGAGTGGACTGATATGGCTTATCTTCGAACTTAAACTATGTTTGGACAAAATATTATGAAGGCCATATTTTGGACCGAATTGGCAGATCCGTTCAAGAGTTATCTTGCGCTCCAACCACTACACATGGTGCCATAGGGGTTTTTTGCACCTTTCAAGCTATTTTCTCAGGAAGTATGGACTTGTCCCTGATGAAACTTGTACTGTCGTATAGAGGACAGTGAATAGAAGTTGCTATAACAAAAATCAAAGCGATTCGAGAGCAGGTCCCAAACCGATCTTTTCCGAAATTTTGTGTGGGAGGTACCCTAAGGCATGGACCGATTGAGTCCATATTAGAACCTCATCTAAGTTTGGTAGAAATATCACTATGTGCTAAGTATGGACCAAGTCGGTAATTCCCTTCAAGAGTGCGCACAAATTTTCCGAACATTTTTAGAACTTTTGTGGGAGAGGTACCGGAAGGAGTGGACCGAACTTAAACTAAGTTTGGGGAAAATATTACGAGAGCCATATTTTGGACCAAATCGGTTGATCCGTTCGAGAGTTATCGCACGCTCCAACCACTGTTCACGGTGTCATAGGGTTTTTTTTGCATCTTTCAAGCTATTTTCTCAGGATGCGTGGACTTACCCCAGATGAAACTTGTACGATCGTATAGGAGGCAGTGAATACAAGTTGCTAAAACAAAAATCAAAGCGATTCGAGAGCAGGTCCTAAACTGAACTTATCCCAAATGTTGTGTGGAAGGTACCCGAAAGAGTGGACCGATTGAGTCCATATTGGAAACTCATCTAAGTCTGGTAGACATTTCACGATGTGCAAAATATGGAAGTAATAGGTTGCTATCTTTAAGCGTTATCGTTCGCACAATTTTTCCGAACATTTTCGAACTTTTGAAGTGGACCGATATGGCCCATCCTCGAACTTAAACTAAGCTTGGACAAAATATTTCGAAAGCTAAATTTTGGACGCACAAACCAGACAGGCAGACGGACGGACACGGCTAAATCGACTCCAAATTTTCTAAAACGGATTTCGTCCAAACATACTTGGGGTCTAAAACCATTATTTCGATGAGGCACAGTACGCCCTGGTTAGCATAAATGCTGAGGGTATAAAAGTTATACTTTTTAGTATATATATTTTTTCTTCTTCTATGCGAATAAGAAGTGGTGCAGGAGGCCACTATGAGAAGAACTTCTGTTCTTCTATGAAAAGTATTTCGACCTGCTATGAGTTAATAATAAAGTGATGAATATATCGCCATGTCTCAGCAAATTTGAAACTTTTTGTTCTTCAATTTTCTAGATTTATGGTGGACTTTCAAATCCATACATTTAGACCTTTTAAGAACAAATTCCCATTGAGTAGTACAAATTTCTACTGACTTCCAGAATGTTTTTTATTTAACCAATTTCTTTTAATTTTTTTCTTTAATTTTTTTTTTTTATTTTTTGCTAATATATAACTTTTAGTATTTTGATTTAAAATCCAACACTCTCGCATGGAAATTATTTCCTATGTTGGGCGGAATTTTTCTTATATGAAACATTATTCCTTTTCGACATTTTCCCCGCTACAGAGGTTCTCTATTATGTTATTTTATTATACTTTTCATTTTTCTTCTACTTTCTTATTTTTTATATTTCTAGTTTCAACTTACCATTTTGTCGAAATAAGTTTCCGATTACTTGACACAAAAAATGCAGATGATGATTTTCTGTTCGTTTTTTTAATAAAAAACGAAACAATTGATTTAAAAAAAGTTTTCGTTATCCTTTTGTACTCCAATTATATCCTCGTTGTATATTTTCTCTTATTTTTTCTCGTAGTAATTAAATAAGTTTTATAATCTTTGATTTTTTATCCAATTTGCACAATTATAAAAAACTAAAAAAGAACATAACAAAATAATTAAATATTAAAAACACATTAATTAATACAAAACACTATTATTAAATTTTTTTATTAATAAAACCAAAAAAACTAAAACACCGTATCCTTTTAAAAAAATTAAAATTTATTATTTTTTATCAATTCAGTATTTTTTTCATTTCGTGTTTCTTTGCTTTCTCATATATATAATTTTATTTTTATCTCTGTTTTATTAAATTTTTCAGGTTTATTTTATTTCTGTGTTTCTTTCATTTTTTGTCTTGGAATTATTTTTCTATATTTTTGTTTAAACCATTAACCGTTGCCACGATCTTACTCTTTCAAATTGGTAACTGAAACTGAAACATTGCGCTTTGAAAACTAAGCCAACCAGCGAACACAAACTAAAACGGTAACGACACACACGCGTCGCACTCCACAAAAAAAGTAAAGAAACAAAAAAAACAACAGCAGCAACAGAAAAAAATAAGACCATCAAAAGTCCACCGAGGCAGTGGTAAGACGAAACAAAAACCAATGTCTTAAAAGTGAGCGTAAATGAGCGAATGTTTATGCGGGCTGCTTTTCAAGCTAGAGTGCACAATGGGTTGTGATGTAAATCTTATCATTATTCTATGTGTAAGTCCTCGGAACCTCTATAAGAAGTTTTCAGCATTCTATGAGACGTCCTTCTAGAGGGGATCTCAGCTTCTCTATTAGAAGACATTCTGATTTTCTATGGGAAGATCTTGTGGTCTTCAATGAAATACATTCTGGTCTTCTATAAGAAGTTCTTCGGCTAATGAGAAGACTTTCGGGTTTTTATGAAAATACATTCAAATCTTCTTCTAGGGAGAACAAGATTCAGCTCTTCTATGAGAAGACCTTCTGCTCTTCTATGAGAAGATCTTCAGCTCTGCTATGAGAAGACCTTCAGTACTTTTATGAGAAGACCTTCAGCACTTCTTTGAGAAGACCTACATCTCTTCTTTGAGAAGACCTTTAGCTCTTCTATGAGAAGACCTTCAGCTCTTCTATGAGAAGACCTTCAGCTCTTCTATGAGAAGACCTTCAGCTCTTCTATGAGAAGACCTTCAGCTCTTCTATGAGAAGATCTTCAGCTTTTCTATAAGAAGACCTTCAGCTCTTCTCTGAGAAGACCTTCAGCTCTTCTATGAGAAGACTTTTAACTCTTCCATGAGAAGACCTTTAGCTCTTCTATGAGAAGACCTTTAGCTCTTCTATGAGGAGACCTTCAGCTCTTCCATGAGAAGACCTTCAGCTCTTCCATGAGAAGACCTTCAGCTCTTCTATGAGAAGACCTTCAGCTTTCCTATAAGAAGACCTTCAGCTCTTCTATGAGAAGACCTTCAGCTATTCTATGAGAAGATCTTCAGCTCTTCTATGAGAAGACCATCAGCTCTTCTATGAGAAAACCTTCAGCTCTTTAATAAGAAGACCTTCAGCCATTCTACGAGAAGACCTTCAGCTCTTCCATGAGAAGACCTTTAGCTCTCCTATGAGAAGACCTTTAACTTTTCTATGAGAAGACCTTTAGCTCTTCTATGAGAAGACCTTCAGCTCTTCTATGAGAAGACTTTTAACTCTTCCATGAGAAGACCTTTAGCTCTTCTATGAGAAGACCTTTAGCTCTTCTATGAGGAGACCTTCAGCTCTTCCATGAGAAGACTTTTAGCTCTTCTATGAGAAGACCTTCAGCTTTTCTATAAGAAGACCTTCAGCTCTTCTATGAGAAGACCTTCAGCTCTTCTATGAGAAGACTTTTAACTCTTCCATGAGAAGACCTTTAGCTCTTCTATGAGAAGACCTTTAGCTCTTCTATGAGGAGACCTTCAACTCTTCCATAAGAAGACCTTCAGCTCTTCCATGAGAAGACCTTCAGCTCTTCTATGAGAAGACCTTCAGCTTTTCTATAAGAAGACCTTCAGCTCTTCTATGAGAAGACCTTCAGCTCTTCTATGAGAAGACCTTCAGCTCTTCTAGGAGAAGACCTTAAGCTCTTCTATGAGAAGATCTTCAGCTCTTCTGGGAGAAGATCTTCAGCTCTTCTGGGAGAAGATCTTTAGCTCTTCTGGGAGAAGATCTTCAGCTCTTCTGGGAGAAGATCTTCAGCTCTTCTGGGAGAAGATCTTCAGCTCTTCTGGGAGAAGATCTTCAGCTCTTCTGGGAGAAGATCTTCAGCTCTTCTGGGAGAAGATCTTCAGCTCTTCTGGGAGAAGATCTTCAGCTCTTCTGGGAGAAGATCTTCAGCTCTTCTGGGAGAAGATCTTCAGCTCTTCTGGGAGAAGATCTTCAGCTCTTCTGGGAGAAGATCTTCAGCTCTTCTGGGAGAAGATCTTCATGTCTTCTGGGAGAAGATCTTCAGCTCTTCTGGGAGAAGATCTTCAGCTCTTCTGGGAGAAGATCTTCAGCTCTTCTGGGAGAAGATCTTCAGCTCTTCTGGGAGAAGATCTTCAGCTCTTCTGGGAGAAGATCTTCAGCTCTTCTGGGAGAAGATCTTCAGCTCTTCTGGGAGAAGATCTTCAGCTCTTCTGGGAGAAGATCTTCAGCTCTTCTGGGAGAAGATCTTCAGCTCTTCTGGGAGAAGATCTTCAGCTCTTCTGGGAGAAGATCTTCAGCTCTTCTGGGAGAAGATCTTCAGCTCTTCTGGGAGAAGATCTTCAGCTCTTCTGGGAGAAGATCTTCAGCTCTTCTGTGAGAAGATCTTCAGTTCTTCTGGGAGAAGATCTTCAGCTCTTCTGGGAGAAGATCTTCAGCTCTTCTGTGAGAAGATCTTCAGCTCTTCTGTGAGAAGATCTTCAGCTCTTCTGTGAGAAGATCTTCAGCTCTTCTGTGAGAAGATCTTCAGCTCTTCTGTGAGAAGACCTTCAGCTCTTCTGTGAGAAGACCTTCAGCTCTTCTATGAGAAGACCTTCAGCTCTTCTATGAGAAGACCTTCAGCTCTTCTATGAGAAGACTTTCAGCTCTTCTATGAGAAGACCTTCAGCTCTTCTATGAGAAGACCTTCAGCTCTTCTATGAGAAGACCTTCAGCTCTTCTATGAGAAGACCTTCAGCTCTTCTATGAGAAGACCTTCAGCTCTTCTATGAGAAGACCTACCTTCAGCTCTTCTATGAGAAGACCTACCTTCAGCTCTTCTATGAGAAGACCTACCTTCAGCTCTTCTATGAGAAGACCTACCTTCAGCTCTTCTATGAGAAGACCTACCTTCAGCTCTTCTATGAGAAGACCTACCTTCAGCTCTTCTATGAGAAGACCTACCTTCAGCTCTTCTATGAGAAGACCTACCTTCAGCTCTTCTATGAGAAGACCTACCTTCAGCTCTTCTATGAGAAGACCTACCTTCAGCTCTTCTATGAGAAGACCTACCTTCAGCTCTTCTATGAGAAGACCTACCTTCAGCTCTTCTATGAGAAGACCTACCTTCAGCTCTTCTATGAGAAGACCTACCTTCAGCTCTTCTATGAGAAGACCTACCTTCAGCTCTTCTATGAGAAGACTTTCGGCTCTTCTATGAGAAGACCTATCTTTCAGGAAGGGTCTATAGAAGCACCCTTTCTTTCAGGAAGGGTCTATAGAAGCACCCTTTTTTCAGGAAGGGTCTATAGAAGCACCCTTTCTTTCAGGAAGGGTCTATAGAAGCACCCTTTCTTTCAGGAAGGGTCTATAGAAGCACCCTTTCTTTCAGGAAGGGTCTATAGAAGCACCCTTTCTTTCAGGAAGGGTCTATAGAAGCACCCTTTCTTTCAGGAAGGGTCTATAGAAGCACCCTTTCTTTCAGGAAGGGTCTATAGAAGCCCCCTTTTCTTTCAGAAAGGGTCTATAGAAGCACCCTTTCTTTCAGGAAGGGTCTATAGAAGCACCCTTTCTTTCAGGGAGGGTCTATATAAGCACCCTTTCTTTCAGAAAGGGTCTATACAGGCACCCTTTCTTTCAGAAAGGGTCTATACAGGCACCCTTTCTTTCAGAAAGGGTCTATAAAGGCACCCTTTCTTTCAGAAAGGGTCTATACAGGCACCCTTTCTTTCAGAAAGGGTCTATACAGGCACCCTTTCTTTCAGGAAGGGTGTATAGAAGCACCCTTTCTTCCAGAAAGGGTCTATACAGGCACCCTTTTTTTCAGGAAGCGTCTATAGAAGCACCCTTTTTTTCAGGAAGCGTCTATAGAAGCACCCTTTTTTCAGAAAGGGTCTATAGAAGCACCCTTTCTTTCAGAAAGGGTCTATACAGGCACCCTTTCTTTCAGGAAGGGTCTATAGAAGCACCCTTTTTTTCAGGAAGCGTCTATAGAAGCACCCTTTTCTTTCAGAAAGGGTCTATAGAAGCACCCTTTCTTTCAGAAAGGGTCTATACAGGCACCCTTTCTTCCAGAAAGGGTCTATACAGGCGCCCTTTCTTTCAGAAAGGGTCTATACAGGCACCCTTTCTTTCAGGAAGGGTCTATAGAAGCACCCTTTCTTTCAGGAAGGGTCTATAGAAGCACCCTTTCTTTCAGGAATGGTCTATAGAAGCACCCTTTCTTTCAGGAAGGGTCTATAGAAGCACCCTTTCTTTCAGGAAGGGTCTATAGAAGCACCCTTTCTTTCAGGAAGGGTCTATAGAAGCACCCTTTCTTTCAGGAAGGGTCTATAGAAGCACCCTTTTTTTCAGGAAGCGTCTATAGAAGCACCCTTTTCTTTCAGAAAGGGTCTATAGAAGCACCCTTTCTTTCAGAAAGGGTCTATACAGGCACCCTTTCTTTCAGGAAGGGTCTATAGAAGCACCCTTTTTTTCAGGAAGCGTCTATAGAAGCACCCTTTTCTTTCAGAAAGGGTCTATAGAAGCACCCTTTCTTTCAGAAAGGGTCTATACAGGCACCCTTTCTTTCAGAAAGGGTCTATACAGGCACCCTTTCTTTCAGAAAGGGTCTATACAGGCACCCTTTCTTTCAGAAAGGGTCTATAGAAGCACCCTTTCTTCCAGAAAGGGTCTATACAGGCACCCTTTCTTTCAGAAAGGGTCTATACAGGCACCCTTTCTTTCAGGAAGGGTCTATAGAAGCACCCTTTCTTTCAGGAAGGGTCTATAGAAGCACCCTTTCTTTCAGGGAGGGTCTATATAAGCACCCTTTCTTTCAGGAAGGGTCTATACAGGCACTCTTTCTTTCAGAAAGGGTCTATACAGGCACCCTTTCTTTCAGGAAGGGTCTATAGAAGCACCCTTTCTTTCAGGAAGGGTCTATAGAAGCACCCTTTCTTTCAGGAAGGGTCTATAGAAGCACCCTTTCTTTCAGGAAGGGTCTATAGAAGCACCCTTTCTTTCAGGAAGGGTCTATAGAAGCACCCTTTTTTTCAGGAAGCGTCTATAGAAGCACCCTTTTCTTTCAGAAAGGGTGTATAGAAGCACCCTTTCTTTCAGAAAGGGTCTATACAGGCACCCTTTCTTTCAGAAAGGGTCTATACAGGCACCCTTTCTTTCAGGAAGGGTCTATAGAAGCACCCTTTCTTCCAGAAAGGGTCTATACAGGCACCCTTTCTTTCAGAAAGGGTCTATACAGGCACCCTTTCTTTCAGGAAGGGTCTACAGAAGCACCCTTTCTTTCAGGAAGGGTCTATAGAAGCACCCTTTCTTTCAGGAAGGGTCTATAGAAGCACCCTTTCTTTCAGAAAGGGTCTATAGAAGCACCCTTTCTTTCAGAAAGGGTCTATAGAAGCACACTTTCTTTCAGAAAGGGTCTATAGAAGCACCCTTTCTTTCAGAAAGGGTCTATAGAAGCACCCTTTCTTTCAGAAAGGGTCTATAGAAGCACCCTTTCTTTCAGAAAGGGTCTATAGAAGCACCCTTTCTTTCAGAAAGGGTCTATAGAAGCACCATTTCTTTCAGAAAGGGTCCATAGAAGCACCCTTTCTTTCAGAAAGGGTCCATAGAAGCACCCTTTTTTTCCGAAAGGGTCTATAGAAGCACCCTTTCTTTCCGAAAGGGTCTATAGAAGCACCCTTTCTTTCCGAAAGGGTCCATAGAAGCTCCCTTTCTTTCAGAAAGGGTCTATAGAAGCACCCTTTCTTTCAGAAAGGGTCTATAGAAGCACCCTTTCTTTCAGAAAGGGTCTATAGAAGCACCCTTTCTTTCAGAAAGGGTCTATAGAAGCACCCTTTCTTTCAGAAAGGGTCTATAGAAGCACCCTTTCTTTCAGAAAGGGTCTAAAGAAGCACCCCTTCTTTCAGTAAGGGTCTAAAGAAGCACCCCTTCTTTCAGAAAGGGTCTAAAGAAGCACCCTTTCTTTTAGCAAGGGTCTAAAGAAGCACCCTTTCTTTTAGCAAGGGTCTAAAGAAGCACCCTTTCTTTCAGAAAGGGTCTAAAGGAGCACCCTTTCTTTCAGAAAGGGTCTAAAGAAGGACCCCTTCTTTCAGAAAGGGTCTAAAGTAGCACCCTTTCTTTCAGAAAGGGTCTAAAGAAGCACCCTTTCTTTCAGCAAGGGTCTAAAGAAGCGCCCTCTCTTTTTTTGAGAAAGGGTCTAAAGAAGCGCCCTCTCTTTTTTTGAGAAAGGGTCAAAAGAAGCACCCATTATCTTCTTCTTTAGAAAGATTTCCTGATCTTTTATGAGAACACCTTCTGTTCTCCTATGAAAAGACCTTCTGTCTTCTATGAGGCGACAATCTCTTCTTCTATAAAAGACATTCTGTAAGAAGGCCTTCTTGTCTTCTATGAAGGTCGCCTAACATAAGACCTTGTGATCTTCTATTAGAAGGCCTATTTGTTTTCCACAGCCCATTGTGCAATAGTAGATTTCAGCTGCAAACAGCTGCAAAAGACAACTGAAAAAAATAATGAAAGCTTTTTTGATTGGAACCACAAACCAATTTTCGAGTAAGCTAACTAAGCAATGAGAATTAATTACAACAACAACAAATTACTGAACATTTTCCAATTCAAATGATTACTTTGGTTTAATGAATTGTGAAGTGTGTGTCTGTGAGAAATAAAAGAGTGGCATAATCTAAGAGGGCCAAAAACTCAAATCTTCGTTTCGCTCACAAAGAGCTTAACCGAGTAACCAAAAAAAACAAAAAACAAAAACAAGAAATAAACCAGAAAAGTTTCATGAAAATCTTTGATGTGAGTTGCATTGGCAATTAGCCTGACTGATATTTCAAAGCTACTTGCTTGTCTGCTGCCTGCTAGCCTGCCAACATGTCTGTCCATCATTTTGCCTAGCTAGCTGTGTGATGTTATTGTTGTTGCTACATCTGTTGCTGGTGTTGTCTGCTACTGGTTTCTAGTTGTCATTTTGACAACGGTAACGAACAGAGAAAATGTAAAGCTTTTTTGGATGTCTGTCCGACTGTGTGGCTGTGTTTGCAATGTTGTTGGTTTGTCAACTCAGTTTTATCGTCACATGAGAGTGCGTATGCGTGTATGTGTTGCTGTGTAGAGAGTATGAATGGTTAAGTTTAAGAGTTTTCCTAGAGCACTCGAAACAAAAGACTTAAGAAACAAACTTAATATTGTTCAGCTATTCAACACAACATGTGGTGCATGAGAGCAGATACACACACACATACACACAGCATTAGTTACCTCTCTTTGTGCATTAAATTGAAATTAAAAACAGTGCTTTGTAAAAGAACGTGATCTTCTATGTCACTGCAATTAATTATTTTTGTCACCGTTTGAAATATTTACATGCAAATTATCCATTTATCACGGAGTTAAATTGAAATACATTAGTGATTGGTTTAATTGCGCGGTTGATGGAGTAATTGGTGTTTAAGACCAGATATGACAAATACATATATGAATTTAGAGGAGAATGTATTGCAGAACTATCCATGATGTGATTATATATGATAGTAGTCTCTACTCCTTCTTTCTAGGATGTACATGTAAAATACTTTAGGGATCTCTCAAGCAATTTTTGGGACAGTTTAAAGTATAATTCAATAAATTAATGCTATTTTTCATATCCCAGCTTTTAGATTAACAAGGGTATATTATCAGAATCACATTGACTACCTTCGATGAAAATTTCAAAACAATCCTTAAACTGCATATAAGAAAAGTTTTGAAATTTTGGAGGCAGGTACTCGAAGCTGTTTCCCCAAGTGGACCTTCTTGGAACATGACATACACGTTTGGAAAAAACTACTATGTGCAATGTTTCGGCCAAATCGGATACTCAAATCCTAAGTAATCGTGCTTATCAGTAATTTTTGTTGGTACCAACAAGATTTTTGTGAATTTTTTGGCCAATATCTCAGGAAGTATGTACATATTTTCTCCCGAAAAAAACTTTACCACCGTCATAGGATCCGCAAAGGCTCCTGACAAATAAAAACTGAAGGAGTGAACCAATGTAGCTAATCTTCGAACTAGACCTATGCTTGCCACGATGTGCAATTTTCGGAAATATGAACTTGCCGACAAAAATGTGGATTAGGAATAAAGTTTAAAAGTGTTACGGAGGAGATACTTCAAGGAATGAGAATCATATCTTTTCGAAAACTATCGAGCCCCTAGTCATTTCAGTGGGTCATCGTATAACTTTTGGACCAGTATGTCAGGAAGCATGAACTTGTCCACGGAAAACATAATATGCCTGTAAGCAGGACCACTACGAACAGCATCGCTATACATTTCCAAAGGACTTCGAACAGACCCTAAACTGCACTTAAACACAAATGTTAAACTTTTGTGGTTAAGGTACCCTAAGGAGAGGACCGATATGGGCCATTTTAGAAGTTAACTAAATTTGGACAAAATATTAGAAGATCTAAAGTTTGGACCAAATTAGTTGCCCCGTTCAAGAGATATCCAGCATACGATTTTAGTAATATTTTTTAAATATTTGTGGAAGTACCGGAAGTTGTGGACCGGTATTGTCCGTCTTCAAACTGAAACTAAGTTTGGACAAAATATAACGTAGACCAAATTTTAGCCCAAATCGGTAAATCAGTTCGAGAGTTATGGTGCTCTACAGCGACGACATATGAAGCCGTAGGGGTTTTTTACAACTTTCGGACTGTTTTCTCAAGGCTTGCCCCTGAAAAACCTTTTACCGCCGCAATTGAGGCAGCGAACGCAAGTTGCTTCGTGATTTGAACAGCAGGTCCTAAAGTAAACTTATTCGAAATTTCGTGTGGGAGGTATCCGAAGGAGTGGACAAATATAGTCCATATTCGAACCTAATCTATGTCTGGTAGATATATTAGGATGTGTAAAGTATGAACCAAATGGGTCACTCCATTTCAGAGTTATCGTGCGCACAGTTTTTCCGAACATTTTTGAACTTTTGTGAGGGGGGGGAGGTACCTGAAGGAGTGGACCGATATGGCTTATCTTTGAACTTAAACTAAGTTTGGACAAAATATTACGAAGGCCAAATTTTGGATAAAATCGGCAGATCCGTTCGAGAGTTATCTTGCGCTCCAACCACTACACACAATGTCATAGGGGTTTTTGGCACCCTTCAGGATATTTTCTAAGGAAATATGGCCTTACGCCTGATGAATCTTATACCATCGTATGGGGGCAACAAAAATCAAAGCGATTCGAGAGCAGGCCCTAAACTGCACTTTTCTGAAATTTTGTACCCGAAGGAATGGACCGATTGAGTCCATATTGGAACCTAATCTAAGCCTGGTAGAAATTTCACGATGTGCAAAGTATGGACCAAATCGGTTATTCCCTTCAAAAATTCTTGTGCGCACAAATTTTCCGAACATTTTCGAACTTTTGTGGGGGAGGTACCGGAAGGAGTGGACCGATATAACCCATATTCGAACTTAAACTAAATTTGGACAAATTTTAGACTGAATCGGTTGATCCGTTCGAGAGTTATCGTCAAAATTTGTCATCTTCAAAATTTGTCTAACAAAATATTACGAGGTGCAAAGTTTGAACCAAATCGATTGGTCCATCCGAGAATTATCGTTTCGCACCAGCCTGTCAAAACAAAAAAAAAACAGGCAGGGCTAATTCGATCCAAAATTATTTGCCGGTTGTAACAGGTTGACATATTCCCCAAACATGTTCGTCATAATGGTCCAATTGACTTCCCTGTGTACGGTTATAAACACTACTTCTGGTCATTGTTGTTGTTGTTGTAACAGCATATGATATGACTGCATGTTCGTTTTCCTGCGTAGCTTTGGCTCTATTTCCAGGTTTACAAATATGGCTGTATTGTTAGGATGTAACCACAAAACTACTGGTATTAGTTGTGTTGGTTTGGCGGGGCTGTTGAAAAGTGCAGTGTTCGTGCGGACCCGTGCGCAATGCTGGTCAGGTGTTCTCCACGGTGTCATCGAATTTAAACGGCTACACCATCTCAACCTTTGTTGAGCCAAAACTTCTCTGGTTTGTCGTAGCAGCTGACACTACTCAGCTACGAAAGATGGAGGATGTACTGCGAGGAATGCATTCACACGATAGTTGGTATTCTAACCTGCTTGATAGACTTCTCTATTATATCGTTGAACCACTCTCCATAAATCATGAAAATCCCTCCTAACATCGCTGAGTGGATGGGGTCTATCGACTATATGGGGATTGGGATGGCTCTCACGGTAAGACCCGAGTAAGTACTGCAACGAAAGCATGTCATTGTGTTGCTGTTCTGAAAGAATATTTGACTCATCATGTAGATGGTTCATTGAAGACATGAGGACGCACCCTGTTGCTGTTCTTAGGGTGACATTCTTACAAGTTTGAATATCTTTCCATCGCTTTGTACTTACATTCGCGGACCAAACTGGCGCCGCATAGCTGACCACAGACCGACCGCGTTAAAGGTTTCTTTATCTGCCGGCTAGTGATTGAGCACCTTGTTCCTAAATTTCAACTTATCGCAAATAACTGTGGCATGCACGGACGACGTAAACATGCTGTCGAATGTGTCAAAATTCGGTTATCAAGGACCAGGACATTTAACTCTGTGCTCAACAGTTCATGTGGTGAATAAATTGGCTGATTTTTTGTATTTCTCGTGCGAAAAAAAGGTGGTAAGATCGTGCCAATAGAAGTTCAGCCTCTCACAAATGACATCAGATAAGTTATCCGACGCCAAGATCGTACAATCATCCACATACCTAAAGATACAGCAAAAGTAGAGGTCAAACAGTTCCGGAGATATCACCCCCTCCCCTGGGTACTCCCTATGTGACTTCGACTCCTTTTTTCTGAATTCCACTTATGAATGGGGTCTTGACATATAATTGATTATCCAACGTTTAAAACTTGGCCGGAGGCTAGTTTGCTGGATGTATCCGAACCCAGCAAAATGTTCGATGCCAAAGATGCTATTCAAGAATGGGTGCAAGTGAAATGGAATGTCATTTTTTCAGCATCTTCACTCATTCTTTTTACAAGAGCGTGACCCCCAAAAGATGCAATTCATTTTCAGATCATAAGCATATCATCTTTACTAACTCGATGGAATGGCATCTTCAACAATTCTTGGCATGGCATCTATACCAATCCTTTGGCATGCCATCTTAACCAATTCCCAAGAATAGCATTTTCACTAATCTTTGGCATGTCATTTTCACCAACCCTTTGGCATGTAATTTTCACGTCTTGTTCGGAAAATGGAAAATGCTGTATTGAAAAATGATTTTAATTTTTTTATTTTATTAACTCAAAGGAATTAATGAAATAACTATTTATCATCATAAAATTTACATCTATAATTACAGTTTGTTCTCGTTGTTGTAACAGTAGTTAATATGTTTGTATTCTCATTTTTCTGCTTATCTGACTCTGGGTCTATCAGTCGTAAGAATGTGGCTATTTCGCTTTTTAATGTGGCTATTTCGCTATAGGAATTTTGACGGCTGCACCATCCCGAGCGTATTGACCCAAAACTACTCTGGTTTGTCCTGACAGCTGGCGCTTCTCAGCTGCGATAGATGGTGGATGTTCTCCAAGGACTGCATTCACACGATAACTGTTTACTGCATCTGCGACTGCATTCGTGTGAATGCTACTTAAACCTGGTTGAAAGGCTTGTTGATCTAGAGGTTCTCTCTTGTCACGTTAGACTTCTCTTTCTAGATTATGAAGACCCCCTGGCTGCCTGGGTCGGTGGTCTAAATTCTGCTATCATCGACCTTGACATTCAACTCTATTGTTCCCAACTCGGCCGCCCAGGTAGTGAACAGAGTGGCCGAAGATTTATTGGCTGGTATTTGCATATTCCTCGCGTGGAAAAAATGGTAAGATCAGACAAAAAGGAGTTAAGTCTTTCACAAATGTCGTCAGGGAAGGCACCTGACGCCAAGATAGTACAATCATTCGCATACGTTACGATCTCAATGCCGTCTGCAGTGTTTGGAATTCAGAAGAGGTTTTCTTCACTCTACGGGTCTTGGACTTCTTGATCCTAAATTCTACGTACTACTGTCGTCCACACTTAAAATTTATTATCCAACGTTTCAAACTTGGACGGTGCCTATTCTGCTCAATGCATCAAACAACGAGGGTGTTTGACAATATCAAAGGACTTTGCTAAATCAAGTGTCACTATCACTGTTCTATCGCACGGCTTGCTCTGAGTGAGTCCTCGGCTAATATGGAGATGGAGATGGACTTCAGCGCAGTTGTTGTGCTGCTTACGGATCCTATGCTATTGATCGGCAATTGGAAAGTTATTTCTGATGCTAGAAGAACTAAAGCCACAAGGGTCCTTGCTACGGGCTACAAATTTAAGTGAGAAACTTGACTTCCGGCCGTCCCAGCTGTTGCAGTCTAAACACCGCCGCTGCACGCAACCGAGTTCGCTTCCTCCGCAACAGGTTTTGATTCATCTTACAAAAGGATTTTACTTCCCATCAGTGCAGTACAGATTTCGACATAGACTCCAACTGCAGGTTACTATTTCGTGAATTTTATTTTACAACGTTTTGGAAATGTTTGTTGTTTTGTAGGGATCTACAAATCGACTTGTTGAGCAGGGTTCTCTAGAGCAGGCAAGGAAACTTTTATAATTGGTCTGTTCCTTTACTTTTAAAAATGGTAATTGTTGCAAAAATGGTAAAAGTGGTGAACTGCTCTCATATAAATTTTATGCTTTTAAAAGTAAGGGAACACTTTGCGGGTAAAAACTGGTAACCTCAGGCACGTAAAGGGACACGACTAATACCAAAGAGTGCAGTCCGACTCTACTTTTAGCTCAATGATTGGGAGAGAAGTCTCCCTTGTCCCGTATGGGATGTTTTGGAACAATGTTTGATTGGGACTTCCTAGCATAATAAATCGCGCATTGCTTTAAACGTACATATTTAGATAAATAAATGAATATATACATGTGTAAAAATAAAAACACAAAATTCATCTCTATTAGATCGGTAGAATGGGCTTAAATGCAAAGGAAAAGATCGGATCTATCACGACTTCCTTTGAATTGGTTCAAATGCTGATGAAACGATCGGATCTTTCACGACTTCCTTCGAATGGGTTCAAATGCTGATGAAAAGATCGGATCTTTCACGACTTCATTTGAACCAATGCAAAAGATCCAGTGAAATCATGGCATCTCATGGAACCACTTCCATAAAATTTTTCTGGGAAAAGTGATGGAGTGCTTGGCTGTATCAAAGGCTTTTGATAAGTTCAACGCCACCATCCATGCTGAAGATCTGAAACTGATATTCCAATGCTATTTCTAGTGCTGGAGACAAGTAAAGCCTCAAGAATCGTTACTAGTTAGATACTCCACTCCCGGCACATCCAACTCTTTCAGCATTGCCATGGAGATTACAATCAGGGCCCAACGCTCTGGATGATTTAGAGTTCAACACATACAATGTAAATTGTGGTGGTTCCTCTTCAGCGGGAAGAGATCCAATGCGACATAGTACTCTTCTCTTCGAACTGTCACTTCAGGGGTGATCGTCAAACTGTCGATTATAATAACTTGCGCACATCTTCGGATCAGTCAACGTAACGTCGCCATACGTGACTGAGGTCCTATCTTCTTTCTTTCCAAGATTCGAGAGTGACTTAAATGTTGCAATGTTGCAAGTCATCATATGATTTAACCGCTTCTTCCATTTATGCCCACTGACCAATCTGTTAATTTCCAGTTTCAGCTTCCTGACCCTGCGGTCATTAGGATTGGTTCGAAGGGGCTCATCACGCTTATTTGCTAGTCTCTCTGCATCTGTAGGGAAATTTAGTCTCACTTCGTGTATTCAAAGAACAGTTATAAAGCGAACGGCTGCAGCATTAATCATGTCCCGGAACATCATTTCTGCTACCCGAGCATCAGAAAGATTAGACAGTTCTATGAAGCCATGATCGGTGAACTCTTTGAAACTAGGCCAATTTACTTCCCAAGGTTGATGAAAGTTCGGCGTTCAGAGGTGATGAAGTCGAGCCAAGAGAAACGAAAACGTTTTACAGGTGATGTCATTTGTCAGACCGTGCAATGTACAGTGCTTTCAATCTTCTCAACCAGCGCTATATCCATCTGGTCATTGCCGAGGTCCGAATAACACAACTCTTGATGAACATTAAAGTCCCCTAAGACCAGTTGGTAACAATCTTCCAGAAGCGGGTTAATGTTTGGTCTGTAACCTGGAGTACAGCTAGTAAATGGCGGGATGTAAACGTTAAGAAACTCTACCTTGACAGTTCCACAAGAGACTTCTGTTCACATACATTTCATGTACGGGTTATTAGGGCGAGATAGGTCTGTATTGAACAGACTGGTGCAATAGGAAAGCCCCTCCACTTCTGGTGCAATCCTTGCTCAGTGAGTTATAGCCATCAAACCGTTGTAAGCTGCAGTTGTTGTTAAGCTTGATTTCCTGCACCGTAGCAACTATGATATTCTTCCGACTCATAAAGTACACTCTATCCTCAATCTTACCTCCGAGTCCATTGCAATTTAATTGCAAAATGGATGCATTTTCAGGGATTGGACCAGCAACAACTGGTGTTATGGGCTGCGTGTGCGGCTGTTCTCAAGCTACTGCGCATGAGTCTTGTATTCTGACAGCATGCAGCAACATATTTATTGCATTTCACCAAAGTTTGAGTGTGGTGTATGCGAACGTGACAAACCGAGCACATCAAAATTGGTCTTGGGGTTTCTTCCGTTCCGGTACGGACCAAAAGAATCCGTAGCAGGTATTCTGGGATATGCTGCACCAAACACACAAAAATAACGATACAAATACAAATATATGTATGTACACTGAGGTGGCAGCCGCTGGCCGGAACTCTGATATACAGTATCGGCCAAAACTAAAGCACCCCCTCAGTAAATTTTTTTGAAATGATAATTTTTTTATGAAAAATAAATTATAAATTTATATTTTATTTTTCCTTTTATTTATTTATATCTTTATAATTGGAAAATACAAAAATAAGGAATTCAGATTTTAATAAACAAAAGTTAAAATTCAAAAAATATTTTAGGTCGCAAATATAAGCGGACAAAACTAAAGCACCCCCCAATTTGAGGTACAACAAAATCTATTGAAATCAATATTTCGTTGCGTATCCTCTATTCTGAATGACACAATTACATCTTTTTGGTATAGAAGATAATAAATTATTAATTACTGCAGGCGAAATAATTGATTTTCGGAAAATTTAACTTAAATCCTTAAAATAGTGAAAATCGGAAGGTACCGTTATATGGAGGCTATACCCAAACGTGGACCCAGGTCCACGATTTTTGGTGGATATGTTTTGTGACCACTAAGAACCCTGAGTACCAAATTACAGCTAATTTAGTAGAAAAATGTGGCTTAAATATCCGAAATACCGAAGATCGAAAGGTACCGCTATAAGGGGGCTAACCAAAACATTAGCCGATATTGTTCATATTCATCCAAAAATGATGCTACAGCATCCACTAGTCAAATACAATACGCTAACGTTTAAAAATTAGCAAAAGAACGGATTGCAGAAGAACGATAGACGCCGGCTTATTCAGTCGACGACCAGCAAAAAAAAACTTTTCATATCGACTAAAAATGAAGGCATTCGCCAAGACCCATTTAAACTGTTTTCCGATGAATCTTTGTTTAATTTGAAGTATTCAGATGGTAAAATGCTTGGACCAAATGGGCAACCGTTAAATCCTAAATATTGCAAAGACGCTGTAAAACATGGAGGCGGAAGGTTTTTTGCTGGTCGTCGCCTGAATAAGCCGGCGCACAGTGCGAAATATGAGCACTTTAGCGGAACTTTACTAATAACTTTTAAAGGAAAAGGTGTAGATTCCTAAAATTTTGCACAAATGTTTATTATATTAGTCGACAGTGTGGGGCTCAAATTGGGCCACATAGACCCGCGGTTTCCTGTAGCGATCATGTAACGGTGGCTGCCGTTTTTACGTTTTACATTAATTTTTCAATCGATTTTGATGCAAATTGGTATATTGAGTTTTCAGCGGATAGAAAACTTATGTACAAAATATTTTCAATATAGGTTCGCGTTTTGGAATAGCCCCCACATGCCGGGTTCCCTAATATTAGGTATTTTAAAGGTTAAAAACAAAAATTGCAGCCGATTTTGATGCAAATGTACATTTTAAGATGTTAGCGAATAAAAAACCTCCTCACACAAAAGCTGTCAACATAGGTCCACTTCTGGGTGAAGCCCCACAACCCTACACATCTGTTAAGGAGTAAAATGTCAATATTTTCTGTTTTCATTTGTATCTATAATGTTTATTGGTCCATTCAGCAGGTCTGTACCATTAATTTTGTTTAATAATGTCTTTCAGAACAAGTTCAGGTCTGCACTGCATTACAATTTTTAACGTATTTTGGTATTTTCACCGCAGCATCTAAATAAGTTGCACTATATGTAAATCACCAACATTTAGAGGTCAAAACTATGAAAAATTGCGAGAGGTTTCTTAATTTTACAGAAATTATCATTGTTAGAATTAGTGAGTCCATTTCTTCAAAATACAGTCAACAATGGCGTTCATTGTCGCATTTACATTCCACTTTTGGAAAATGCAACTGAATGAAATTACCGAAGTCTTTTTAGAAAATCTTGAATATCTCCAAAGACCGCGCGATACCGCAGCAGTTTTATAGCTTTGCGAACAGATGAGAATCCAATCTTTCAGATTATATATATCTTAACACGTGAATGTACGTAACTCACTTTTGAAATGTCCACGGAAAAAAAAGTTATAATTTTGAAAACTTCAAAAAATCACTTTTTTCCGACTAAACTTGCACGAAAACAATAAGGGTTTTTTGCGTTTTTTAAAGTGTAAAATATCATAATTGTTTTGTAAAATATTAAGAAAAATAAATCATGGTACACTGACTTACCATTTGTCCGCGCCACTCCATGTTTTTAATGAATCAAAAATACATTTCTTACAAAAAAAAAAAATTATTAAACAAAAGTGCAACTTTAAGTGCATTTTTAAGTCGTTTCGTGGAGTATATCGGCAAACTGAGTATGGACCATTTGCAGTGGAGTACTTAGCTAACGAATTCAATAAAAGTTTAATTAATTTCATGTACTTTGAAAATCCCTTAAAGTTCCACTAAACTTCCCAAATTTCGCACTGTGCGGCGTCTACTGTTCTTTTGCAATTCGTTCTTTTGCTAATTTTTAAACCTAAAGGATTTAGTATTTGACCAGAGAATGCTGTAGCATCATTTTTGGATGAATATGAACAATATCGGCTAATGTTTTGGTATAGCCCCCTTATAGCGGTACCTTCCGATCTTCGGTATTTCGGATATTTAAGCCACATTTTCCTACTAAATTAGCTGTAATTTGGTATTGAGGGTTCCTAGTGGTCACAAAACATATTCACCAAAAATCGTGGACCTGGGTTCAGGTTTGGGTGTAGCCCCCATATAACGGTAACTTCCGATTTTCAGTATTTTGAGGATTTAAGCTAAATTTTCCGAAAACCGATTATTTCGCCTGTAATAATTAATAATTTAGTATCCTTTATACCTAAAAGATGTGATTGTGTCATCCAGAATAGAGGATAAGCAACGAAATATTGATTTCAATAGTTTTTGCTGTACCTCAAATGGGGGGGGGGGGGGTGCTTTAGTTTTGTCCGTTTATATTTGCGACCTAAAATGTTTTTTGAATTTTAGCTTTTGTTTATTAAAATCTGATCTCCTTATTTTTGTATTTTTCAATTATAAAGATATAAATAAATAAAAAGAAAAATAAAAAATAAATTTATAATTTAGTTTTCATCAAAAAATTATCATTTCAAAAAAATTACTGAGGGGGTGCTTTAGTTTTGGCCGATACTGTATCAATAAAACGCTGACATCAAGTCGCGTATAAAAATCCCTTGTGGTAGTCAATCTTACAAAGACTCCCTACAGTTCGTCTATAAGACCCAGACCCCTTCTGGTCATATATAAAAACTCCCTTGTGGTCGTTTGTAAAAAAGTCCCTCTGGTCGTCTATAGAAACACTCTTCTGGTCGTATATAAATACTCCATTTTGGTAGTCTATAAAGACTTCCTTCAGGTCACTATAAAGCTTCCCTTCTGGTCACTATAAACCTCTCTTCTAGTCGTCTGTAAAGCCACTCCTCTGGTCGTCTTTAATGACGTTATTCGGGTCGTCTATAAAGACTCACTTCTGGTAATCTAAAAATACTTCTTCAGGTCACTATAAAGACTCTATTCTGGTCGTCTATAAAGACGCCCTTCTGTTCTTCTATAAATACGTCCTTCTGATCATCTATAAAACCTCTCTTCTGGTCGTCTGTAAAGACGCCCTTCTGGTACTATATGAAGCCTCCCTTCAGGTTTCTATAAAGATTCCCTTCTGGTCATCCATAAACACGGTCTTCTGGTCGTCTATAAAGACGCCCTTCTCGTCTGTAAAACCTCCAGAAGGTCGTCTCTAAAGAAGCCACTCTGGTCGTCTATAAATTAGCCCTTCAGGTTACTATAAAGATTTCCTTCTGCTTGTCTATAAATATTCTCATAAATGCCTCTTCTGGGCCCTATTCCACGAAACAACTTATCGCTTTTCATTTTGCACCTATCAAAAAGTAGTTATTTTGAAAAGTGATAACCCTTTTTTGTTCCACAAAATTACTTTTCAATTTCCCTTGCACTTAGCAAATTTGTCTATCACTGTTCTTTTAGCACAGTTGTTGTGCTCTCTTGCTCAATTTTTCCGCCATCTTGGTAAGTCTCTCAGTTCTCTTGCAAAGCGTGAATGATATTTGTTCCACAGAACGTTTTATCATCTTTGCATTATTTTTTACTTGGCAATAATAAATAAGACATGTAAAATTGAGACGAGCGAAAAAATGAAAAGAAACTGGTATTATTAAAAGTAAATAAAATAAAATTAAATTAAATAAATTAAATTAAACTGAAATAAAATAAAATTAAATAATATAAAATAAAATAAAAGAAAATAAAATAAAATAAAATAAATAAAATGAAATAAAATAAAATAAAATAAAATAAAATAAAATAAAATAAAATAAAATAAAACAAAACAAAACAAAACAAAACAAAATAAAATAAAATAAAATAAAATAAAATAAAATAAAATAAAATTAAATAAATAAAATAAAATTAAATAAAATAAAATAAAATAAAATAAAATAAAATAAAATAAAATAAAATAAAATAAAATAAAATAAAATAAAATAAAATAAAATAAAATAAAACAAAATAAAATAAAATAAAATAAAATAAAATAAAATAAAATAAAATAAAATAAAATAAAATAAAACAAAATAAAATAAAATAAAATAAAATAAAATTAAATAAATAAAATAAAATAAAACTAATAAATAAAATAAAATAAAATAAAATAAAATAAAATAAAATAAAATAAAATAAAATAAAATAAAATAAAATAAAATAAAATTAAATAAATAAAATAAAATAAAATAAAATAAAATAAAATAAAATAAAATAAAATAAAATAAAATAAAATAAAATAAAATAAAATAAAATAAAATAAAATAAAATAAAATAAAATAAAATAAAATAAAATAAAATAAAATAAAATAAAATAAAATAAAATAAAATAAAATAAAATAAAATAAAATAAAATAAAATAAAATAAAATAAAATAAAATAAAATAAAATAAAATAAAATAAAATAAAAATAAAATAAAATAAATTAAAATGAAATAAAAATAAAATAAAATAATTTTAATAAAGATTAAATAATAATTAAATGAAATAAATTAAAATAAGATCAAAATAAATCAAATGAAGTAAAATAAAATAAAAAATAAAATGAAATAAATTAAAAAATAAAACAATTTAAAATGAAGTGAAATAAAATAAAATTAAGTGAAAAAAAGTAAAGTAAATTGAAATAAAATAAAGTTAAAAAATAAATAAAATAAAGTAAAATAAAACAAAAAAAAATTAAGTGAAATAAAATAATCTAAAATAAAATGAAGGCAAATACAAATAAAATAAAATACAATAAAATTAAGCGAAATAAAACAGGTATAAAGCGTTATGTTCGGCATAGAGTAATTAGTTTTCTTTCTCCACAAAGTGGAGAAGTTACTTGCCAAATTATAACTAATTCGTTCTAGAAATGTATCTAAAAATCTTAAAATAGCTGAAATCGGACGGTACTGCTATATGGGGGCTATAAAAAAGTAGACCTATATCCATAATTTTTTGTAGAGAGAGGCTATATGGGGGCAATAACAAAGATCAACTTCCAACTTGATTTAAGACACGTGTGAACAGCATTTCATCCCCCTATCTCAACTCGTTTGGAATATAGCGTGATAACAACTTAGAATTTTACGCTGATCAAAAATATATGTATATACCTTATAGGGTCGCAAATGATTATTTTGATGAGTTACAAATGAAATGACAAACCTAATATACCCTCCATATTATGGTGGAGGGTATAGTAATAAATAAAAATAGTCTCTCAAATAGAGTTTAGTCTAAATGTAAAATCGAGAAACATCGATTTGTGAGTTGTTCGCAGGGTGGAAGTTCGGAATGGGGTTGTTCGTAGGGTGGAATTTCGGATAGTGGGAGTTCGAAGTAGGATGGTTGCTTCAGAGGGTAGAAGTTCGGAAAAATCTTTACAATTTCTTGTCATAACCGTGTTTTCACTATTTCCGAACAAAATCTCGCTTTAACAATGTACATTGGCAAAGAGAACGTTTACCTCGCAAATTTAAGGCAAACTTATCAAAATTTGATCTGCAAAATCAAAATGCAGAGTTTTCTGTGGAACGAAAGAGCAAATTTTTTTGCAAAATCTTAGCAAAATACGCTTTGCCGTTACAACTTCTCACTTAGCAGAAATAACGTTTGTGGAACAGAAATCAAAAAAAGAGCTACATTATTTTGAAAAGTAAGCAAACTCACTTTATAATTAGCAACTTATCACTTATCAAAAAATAATGGTTCTGTGGAACACTTAACTTTGAGCATTGTCAAAAATATTGATAAGTGCAAAATGAAAAGTTGATAAGTTGTTTCGTGGAATAGGGCCCTGGTCGCTATAAAGACTTCCTACTGATCGTCTATAAAGACACCCTTCTAGTCGTATATAAAGGCACCCTGCTGGTTGTCTATAGAGACTCCCTTTTGGTCGTCTATTAAACCTCCCTTCTAGACGTAATTTTGGTCGTCTATAAAGACTCCCTTCAGGTCACTATAAAGACGCCCTTCTGGTCATCTATAAAACCTCCAATATGGTCGTCAGTAAAGAAGTTCCTCTAGTCGTCTATAAAGACGTCGTCTATAATGACAACCTTCAGGTTACTATAACGATACCCTTCTGCTGGTCTATAAATACTTCCATAACTACTCCCTTCTGCTCACTATAAAGACTCCCTTCTGATCGTCTGTAAAGACGCCCTTATGATCTTCTATAAAACTCCCTTTAGGTCACTACAACGACCTCATTCTAGTCGTCTACAAATCCCCTTCGTTTGTTCGTTCATAAATCTCCTTC
The DNA here is from genome assembly GCF_047663935.1 of Musca autumnalis. NCBI lineage: Eukaryota > Metazoa > Arthropoda > Insecta > Diptera > Muscidae > Musca > Musca autumnalis. The sequence goes on from NW_027411977.1 coordinate 23,036,478, forward strand.
GGTCCGTCTATAAAACAACCTACTGTTTGTCGTCTACACAGACTCCCTTCTGGTCATCTATAGAACCTTCCTTCTGTCGGTCTGTAAAGAAGTCCCCATAGTCGTCTATAAAGATACCCCTCTGGTCGTCTATAAAGGCTCGCTTCTGGAAGTCTATATAGACAACATTCTGGTCGTCTATAAAGACTTCCTTCCGATAGCCAGTAAAACCTCCTCTGGTGGCCTATAAAATTCCCTTCTGACCACTATAAAGACTCCCTTCTGGTCATCTATAAATACTTCCTTCTGATAGCCAATAAAACCTCCTTTGGTCGCCTATAAAACGCCCTTCTGATCATTATAATAGACCCCCCTCGTATCGCCTATAAATATGCTCTTTTTGTCGTTGGCAAATCCCTTTACATCCGTCTATAAGACAACCTACTCTTCGTCTTTTGTGGTGGTCTATAACGCCGCCCTTTTGGCCGTACATAAGGTCATCAAGAAAACCTCATTTGAACGCCTATAAAGATACTCCGTTGGTCATTTGTAAACCCCCTTCTGTCTGGCTACATAGAAACCATTTTGGTCCTCCACAAAGACGTCCTTCTGATCGTTTAAAATCCACTCTTGGTTTGATATCAAAAATATTCTTTATAAAAAAACGCACATTTAGAAGAACCCACATTTGTATTCCACCGTTTCTTCCCAGTGCCCATTCCTGTGGAACCCACTGTGCTTAAGTAAACACTTTGAGACATTAAAAGAAAGAAAAACAGATAAATGTGTAATACAATATCCCCATATGGAGACAAATATGTACAGACCGAGGAGGTGTGCATGGCATATCACCTATCCCAAACGAACAAACAACATACCTACCTACCATCCATGATGATGGGACCTTTATGGGAGAATGAGTTAACTAACAATTAACGTCTTTAAAGTGAAATTGATATGGTCGCTGTGTTCACATGGAAATCTGTTAATTTGCAAAACTTATCTAAGGAAATTTTAGCCGGTGTTATGACTTGTGATTGCTCCCGGCTGCAGGGTAGCTGTGCAAAAAAAGCCACAATAATCGATTATTGGTCTTTTTCATAAAAAAACACAACAGCAAAAGGAAAAATTCATTAAGGGGTTCAAATTGCTGATGATGATCAGCAGCATCGGCATCATATACATATGTACATCATGGCGAACATGAACAGCATCATCATCATAATTATCAGTAGCTGAAGTAGCTTAAACAAATTATGATAGCTGTCATAATGGAGCGTGTGTTTGCCAAGCAAGGAGAGAGGGAAACAAGTGAACAAATTAACTGACCAATAGACTCTAATGTGTCTTAAGATGTGTTGTTACTCAGACACAGGTACACTTCCCTATAATTCCGGAGTTTTAGTTGTTATTATTTGTTGTTATTGTTTTTGGCCCACTGGGGTATGATTTTTGTGTGTCTTTTTTATGTGAAACAAACCAGTCTTAATTATTCAATATCATAACGTTGTTTATAGTCAATCTTGTTCGGCCGTCCGCCTGTTCCTCCTCCCTCTAGCCATTGTGGGTTATAAAAGAAAGTGAGTTTTAGTAACTTCATTAACATATAGACGTACGGCGGACAGACAGACGAACAAAACGGCATAGACACTTTTGTATGAGGAGGCAGAAAAAAGTATGTTATTACATAATTCCACCGCTGTTGTACCCGCGCTACAAATTTATGAAGAAATGTATTTTTTTAAGGGGGCCTTTCTTTTGTTTTTGTAAATTTTCTTTTCAAATTCCTATGAATATCTTTTGTAAAAGTCATTCCAAAGCAGCAGCAACAACAACGAGAAATACAACAGCAAATCAAATCAATGTGAGTGTTTTTTTTTATTTTTTCTTTTTGTTTTTTTATTCATTCTTCTTTTTGTTTATAACAAATTATGCACAAAACTTCATACGGGCGGCACACGCATGCGCATAAACAAAATATCCAAAATATCAAATGACAGCGATTCCCAAATGGCTTGCGTGGTGGTCCATTGGGTAATTTTAGGCTTTATTGTCAATAACTTTTTTTTATTGTTTGCAATAAAAACCAGATAACAAATGACTGTAGATGCAATCACTACAATAGAAATTAGTATCTTCGTTTTTATTTCGGAAAAATATTTGATTTTTTAAGACCGACCACAAGAGCAATTTTAAGTAAATTTATGGAAGATCCTTGTGGTAGTCCTTCCTTCCTTCTGGTAGTCCATTCTGGTCATCTATAAGGACGAAATTCTTATAACCTAGAAGCAGTGTTGCCGTTTTGGGCATTTCGGCCCAAATTTGGGCCGAATAAAAAATAATTTTTAATTTTGGGCCGATGGGCGGCCCAAATCCATTTTGGGCCGTTTTCATGCTAATAATTTTAAACAATATTTTATAAAATATCAAATACTAGTCTTTGGGCTATTATTACATGCCTACGTTTACTATTGGATGGATTTGAAAACGCAAAATAAAGCAATTTGGTGGCATTAAAAATATAATTTTCACATTAAAACTTAATGCCAAGAAGGTCCTCCTAAGAGTTTAATGGTCACTTTTAACTTTTAGTTAGCCGGTAAAGATACTTGGTAAAGATTCATGCATTGTGTTTATAAATAAAAAAGTTCATAATAATTTGATGGCAACGGAATCATGGCAAGCTAGAGGTGTTTTTTTCTATTTTTGGCATATATTTTACCTATAATTAACAACCTTAAGAATGAATTTCAAGCAGATAGTTCAGGTTTATCCTATTTATATCCGAGTGTCAACTCAAATTGTCTTTTTTTATAAAAAAAAAATAAATAAAAAAATAAAAAAAGCATCAATATATTGACATTAACTACAAAAATAAATCGTACCAGCTCGAAACTTCATAAATATTTGTAGCCACAAAAGCAGACAATTACATTTATGCACACTCTTACTTAACAGAAAATGAAAAATAGCCCATTTAGATATGACTTCATTAGCCGGATTTAGCACATTATCAGGTTTTATTTGCTAAATCCAGCCAAAATCTACCAGATTTCCCATACAAAAATAAATCCTCGTATTGAGTGGATTTGTTTTAAATCTGGCATAAATCCTCGTATACAACTCTGTTTTTTGCAACATGTTGCTAGAAAGTACAAAAAGTTGCAAGCTGGCACAAGAAACAAGGTAGATGCATCGGTGAATTGCTACACTAAAAATAATTTAAAATGTAAAAATTTGTAAACAAGGCGGAAAAATTAAATTTGTTTTGATGTACAAAGTTGATTTTAATCAACCAAGACTAATATTTACGATGTGTTAACGATAAAATAATTCGTTTATTTTGTTAGATGGGCAAACTGCGATAAAATAATTCTTTATTTGCTCTTTAGTTAGCATTAGTAGCATAATGTGCTAACATTTGCAGTACTAAACAATAAATTTGTAATTTGACGTATTTTTTTGAGACGAATTCAATTTACAAAAAATTCTTTTGACGTTTCAAATTCGATCAGATGGGCTGATGCATCTACCTTGGTAATTGTGCTATGAACAAAAATCAGCTGACTGCCACTTAAATCCTCCAAAATGTATATCTAAATGCAATGAGATTTGTACTGGATTTATTAAATCCAGTCGAGGATTAATGGCAAGTATAAATGAGCTATAAAATAAAATTTGCTGTTTTGGAGTTTTATATTAAATTACTAGATCAACATAATAAGAGAATAGACTATAAAAGTGACCCAAATACCCCCTTTATTACAACTCTTCTTTTGTTATAGTTTGGATTTTGCGTACAGATTTATAGCGTTTCGGCCAACTTAAAGTTAAATTGAAGGAGGACCTTCTTTGTATTAACGTTTAGTGTGAAAATTACACTTTTAATGCATCCAAATTGTTTTTTTTTTTGCGTTTTCAAATCCATCCATCAACTATACTTTCTTCATCTCAAAGAGCACATCTTATAATACCTTAGGAATTTTTGTTGTTGAAAAATAGTGCATATTCTTGAGGTAAATGGCTATCTGCGAAACCATCTTTTTGTAAAAGCGTTTTGCGGTGCCAAGGATGGGTCGAAAACGGATGTGCCGATCATAGAATATTTTGGTAAGCGTTTTAGGAACCTTATAAAACAGAATTAAAAAAAAAAAATATTTAAAAAAAAATTTTTTGAGCTGTCAAAGTCAAAATTTCGATTTTAACGAAAATTGATTGTTTTTGTCAAAATTTTGGGCAAAATAATTTTTTTAATCTGTCTCGCTTAAAGGCAAGCGTTTTATGTATTTAATAAGCTCACATGAATAATATAACAAGGTCATATGAAGATCGGTCAATTAGTTTTAGAGCTATCGTTGGCACCGACTTCAAAAACGCCGTTTCGAGAAACACGCACTTAAAGTTTATATGCTACATTCAAATCACAATAAATTGTTGCCTTCCAATCATTATATCTCAGACAATTTTTTTAAGACATACTACCTTTACCCTGCGTTTACAAATGACAGTATTGGCAAGACAATAGCAAAAATACAAACCTTTTTCACAAATACATTTACAAATTTTTAAATATGTATACATATATATAGAGGAAAGTATGAATGTATTGGTGAAAATGGTTTGTAACTTTGCTATTGTCTAGCCAATACTGTCTGTGTGTAAACGCCTAGTTACGTAAAAATAGACAATATTTTTTTCGATTTTACTAAAAGTAATAAAAGGTATCTATGAGAAATATATATTTTTGTTTTAATTTTTAATGTTGGGCCGTTTTAGGTCGTTTTGGGCCGTTTTTAGGAAAATTTTGGGCCGAAAAAATTTTTTCGAACGGCAACACTGCCTAGAAGGGTGTCTTTCTAGAAGCCTAGAAGGCCGTGTTTATGAACATCCTATGGGGTTTTTATAGACGCTCTTCAAGTCGTCACTTCTAGAAGCCTATAAAGACGCCCTTCTGAATGTTTATAAATACGCCTTTTAGGTTGCCTATGGTCAACAATATAGACACCTTTTTGGTCGGTTATAAGGACGCCCTTCTAATCGTATATAAAGAGGCCCTTCTGGTCGCCTATAAATACGTCTTTTGGGCATTTATAAAGAAACATTCTAGGCGTCTCTAAAGACGCCCTTCAGATTGTCTATAACGACGCATTTCTGGTATCCTCTAAAGACGCCCCTGTAGCGTCTATAAAGAAGCCTTTTAAGACATATATATATATAAAAGAGCTTAGTGATAAGTGAGTGAGTGAGTGAGTGAGTGACTGACAGATCATCGTTGAAGCTAGAAGCTTGAAATTTTGAGTGTAGGTTGTTGTTGGTATGTAGGCGTGAGATAAGGCTCGGTTTTTGGAAATTCGAAATGGAAGGGTACGAAAAGTACTAAAAGGTACTAAATATCCTACCCTTTGTATTAGTCAAACGGGAAGAGCTAGAATTCTGAAATTTGGAATGAGCGTCACTGGCGAAGAGTTAGAAATATGTACCAAAGGTTTTTGGAATTTCGACCTATAAGTGTAAGAAAAGTACTAAAAGTTATAAAATTTAGTACCAATTGTATATTTTGAACGGATATAGGTAGAATCTTGGAATTTGTTATGGAAATCAAGGTTGGGAAGTGGTGTTTATAAAAGGAAATGGTTTTTGAAATTCGTACTCATGTGCACGAAAAGTTCTAAATGGTACTAAATTTAGTACAAATTGGATTTGGATGAACGGATAGAGCTGGAAACCTGAAATTTGGAATTAAAATTACTGTTGAAGTGTAGGATTGAGATAAGAGGGTGGTTTCGGAAATTCGTACTTATGTGTACGAAAAGTACTAAATGGTACCAAAGTTGAATTTGAGTGTACGGATAGAGCTGCAAACCTGAAATTTGGAATTAAGATTACTGTAGAAATGTAAGATAGATATATGGGTGTAGTTTTGTAAACTCGTACTTATGTATGTGTACGAAAAGTACTAAATGGTACTAAATTTGGTACAATATTTATTTTGGAGAACGGATGGAGTTGGAATCCTCACATTTGGAATTAAGATTACTGTTGGAGTGTAGAATTGAGTTATGGATGTATGTTTGGAAATTCGTACTTAAAATGTACTAAATTTGGTACAATTTGGATTTGGGTGAACGGATAGAGCTGCAAACCTGAAATTTGGAATTAAGATTACTGTTGATATTTGAGGGTGGTTTTGGACATTCGTACATATGTGTACGAAAAATACTAAAAGGCACTAAATTTGGTACAATTTGGATTTGGGTGAACGGATAGATCTGGAATTAAGAATACTGTTGAAATATAAAGTAGAGATATGGGTGTAGTTTTGTAAATTCGTACTTATGTGTACGAAAAGTACTAAATGATACAATATTTATTTTGGAGAACGGATGGAGTTGGAATCCTCACATTTGGAATTAAAATTACTGTTGGAGTGTAGAATTGGCAGGAAACCTAAAATTTGGAATTAGGATTACTTATGAAGTGTAGGATTGAGATATGGAGGCGGTTTGGGAAATTTGTACTTATGTGTACGGAAAACTACAATATTAACTTTAGAGAACGGATGGAGTGTGAATTCTCACATTTGGAATTAAGATTTCTGTTGGAGTGAAGAATTGAGATTAGGAGGTCTTTTGGAAATTCGTTTTTAAAATTTACTAAATTTGGTACTATTTGGATTTGATTGAACGGAAAGAGCTTGAATTCTGAAATTTGAAAATAAGATTGCTGTTGGAGTATAGGATTGATTGTAGTTTTGGAAAGTCGTACTTATTGCGTACGAAATGTACTGAATTTAGGGTGCGCGGATAGAGCTATCATCCTGAAATTTAGAATTAAGATTACTGTTGGAGTGTAGTATTGAGATAGTTTTTGTGAATATCGCACTTATGTTTACGAAAAGTACTAAACTTTACAAAATGTGGTACAATTTGGATTTGGGTGAATGGATAGAGGTGAAATCCTGAAATTTGGAATTAAGATTACTGTTGAAGTGGAGGATTGAGATATAGAGGGATATAGTTTTGGATATAGGGATGTCATTTTTGAATCTTATACCTATTATAAGTACTGAATGTGGTACCGTTTTGATGTTGCATAAAGGGATGTATGTAGCTGGAGTTTCGAATTTTTGTATTAGGGTCGATGTTGATGTTTAGATAAGGAGTTTTTGAAATGCATACAAATTCTGGAAGTAGGTATGGAGGTCGATACTAAGGTCTGAATTATTGAATTGGTGTTGGAAATACGAAAAGTACATAATGGTACTAAATTTGGTGTTGGGTGAAGCTGGAAGTATATAATTAGTATGGAAAAAGTACGAAAGTGCAATAAATATGGTCCTGGGCTATGGAATAGAAGTGGAATTCTGATTTATTATTTATTTGTTAGGTTCACTGTTAGAGGTGGTAGTACAACAATGTACTAGAAGTATTAAATAATACCAAATATTGAAGCACTGGCATTCAGTGAACCAATAAATGAATTTTGTTATGAGGATCACTGTTGAGATTGGATCAGAATGTTTATGAAAACCCGCCTTGAAAATATATGAAAGGTTTCTACATGTAGTACCCTGGAAAAGTGTACTGAATAGTGTACTATTGCTTTCATGTTAACGAGAATGCGGTTTCTAAGTGATACACTAAAATCCAAAAGTCAAACGTATCTTTTGAACAATTTTTTTTTTATTCTTGACATTTTAGAAAGTATATTTAAAAACATAAATATATGTCACTATTGTTTTACAAGAAGGTTTTTATCCCCTGATAACAAAACCCTTCCCGTTTATTTGTGTATTATTCCCTTTCCGCATACGAAGTAGCGGGCATTTTGCTAGTCTATAAGAAATCCCTTTTAGGCATCTATAAAGAATCGTTCTAGGTGCCTAAAAATACGCTTTTGAAACGTCTATAAAGACGCCCTTTTGGCCCTTCTACTTTATGTCATCTAAAAGGACACCTTTCTGTTCATCTACAAATGGATTTTCAGGTAATCTATAACTACGCACTTCTTCTCGTCTCTAAAGACGCCCCTTTAACGGGCTGACACGATGTTATACCTGACGAGTTGTGACACTCAGAGGTAATTCTATTAGGTGCGCCCTAATTGACCGTGCAAAACGTAGACCTATCGATCTACTCAGTCTGCACTATACCGCTCTGGCCATTTCCGAGGACCGAAGTACAGCTATTTCTCGGCAGGATGTATACGTTAAGAACCAGGGACGTACGCAGGATTTCATTTCGGGGGGGGCCCAACTTCACCAAAAATCATGAAAATTAAAAATGTTGTGTATCGTTACATAAAGCTATTTTAAACGTTTTTCAGTTGATTTTATGTATCTGCAATATTGCCGCAAAGTATATACATTGAATAGAGAGAGATCACAATATTTTAGAAACAAGATTGAAATTTGGAATATTAGTCCTTGGATGTATAGAATTGAAAATGAGCCGAATCAGCCACGTTCGGTATAGTCCCCATACAAAAGTGTTTAAAGAAATTCTCCAACAGAATTGAAGCAATAACTAAAAAATATTTCAAATGAATATTACCCATATAGATTAACGTTTTGGTGTATCCCAGAATTTTCACCCACATTACCTCTTATTTGGCATTTTGGGTTCTAAATCCCGCAGAAAATAGCTTTCAAAAGATTTTCTATAATTCAAGGCAATTAGCATAATTTTTAAAAATATCGTAAGTAAAATGGATTTTGGAAATCCTTTTGGTGGGAGAACCTCCAAGCAAAAAGTGGTGAAAATAGATCCACGTTCGAATACAGGGATTGCAATCGCGAATATGTCGAATAGAGATATACAGTGGTTGGAGGATATAAACAGTTCGGCCCGAACGCCTTTTCTTCTTTATAGAACATATCCAGATATCACACACTAACTTCAGTCGAATAAAAAAAAGTTTTTTATTATTGTAAGAAAATAATTTTCTTTAATGACATAAAAACACCAAAACTTTACTATTTTACCAAAAGCGATAGAGTCCGTAAAATCTAACTAAAAATTCAGAAAATTACATTAAAATGAAAACATTTTTATCAAGAGCCGGGCGATACAATCTACGACTCATAGACTCCGAATCCAACACGCAGTACTGTTTGAGAGTCCTGAAAAAAATAGGTTAAGTCGAAAAACTCCATCTGATACCTCAATGGTTGTTGTTCCCACTTATTTTTATCTTAATTGTACGACTAGAAGTTTATGGACTCGATGACATTAAAAACTTTCCAAAGACCAATCATTTCTGTCGGCACAGCAGAGGCAAACTTATAAAAATTCATAACTTTTGTTTTCTGAAAAACAATTAAAAAAGTGACAGCCTGTGTGAGCTGAGACTTTAATATCGAATCGAATACGGGCTACATAGCCAAAAATTCTTCTATAAATTGTATATCCAGCAAGTTTCAGATAATATGGATAATATTTGGGGTATACAATTTCACGATTAAAGAAAGCCCAAATGTGTTGCACTTTTGTACAGAAGATACCTAAAAGAATCGACTGATATAGTCCATTTTGGAAGTCATTCCTTTTGATAGTTATGGTGTCAAGCCGTCAATTTAGTTGGTCGCCGTAAGATTTAGAGCTTTTGGACCAATCCTGACATAACCATGGACTTACCCACGAAAAATACAATATCGCTGTAAACAAGACAGCAAGGAGTACCATTGGTCAAAATGTGCAATTAGCCCTTAAACTACACTTATGTTGAATTTTGTGAGGGATGTAATCCGAAGATGTTGTCCCAAATTGACTCTCTTGGTACTTGATATATCAAGCTTTTTGTAGAAAATTAACTTATGTTGAAACTGAGGTATGGGGTATTGTAACTCAGTTTTACTATACCATAACTTTTGACCGCATTTCGGCAAAATAAACTGTTTTAGCCCGATTCACCGAGGGGTTTCTTAAAATAATAATTTGAGCGGAAGCTGTGGTCGTACTAATGTAAAAAAATCGTTGAAGGAAACGAGTTTCATTATGTTATTTTCCAATTAGTGGTTTTATAACACAATGTAGAGCTTAATGCTCAAGGGAGAAGTTAAAGAGTACACTTCAGAGTTGAAGTTTCTAATGTATTATTTTTTAATATATCCACTGTATCTACCTCAAACGGATGCTGACATTTTGAAACCTGAAAAATGGAGTTTTTTGAATTTTTGCTCTAATCGGGACGCGCAGCTGGATTTCCCTAAAAGCTTATTATCTTATTATAGTACTGGCGATTTCGCATTTTTTAATGTATAACATGAAGGTGTAGCCCTCACAGGATCACAGTAAACTGCGCCCAAACACGAAATGTTTGTGCGTAAATTTTTCTCAAAAACCTATTTTTTTGGTTTAAAATTTACAAACGTCATTCGATTTCCGTGGAAGCCACTACGCGTAAAAATCCACCCACTAGATCGGCGGATATGATACCCCTCAAATTTCGAAAATTTGCAAAAAAATTATTTTGAAAATATCGCATATTAAAACGCGTTTTGGTTGTGTCAGTTCTACTTAAATAAATAGATCGATACGCGTGTTTAAACTGCGCGAAAACAGATATTTAAAAACTCTCGTAAATCCAGAGATTTGGAATGCTGATTTTTTTCTTAATCTATGTACCAAAAATCATTTTTTTTTTGATTTTTTTTAAATGGAAAAGACAATTTTAGACATTTTTCCTGATATGTACGTAAGGAAGTAATTTTAGGATGTTCAAAGTTTCGGTCAAATCGGATAATTGAAATTCTATGTTGGAGGAACCTGAAAGAGTTGATCGATATAATCCATATTCGAACCTAATCTATGTCTGGAAAAAATTGATTTGGACTTTCGAGAGTTATTGTGCTCAAGATTATAGGGAAACATTTTGAAGTCTTGCGGGGAAAACCGATATGACTTAATGTTTGAATAAAATATTGGGATATCCAAAATTTGGACCAAATCTATTGATCTGTTCGGATGAACTGGAATAAATCGACTCCAAATTGTTTGACGCGGATTTTGTCAAAACATTATTTCGCTGAAGTACATTTTTATCCTTAGCCTAACGGCTGATGGTACAATATCACGGTGCTCTTGAACCAACGTTAAATGAAAGGAGCTTACAACTGGGAATTTCTGCGGGTTCTGAAACAGCAATGTTCATAGAAATTAAAAATCCAAAAAAAAAAAAATAATCGCTGCAGGGATTTTTAAATAAATCACGGCCTAAGTTTTTAGGTTTTCGCGATTTTGAAACCGCAAGTCTTATCGAAAATGTTTTAGCTGTGAAAATTTGTTTGATTTGTTCCTAGGTTTTACCATTTTTATGATATAGAAGTTGAGGTCACATTTTTATGTTTTTTGTTAGGTTTTCGCGATTTGCTTGAAAACGGTAAATCTTATCGAAATGCGGCTAGAGCAAATTTTATAGCTGCTAAAATTCTCTACAAGATTGGCATTCGTATTTTTCCCTAGGTAGTACCATTTTTGAGATACATATATAAGTTTAAGATAGAAAATTGCAGACATGACATTGTTTTATAAGGAGACGATACAGTCAGTGAAATGAAACCTACGAAAATATCATAAAGTACAATATTGTACAAAAATTTCACTGCTACAACATTTTCTTTAGTTCCATTTCCCAGCAAAATCAAAAAAAAAAAAACTAAGAAACCCCAAAAATGTGAACTTTGACCGCAATTTATTTAAGAAGCGCTTCGGCGATTTTATTGTTTTTTGATTTTTCTCATCTATGAACCACCAATAAACCCAGGTGCAACGTTCTTTCATTTAAAGTTGGTTAAAGAGCGCCGTGATATACAATACAAATTGCAAATTGGAAAAAATTCAGATGTGCATGCTATTTATAGCAGATATTATCACTTTATGATACACAACAATAAATTAATAATTAATAAATTTTTCTCCATTATTTTCTCACCATATTTAGCAATAAGTTGATATAAAATAGGAATACAAAATTTTGATTAAGGCAGTAAAACAATTTTCTATTTGGTTTTCGAGATATACTCCACAGAGAACCCATGATATCGACACCTCCAAATAATAGTATGCTAAGTGTGAAAAGTGAGTTTTGTAGGAGAAGCTCTCAAAGTTTACAGTTTTCTTTGACCTTCACTACTATTCTGAGTAAACATTTGTTTATAACTTCTGTTTGGATTGACCGATCTTTACCAAAATTTGACAGAATTTAAGTTAAAGGACGTAAAATGTAAAAATGTAAAGAACTTGAAAACATGCTAAGTCGACTTAGCATACTATTGTTTGGAGGCGTCGATATGTCGTACATATTGTCCAATAGACATTTCCTTTCATGTACTTCTAATCCGTACAATAATGAATTTGTAATCGTTTTGAATACAGAATGAGTTTAAAGCCTCAAGGCCTTTATATTCATTACAGAATTCTACAACACTGACTTGGCATAAAGAAGGAATTCAGTTTTACTGGAAGTTTCTCTCAAAAAGAGTATTTAAAGAAAATTTTTTTTAAATATTTCTTACGCAACTTGTTAATAAAGTACATTTTCAGTACATAACCTTCACAACAATATAAGTTTTCATTTGAAATTTCAAAAACAATAAATTATTTTAGAGAAAAAACGTAATAATTTGTTAAAGTAGCTTAAAAAATCTAGTTGGATCAAACCATTTCGGGGGGGGCCCGGGCCCCCCGTGCCCCCCCCCCCCGCGTACGTCCCTGTTAAGAACCTCTACTTCGGCAGACAATCCCAGGTTCTTCGATACCGGATTGACCTGGAATCATACAACTCCCGTGTTCCGGCCAGCGACTGCCACCTGAAAATACACATGTTTGTATTTGTATCCTTTTTTTGTGTTGGAAGCAGCATATCCCGGAATGAATTATCCAGATTCTTTAAGTCCGTGTCGGGATTTATTTGTGTTCGGTTTGTCACATTCGCATCCAACACACTCAAACTACGATGATACGTCATAGATATCAGAAGTGGGTGAATCTCAGGGGCTGTTCTGGACTCGTCCATGCGAGGGATTCCGACAGGGAGTATATTGCTGCATGTCTTCGTGAACCCAATCCCCATTAAGTCGTCATCATCACAATACATGGCTTCCACGCAGTCTCTCCAACAGCAGCCGTACACGCAGCACTTAACACCAGCTTGAGCCCTAATGACCCGTACATGGAATGTATGGAGGTAGCAGTCAGGTGTGGAACTGTCGAGGTAGAGTTGATGAACGTACACATCCCGCCGATAAATAGCTGTAATCCATGTTATAGGCCCAACATTAGCCCGCATTTGGAGGATCATAACCGTATAGTTTTGGGGGACCTCAACGCACATCATGAGTTACAGCATTCGGTTCTCGGAAACGACCAGAGGGGTATAGTGTTGGCTGAGCAGATTGATAGCTCTACGTTTTGCACGGTCAATGAGAAGGCCCCTACCAGAATTAGCGAAGATTGTCATAGTTCGCCAGACAAAACCATCGTGTCAGCCGGGCCGAACAATTGAGATCACCTGGCAACCCGTCGTTTCTTTTGGATCAGACCACCCATCTCCCCATGATTATTTACATCAGCAGACCGCCCAATTTCATCACCTCTGAACGCCACATTTTCATGAAAAATGGGAAGGCTATTTGGCCGAGTTTCAGAGAGTTCACTAAGCACCGTTTCACAGATCTGCCCAACCTTTCTGATGTTCGGGTAGCGGAAAGGACTTTGTGAGACATCATTACTGCTGCCGTCAAATACCCGAAGTAAGACCAAACTTCCCGGCAGACGCGACGGGATTAGCAAATGAGCGTGATGAGCTTCGTCGTGCCAACCCCGGTGTGTCAGAGAGCTGACACGGGAAGTGTACAGGTTGGTCAGTGAGCATAAACGGAACAAGTGGTTAAATCATCTGAAGAGTTGCAACATTGGAGAATAAGTAAATTGAGGCCAACGGAAGATGGGACTTCAGTCACGTTTGGGGACGTTAAAGCAGGGTCGGGCCCTATTGGAATTTCCATTCAATGCTGAAACGACTGGTTGTGCCGGGAGTCGTAGATTTCACTAATGTTTTCAACCTTGTCGCTAGCCACCCACATCGTTCTTGAAGTGTGGAAAATGTACAGGATGGTCCTGCTGCTGAAGCCAGGCAAGGGGGAATGGTAAATCGTACAGACAGATTTCGCTTTTGTCGCTCGTAGTAAAGACCCTTGAGGCTTTAGTCCTCTCCAGCGTCAGAAATAGCTATACAGTTGCCGATCATCAGAGTGGGTGCCGTAAGCAGCACAGCACGACAACAACGCTACGAATGTCACGTGGCACGTTGATATCGCGCTAAACTCTGACCACTTCCCCATCACTATAAAGCTTAATACGGCAGATACAACTACCCTGTCTGAGAATGAACCTTTGTTAACTTCAACAAAGCGGACTGGGAACTGTTTAACCGATTAACAGAAGCGGAGTTCTCTCAAGCCCCCTCCCACCTTGGCACCAGCAGGTGAAAAAATCTTTAGAATGACGCTCCTGCAAGCATGCAAAAGATGCATACCGACTGGGCGAATAAAAAGCATTAGACCAAATTTTCCGACGGAAGCCGTGAAGCTTGCCGATCTCAGAGATTCCATCAGCAAAGCAAATCCATCTGACACCAGAATACAGACCCCAATAAAGAAATAAATAAAATGGTATCTAACCATAAAAAAGAATTATGGCGTAAACACGTTGAGGAATCTGACCCTGGCACAAAACGACTGTGGAACACAATACGTAATCTGTCAAACCCAAGATGTACCGACAGCATTAAAATAATATTCGGAGAAAACACTCCAAAACCCCAGCCAAGACTGGACGGAAGGAAAATATGCCGAGCTTTCCGTGCCCTTAAATGAAATATGGACCCAGCCACCATCACAACGGATAATGTGCTTAGAAGCATAAAAGCCACCAAGAGCTCACAATTGGTCCGGATGGTCTGGCTACGAAGATGCTGAAACACATAGGACAGCATTGTGTTAACTACCTCGCTTGCACCTTTAACTTATGTCTCAGCACCTTCGAGGTCCCAGGCATGTGGAAACTCAGAAAAATAGCCCCTGTCCCTAAACCGGGCACACCAGCCCACATGGGAAACTCTTACCGTCCCAGCACACTTCTATCACCTGTTGTGAAGACGCTTGAGTCCATTATCTTGCCGTGCTTCACTGAACACTTCCAATTTGTTGATCACCAGCACGGCTTCTGGAAGAAGTACTACAACAGCTCTCAGTGAAGTCACGGCTAGGATAACTGAAGGACTGAACAACATGATACCTCATAAAAGAACAATACTAGTGGCTCTGGACCTGTCAAAAGCCATTGACACGGTTAACCATGTCACTCTCTTGAGAGACGTGATAGAAACATCAATCCCAAACTACCCCAAGAGATGGCTGGTTAACTATATGGCTGGCAGACAGTCCTACGTGGAATTTCGGGACGCAAATCCCCACCAAGGAAGAATAAGCAAGAAGTAGCCCAAGGGGGCGTATTATGTCTCAAAGGCCCCAAATCCATCCGATAATGTCCACCTGATATCGTATGCTGATGACTGTACGGTAATGTCCACTGGTAGGAACATTAAAGACACAGAGGCACACCTAAGTAACTACCTCCCAAACCTCATGGACTTCTTCTAAGACCGTAACCTGCAGCTATCTGCCCCAAGTCCTCAACCACCATCTTTACATCGTGGACCATAGAGGGCAACACAAAACTTGATATACACACCTCTTTTGTAAATATGCTGAGATTGTGGCTGGGAACGTGGGGAAAAGAAATAAAATCCTTAAATCTCTCTCAGGCAGCACATGGGGGAAAGACAAGACAAGACCATCCTGACCAAATATAAAGCCATAGATCGTCCCCTTCTAGACTATGCAGCTCCTATATGGACACCAGGTATTAGTGATACGTAGTGGAAGAACCTCCAAACTGTCCCAAACCCGACCCTGCGCATTGCAACTGGGTGCCACTCCAAGGAACCCGAAGACCACCTGCACCATGAAGCCAAGCTTCTACCGGTGAAACCACACTGTACCCTCCTAACACGGCAACACACAATTAAATGCCAAAACCTTGACCACCCTAATCATGTGAGCTGCAACAGACCCCCATCCGAAAGACGCGAGCCTATCAGACACGATTTTCGCAAGGAACTTCCTAACATTCCCCAAATCCCCCATAATCCACCAAATGAAGATATTCAAAGCGCCCTCAAACATGTTCACGCAATGACTGTGGAGAACAATATCTCCTCATACACAAGCAGTGTCGTGCTCGGTGGAAGACCACCTCCCATAAGCGAGGATGCGAGGGTATTACCTAGAGACCAGATCGACACTATCACAACTTCGGTGTGGCATCTCTAGGTACCTAAACAGTTACCTCTCCCTCCTGAATCCTGAGATAGCAGACTCATGCCCAAAATGTGCCCAATCTCCACATATCACACGGCACCTTTTCGTGTGTCCTGCACATCCGACTGACCTGACGCCGGAGCCAGTTTGGACACATCCAGTTAAAGCAGCACGCTTCCAAAGACTCGATGTGGATGCTTAGATGTCCACCTATTAATTTCAAATTTTCTTCTCACTCTTCTCCTTCTTTTCTATTTTCTTTTCTTCCGACACAATATCCACCTGTAGGGGTTACAACAACTACTACAACGCTACACGCCATCTCCACACATATTAGTCGAGGAGTCAACCAGAGCAAGCCGTGTGTTAGATACTATCAAGTACTCCACGCTATTTCAGGACATCGAGCAGACAACCCTCCGGCCAAGTGTGAAACGTTGTATAATCAATTATATATGTGGACGCTAGTCGTATGTGGAATTTAGAAACAAGATGTCCATGCCCCGTAGAGTAAAACAAGGAGTTCCAAAAGGTGGGGGTGATATCTCCGAAACCGTTTATCATCTACCTCTCTGGTATTCCACCCCCTTCATAGGCATTGAGATCTTAAAGATATGGATTAGGACAAAATCTCAAACATTTTGCGGGCGAGATACCTAATGGGATGGAAGTGTGCCTTATTTTGGGAGTCATTCCTCTCGATAGGACCATTATATCAGGAAACATGGACTTGCACACGAAAAACTTCATATCGCTGTAAACAGGGCTATTTGGAGTACCTTCGGTAAAAATATTTCGAGATCCAAAGTTTGGACCAAATCGGTTGCTCCGTTTGTGAGATATTGCGCTTACCATTTTAGGGAATATTTTCGAACTTTTGTGGGGGAGGTACAAGAAGGAGTGGACCTTTAAGCAGCATCTTCGAATTTTATCTAATATTCGAAGAAACATTACGACATGCAAAGTGTGGACCAACAAAATATTCGGTTCGGGAGTTGTCGTGCGCACCAACATTTAGACATGCTGACCGTAGGGGTTTTTTGACACTTTCTCAAGAAATATGGACTTGCCACTGAAATAAAACTTGTAGCATCGTAATAGGGGCCTTGAGTGGAACCTGTTACAAGAAAAATCAAAACGATTCGAGAGAAGGTCCTAACCTGCGCTTTTCCGAAATTTGGTGTGGGAGGTATCCGAAGGAGTTGGCAGTTTGTCCAGACAGACAAACTGACGGACAGGGCTAAATCGGCTCCAAATTGTTTGAAACGTCCAATCGTCCAATTACCCGTATAATTGCTGAGGGTATAAACACAGTTAAAACAACAAAAACGTTTATAAGGGCGTCTTTATAAACGCCTACTCATGTATAAAGAATCCCTTCTGCTCGTCTATACTGATCCATCTTCTTCTGCTCATCTATAAAGACTCCCTTCGGTTCGTCCATAAAGACTCCCTTCAGCTCGTCTATAAAGACTCCCTTCTGCTCGTCTATAAAGACTCCCTTCTGTTCGTCTATAAAGACTCCCTTCTGTTCATCTATAAAGACTCCCTTCTGTTCGTCTATAAAGACTCCCTTCGGTTCGTCCATAAAGACTCCCTTCTGTTCGTCTATAAAGACTCCCTTCTGTTCATCTATAAAGACTCCCTTCTGTTCGTCTATAAAGACTCCCTTCTGTTCGTCTATAAAGACTCCCTTCTGTTCGTCCATAAAGACTCCCTTCTGCTCGTCTATAAAGACTCGCTTCTACTCGTTTATAAAGACCCGCTTCTGCTCGTCTATAAAGACTCCCTTCTGCTCGTCTATAAAGACTCCCTTCTGTTTGTCTATAAAGACTCGCTTCTGCTCGTCTATAAACACTGCCTTCTGTTCGTCTATAAAGACTCCCCTCTGCTCGTCTATAAAAACCTCCTTCAGCTCGTCTATAAAGACTCCCTTCAGCTCGTCTATAAAGACTCCCTTCAGCTCGTCTATAAAGACTCCCTTCAGCTCGTCTATAAAGACTCCCTTCTGCTCGTCTATAAAGACTCCCTTCTGCTCGTCTATAAACACACCCTTCTGCTCGTCTATAAACATACCCTTCTGCTCGTTTATAAAGACCCGCTTCTGCTCGTCTATAAAGACTCCCTTCTGCTCGTCTATAAAGACTCCCTTCTGCTCGTCTATAAAGACTCCCTTCTGCTCGCCTATAAAGACTCCCTTCTGCTCGCCTGTAAAGAATCCCTTCTGCTCGCCTATAAAGCCTCCCTTCTGCTCGCTTATAAAGACTCCCTTCTGCTCGCCTGTAAAGACTCCCTTCTGCTCGCCTGTAAAGACTCCCTTCTGCTCGCCTATAAAGACTCCCTTCTGCTCGCCTGTAAAGACTCCCTTCTGCTCGTCTATAAAGACTCGCTTCTGCTCGTCTATAAAGACTCGCTTCTGCTCGTCTATAAAGACTCGCTTCTGCTCGTCTATAAAGACTCCCTTCTGCTCGTCTATAAAGACTCCCTTCTGCTCGTCTATAAAGACTCCCTTCTGCTTGTCTATAAAGACTCCCTTCTGCTCGTCTATAAAGACTCCCTTCTGCTCGTCTATAAAGACTCCCTTGTGCTCGTCTATAAAGTCTCCCTTGTGCTCGTCTATAAAGACTCCCTTGTGCTCATCTATAAAAACTCCCTAGTGCTCGTCGATAAAATCTCCCTTGTGCTCGTCTATAAAGACTTCCTTCTGTTCGTCGATAAAGACTCAATTGTGCTCGTCTGTAAAAAATCCCTTCTATTCGTCTTTAAAGACTCCCTTCTGCTCGTTTATAAAGACTCCCTTCTGCTCGTCTATAGAGACTCGCTTCTGATCGTCTATAGAGACTCGCTTCTGCTCTTCTATAAAGACTCCCTTCTGCTCTTCTATAAAGACTCCCTTCTGCTCGTCTATAAAAACTTCTGCTCGTCTATAAAGACCTACATAGGAAGAATAGAATTCTCTTGGCATCCAAAAAACCTTATCGTCTATTCGCATATAGCTGACTACAATGGTGTCGTTCTGGTCGTCTATATAGTTATTCGCGTTTGTTCCTCAAGTTTTTTGTTTGCTAATTTCCTTAATATTTCCAGGCACGACTTAGATATTCCAATATCCTAAAGTGGCCATTGGCCATTTTTTGATTAATAATTGGCCATTAAAGTACTTCAAAATTTGAAGATCAAAAATATGGAAAATGATTTATTGAATTGATTTCTTTTAAAGCTGCTGCTACCTGTCGTCCGTCGATGTTGACGACGTCGAAGTCTTCAATGATGATGATGAAGCCTAAAGCACTACAAATTTTCTGTTTTCTCACACGAAAATCTACACACACACTTAATATAACAATTACTGTAAATGTGTTTGTATGTTTCATAAAGGGGGTTTGGCTGTTGTGTTTTTTGTTTTTTTTTCTGCAAACATTTTTATAAACTTTCGCTTTCATGATATGAAACTGAAAAAAAAAAACAGTAGTCAAGTAAATGAAATGAAACCGAAAGGAATAACAAACGCAACATCAGCAGCCACAGCCACAGCTCTTGTTGCTGTCGACCCAAAGCCAGACAAGTTAGACATTCAGGCAGTCAGTCAGTCATTCATTCCGTCTCTCAGTAAAGTACACCAATCAATTCATCTCATGAACAAGCAAGCTTTTTCATACTCTACCCGTATTTGAATTTTGATTTTCGTTGATTGTCGATTGAGGTTTTACATCAATAATGCCATTGTTTTTTTCATTTTCATTTTCAAAATTTTACGCTAGGCCGTACGTAGATGGAAGAAATAGAAACAATTGGAGCTAGAGAGACTTCTTGTTTGCTTTTTTATGCCACATTTTGATGGCGAACAAATTGAACAAATTTTGCAAACAAAAGTAAGTTAATCTAATGATTGAAATTTTGAAAGTAATCTAAATTTTATGTGTGCGTGATATGTAACAATTATAAATTGTGTAGAGTTTTTATATGGGTTTTGGATGAAAGTACCCAGCAAACCAATCGTACCGACATCTTAACGAAATCGGAACAAAATTCGGACGATACGTCCGATGTCTGATCCGAAATCGTAACGATATCTTAACGAAAGTTGTATGAAGTGGTTGACATAATTTCGGAACGAAATGTCGGAGCGACATCGTATCAATTTCGATCCGATTTCGTAACGATTTCGATCCGATTTCGTAACGAAATCTGACGAAAATCCTTGGGAAATTCCGAAAGGAAATTTCTTTCCGACATTCCGAAATCGGAACGAAATCGGTACAATATCTGAACTATTTCCGCTCCGAAAAATCGTTTAGAAATCGGAACGAAATCTGAACGACGTTGCTTCCGAAATTGTTCAGACGTGTCGGACATCCGACATTTGGTTTGCTGGGTAGTTGGAATAAAGTGAAATGTGGAATATGGCAGGGGTATCACAAGGTAAAGACTATAGAGAGTAGAAGGAAGTCTTTATATAGGAGCAAAAGAGAGGGTGTCTTCATAGACAACCAGTAGACATATTCTGTAACTTTTATCGATTTAAAAGTTGTTAAAATTACTTTTGTTTTTGTAACAAAACAAGCAAATGAAATTGTTGTAAAATAAACAATGGGTAAAGGTGTTAAAATGTTACTAAATAGGGGACTGAATGGGGTTTAATGGACGACTTAAAGGACATCTTTATAGGCGACCAAAAAAGTAATAGACCGCCAAAACGCGTTCTTAAGGAGGATTTTTACACGGTCATGGGGGTGTCTTATTGACGACTTGAAGGGCGTCGTTATAGGCGACAAGGACGTCTTCATAGAAGCCCAATGCTTATTGTATACATAGGTTCTACATGTATACTCTGCCAATTAATAAAACAATTATATAATTTCCAGTTGTCTTAGAAAAAGAAACTCTATCTAATTCGCCCACTAGGAAGTCATTATAATCAATCATATAAATTATATCATTTATTATTATTATTTTTTATGCATTTGTTTAAACTTAAAATTCATTTCATATCTCGCTGTTTTGTATATAATAATAAAAATAATACAAAATGCAAAAGACAACCACCAAAAAAAAAATTAATAACAAATACCCGCTCGTTGCTTATCGTCCATGTCAATCAACTTGTATTCCTATGCATACGAATTTAAACTATTTTTAATTCATCACAACTCCTCGACAGCGAAAAAAAACGAAATTTTTTCTCTCTTTGTCCAACGTCATACACGGATGGATGGATCATGGTGAAAAAAAAAAATAAAATAAAATCGAAAATTATTCAAATCATAATAAAAATAACAACGAGAGAAAGTTTTATATGCGATTTAATAATATTTCAAATAATGCAAATTTTAGTGTGTGTGTGTGTGTGTGTGTGTGAACCTTAAATTATATATGATTAAAATATAAAATGTGGTCAAGTAGAAAAAATAAATACCCTTTAACCATTGACTCTAAAACCACAAAAGCAGGTCCCTAACTTTCACAAGTGAAAATGTCGTTAAGTTCGGTAGGCCCGAACTTTTTATACCATCCACCGTATATTATTCTGAAACCAGATTTCATCCATTTCGGTGGCATTATGTGGCTATAACTTTAAAAATGCGGAAAATCGGGCGGTACCATTCTACACGTGATGTACTAAAACGTGGCGAATATCGTGTAATGAAATAAAAACAGTCGAAATAATTGGAAAAATTTTGTTGTGGCCCTATGTCCCAATTTACATTAGGCGAGTTTACTTGCGGCAATTGTCAGTTTGTGGGTGAGGGAGGGTGTTGAGAGGCAAAGGGTTACCATATACCTCACCTCTCTCTCCATCAAACTGACAATTGTCGCAAGTAAACTCGCCTAATGTAAATTGGGACTAAGTCCCAAACTGACAATTGCCGCAAGTAAACTCGCCTAATGTAAATTGGGACTTAGTTTTACCTGGGAACTTGGATATTACTAGGCGTTTACACCGGACAATTTATCTTCAAATACAACTCCATAATTTTTTCACAGACAGTCGGGTTAAAAAATTTTTGACATTTTTGTAAAAATAAGTGGCACAATAATTGAAATGTTTTGAAAACCAAAGAACATGTACAAAAACAAAATATGTGAACGGAAAACAAAAAGAAATCAATGATTTTCATTCATAATTTTACAGCTGTTGTTACGGTTGTCTGAACGCCTACGTCACACAGGCAAGTTTTGGTTTTTTGACAATCAATACATAAAATCAACTGTCCTGTCATGTGTAAACGCAGGCTTAATAATAATAAGACCTATGCCTAAATACGACCGTATTCCCAGGGCGTGTGTGGTGAAAAAAGTAAAACACATGTATTCTTATTAGAACTACCGAAATACGTCGAGCGTATACTTTTTGTAAGTTGAACATTTTCAACTTTGACAGAACGTACGATATGTTATTGTATGTATGTATGTGTGTGTTTTGTTTTTGAAAGCAAAAGCCCAACAAATCATGAAATACAATTTATTGCAAAGGAAAAATGTTTGTTTTAAGAATGAAAACATTTTATAAAGTTTCTGTCGCGGTTTTCGTGTTTTAAATGGGATTTCGGATTCAACGCATTTGGGTAATACGGACGCCCAGAGAGGGTTGTTGTGGTAGGTAGGTGAATATTTTTTGTACGTCACGACTTAAATTAGGTATAGCTGTAACGAGTAAAAAAGTATCAGCCGGTTTTGCCGACAGAGGTATACCCTCAGCCTGTGTGAATTGGAACACTTTGTTCCCAAAAAACGTATGTATTTAGGCGGTCTTTAGAATTTTGGTCGTATGAACTTGCCGACAAAGATATGGAGGATAAAATCTCAAAAGTTTTGCGGGGGAGGTAACAAAAGGTCTGGACCGACATAGACCCTTCTGGAAGCGTGTCTTATTTTGGAAGTCATTCCTCTCGTTAGGACCATTATATCAGGAAACATGAACTTGTCCACGATAAACATTATATCGCTGAAAACAGCGCTACTAGGAGAACCTTCGGTAAAAATTTCCATAGTATTCTCGCACATATCCTTAACCGCACTTAAACAAAAATTGGCTGTAATATGAATGTAATATTGAAAAATTGATTTCTGGAATAGAATAGGGACAAATGAGTCGTCTTTGGAAATAAAAAGCTTTAATTTGAAATTCACAAATGTAAATTTTCAATCTTGGATGTATAAATAGGGGCTCCAAATGGCGAAAATTGTCTAGCAACAACAACATCTAATATGCCTGAGGATGTTAGCCTAACCAACTAACGAAACGATCGTCTCATAGCGGTTGATGTGTGTGTAGGACTTCGCTAGATATCAATTTATCAATGTAATCTCCTTAGGTTATAGAGCTCGATTAATTAAATTAATTAAAATCTTAATCATTTGTGTAGAAATGGAGCGATAAAACCCACTTTTGAACGTAAACTAAGTTTGAATATTTCCAGATCCAAAGTTTGGACCAAATAGGTTGCTCCGTTTATGAGATATTGCGCTTACCATTTTAGCAAATATTTTCGAACTTTTGTGGGAGAGGTACCGGATGGAGTAGATCGAGAGGAGGTCCTAACATGCACATTTCCGAAGAGGTTTTTTACTGTTTTCAGGTCATTTTCTAAAGAAGTATGGACTTGCCACTGAAAAAACTTTTGCCTGTTGCAAGGAAAATTAAAACGATTCGAGAGGAGGTCCTAATCTGCACTTTTCCCAAATTTGGTGTGAGAGCTATCCGAAGGAGTTGACATATATAGTCCATACATATTTTAACCTGATCTATGTCTAGTAGAAATATTACGATGTCCAAAGTATGGACCATATCGGCTACTGCTTTCGAGAGTTATCGTGCGCAGCATTTTAGCTAAAAGTTTTCAACTTTTGTGGGGGAGGTACCCGAAGGAGTAGGCCGATATAACCCATCTTAGAACTTGTTTTAATTTTGCGCAAAATATTACGGCTGCCAAATTTTGAACCGAATCGGTTTATCAGTTCGTTCGCTCCATCCACTACATATGGTGCCATAGCGGATTTTTACAGCTTTCGGGCCATTTTCTCAGAAAGTATGGGCTTGCCCTTGGAAAAACTTGTACCATAGTAATAGGGGCCTTAAGTGCAACCTGTTGCGAGAAAAATCAAAACGATTCGAGAGGAGATCTTAAACTGCACTTTTCCGAAATTTTGTGTGGGAGGTACCCGAAAGAGTGGACCGATATAATCTATATTGGAACTTGATATATGTCTGGTAGAAATATTACGATGTCCAATGTATCGATCAAATCGGTAAGTCCCCTCGAGAGTTATCGTTCGAGAGTTTTTGCTCTTTTGCTCAAAATTCTGAGCTTGTGTGGGGGAGATACCAGAGGGAGTGCACCGATATGGTCCATCTTCAAACTTAAACTAAGTTTGGGCAAATATTACGATACCCACAATTTGGTTCGAATCGGTTGATCCGTTCGAGAGTTATCTTGTGCACCAGCCAGCCAGACAGACGGACGGACATGGCTGAATCGATCCAAATTGTCTGAAACGAAATTCGTCCAAACACGCTTGGGGTCTAAAATCGTTATTTCGATGAGGCACATTTTTAGTCGTATCAAAGTGTATATCAGGAAAAATGTCTAAAATTGTCTTTTCCATTTCAAAAAAATCAAAAAAAAATTTTGATACTACATCAGTGATTTTAGGTACATAGATTAAGAAAAAAATCAGCATTTCAAATCTGTTTTCGTTACTAATTTTGATCGTTGCGCGCAAAAGATATGACCGTTTTAATTATTATAATTAGAAAAAATTCTAAAAAAATCGCGGCTTAAAATAGTTAGCTGTTATATCCTATTATCGTTAACTGAATTCGTACCCTTTGCGCTGATGCAAAAAATAATCGCAAAAGTCTCAATGGATTCGCGAAAAATCAAATTTGTTAAATAATTTCACGTATTTACAAACTTATTTTTGAAACAATAGCGCTCATACTTACGAAAAATATATAAAAAAATTATAACAGCATCCAGACATTTTGAGGAATAAAATGAAACCTAAGTTGTGAAGTTTGGAGCTATAGTATTCATGTTATTTGCAAAAATACGAAGAAAATATTACGAAAAAAATTAAAATCATATTATTCTAATTTTATTTTTTATGGTTTTATAGGAAAAGTTGGAGAAAAAATGTTTGAGTTCTTCGGCATTTTCGTCAAAATTTCACGCAATAACGATGATATTCCGTTTGTAAAAAATTTTTCGCTTATAGTTTTCCTATTGGATAATATTATTAGAACCTTATATTAAATCACAAGGAATTCCAATTGTGGCATAACGTTAAAATAATGTTATATTGAATATTACAACATTTGAGACGCATATAAACCGCGTAATTACGAAAATGACATGATGCGCATCCGATTTTCCAACACAGCGAATCAATCCCTTTTATTTGATGTACAGTTTGTCAAATTCTATTTGGCGGCCACGATGTATCATCCGCTGCACTTTAGGGTGCAAAATACAGTAAAATGGTCATAATTTCCGCGAAGTTCATTTACATTTTATGCGCATCCGATTTCAATAATCACCATTAAAAAATACATCATTCTATGCCGTTTCAATGCGATCCATCAAGAACCGTGGATGTAGCATCGCACTAAATTTTTAGAAAAAATCTAGTATATCTCTGGATTTACGAGAGTTTTTAAAGATCTGTTTTCGCGCAGTTTAAACACGCGTATCGATCTATTTATTTAAGTAGAACTGACACAACCAAAACGCGTCGTGGCTTGTTAGATTCAGAACGTAAAAAAACTAAATTTACGCGGGTTTCCACGGAAATCGAAAGACGTTTGTAAATTTTAAACCAAAAAAATAGGTTTTTGAGAAAAATTTACGCACAAAAATTTCGTGTTTGGGCGCAGATTACTGTGATCCTGTGAGGGCTACACCCTCATGTTATACATTAAAAAATGCGAAAACGCGAGTACTACAATCAAATAATAAGCTTTTACGGAAATCCAGCTGCGCGTCCCGATTAAAGCGAAAATTCAAAAAACCCCATTTTTCAGGTTTCAAAATGTCAGCATCCGTTTGAGGCAGATACAGTGGATATATTAAAAAATCATACATCAGAAACTTCAACTTCAACTTCTGAAGTATGCTCTTTAACTTCTCCTTTGAGCATTAAGCTCTACATTGTGTTGAAAAAGCACTAATTGGAAAATAACATAATGAAACTCGTTTATTTCAACGATTTTTTCCGATTTTTTTTACCTTGGTACGACCACAGCTTCCGCTCAAATTATTATTTTAAGAAACCCCTCGGTGAATCGGGCTAAAACAGCTTATTTTACCGAAATGCGGTCAAAAGTTATGGTATAGTAAAACTGATCGCGAGTTACAATACCCCATACCTCAGTTTCAACATAAGTTAATTTTCTACAAAAAGCTTGATATACCCTTTCTAGCCTAAAGGCTGAGGGAATAATTAGATTATATGTTACAATTATAGAGGCATAAGTCTGCTCATATCGTATCCAGCGTATTATGCGAACAAATAAAGCCCAAGGTCAATAATAGGGGCATATCAAAGCGGGTTTAGGCATGGTGAATCCACTATTGACAAGGTCAAATTCAAGAGTGGCAGATCGAAACCATACATCTTTTTGTCGACTATAAGTCAGTTTTGGACCTTTACATTCAAAAGGATTTCCAAGCTATGTGTGAGTTGAGTATATCCACAAAGCTCATACGACTTTACAAGATGACATTATTGGAAAAATGTTCGGGCCAATCTTCGTTGTCGGTGAATAACGGCAATCCATCGGCGGATGTGATTTCCAGGCCACACAACACCTGTATTCCGGTCAGCGGTTGCCACCTCTGTGTACATATGTATGCTCGGATGTGCTCGGTTTGTCACATCCATATCCACCACACTGGAATTTCGGTGAGATGAAATAGATGTTGGGAGCGGGTGGATCTCAGCGGTTGCTCTGCACTCGTCCATGTGAGGAATATGACAGGAACTATGTTGCTGCGTGAACAAAGCTCCCATGAGTCCTCGTCCTACCTACGTAGGAATTCCGGAACTAGAAGTCGAAGCCACGTAGTGAAAAATAGGAAGTTCTCCAAGTTCTATAAGCTCTAGCTCTCTTATATTTCATCCATCCAGACGACATTGAGGTCGCAAGGTATGGGTCTGATTGTACGATCTTGACGGAGGTGAGCACTGTCGATGACAGCAGACTTCCAACTTCCAACTACCACAAGATTCTAGAGGTCATATTCGACACCATGTTCATGTCGTCCGTTATTGCCACTGCTATCTGCAACAAGCTAAGATGTAGGAACAAAGACCTCAAGTTTTTAGCCGGCACCACTTGGGGTGCAGACCTTGTTGTTGTTGGTAAGCTATGCAGCTTCAGCTATGCAGCTTCAAAGCTATCAGAATGCTGCCCGGAGAACTACAAAAAGGTGCCTCCTCGTGTCATCAGTTGACCATCTACAGAGACAACGATTCTTTCTCGTCAGGAGGGATCGTCATGATCTACAAAGAGAGTTCCAACGTTACAAGAGAGAATCCCTAGATCAGCAAGCTTATCAATCAGGTTTAAATATCATTCACACAGGTGCAGTCGCAGATGTCATAAACAACTAAAGGGTGAATGCGGTCTTCCTATAGCAGACCACAATATCTTCCTATGAAAGAACACAAAAAGGTCTATAGAAAATCAAAAAACTCTGTAAATTATGAAGAAAAACAAGAGAATTACCCACCATATGGTGATTAGAATGGCTGTCACGGTAACACGCGAGTAAGTACTGCAACGAAAGCATACCATTTTATTGCCGTTCTGGAAGAATCTTCGTCTCCTCACGCAGATGGTCCACCGATGGCATGAGAAAGCACTATGTAACTCAGTAGTCACACGCGGTTAAGAAAATTTAGGTTTTGGGAGAAAGCGGAGAGGAAACAGCCCCACTGTACTCGTTCGTCCCCACTCTCAGCCAAAAACTCAATTTTCTTTACCGCAAATTTTGCGCGTGTGACTACTGAATAAATGTTCTGAAGATGGCGTTCTGTCAGGTTTTGAATGTTATTCCATTCCCGGGTAGCTTACCACAGACCGACCTATCGCGTTATATGTGAATTTTTAAGCTTTTCTTATCTGCACCCCAAGTGTTTCCGAATAGGAACTTGTTTCTATATCTCAACTTGTTGCAGATAGTTGTGAAATTCGCGGGCAATGTGAACATTCTCTCGAATGTGACCTCTAAAAACATTGGGTAGTTAGAGTTCGTAATTCGAACACCATCGGCCAGGACATAACGTAACGTCCTGACGCCACTGGCACGTGTTTGAGGCCCCAGTGGCAAGTGTTAATATATTCCGATTGTGCTCAAATTTGGCTATCTTAAAATCTATCAAAACTAAACACTTTAGGTTGGTGTCACCTATAAAATCCGACATCTATGTTTTAAAACCACCCTAATCGACAGTTTTTTGTCTCTAGTGAAAAAGAGAACATTTTGAGTTACTACCCTTTTGTTGAGCAGAAGCTCAATGAAAAAGAAAAAAATTATAAAGAAAATATTTTCCATTTCAAATTTTCTTAGAACAAGAATCCAGTCCCAGGTGCGATATAAATTGGTCCTGGGTTTTACTCCGCTTCGACACGGACCAAAAGAACCCGGAGCAGGCATTAAAAGATATGCTGCTCCCAACGCCGAAAACGATACAAATACAAACAAGTAACACGTAAAGAAAAGAAGTGTCAGTCGGCTTTGCCGATAAAGATATACCCTCAGTCTATGTGAATTGAAACTTTCATCTACGGGCAAATCGAGTGTATTTACGGTCCTTTCAGCGTTTTGTGGCCCTTTTTGGTCATTTGAACTTGCCGACAAAAATGTGAATTAGGATTAACGTTCAATAATATTGCGGAATGTACCGACATAGTCCATTATGAAGTGTTTCTTATTTTGGGAGTCATATCTTTCCGATAGATATTGCGCCTACTAGTCATTTCAGTAGGTCATCGTATAACTTTTGGGCCAGTATGCCTGAAAGCTTGGACTTGTCGACCCAAAACGTAATATCGCTGCAAACAGGACCGTATACATTTCCAAAGGATCTTCGAACAGAAACTAAACTCCACTTTCCCTAAGGAGAGGTCCGATATGGACCATTTTAGAAGTTAGACTAAATTGGGACCAAATATTAGGAGATCCAAAATGGCTGCACCGTTCAAGAGATAGCGTGCATGCCATTTTATTGACATTTTTTAAATATTGGGGGAAGTACCGGGAGTTGTGAACCGGTATTGCCCATCTTCGAACTGAAATTAAGTTTGGACAAAATATGACGAAAGCCAAATTTTGGACCAAATCGATTGATCAGTTCGAGGCTTATCGTGCTCTCCAGTCACTACATTTCGGCTGTTTTCTCAAGAAGTAAAAAAAACTTTTACCATTATAATGGAGGCAGCGAATGCAAGTTGCTTCATCAAAAATCAAATTCATTCGAGAGCAGGTCTTAAAGTGAACTTATCCGATTTTTTTTTATCTGATTAATATCTGGTAGATATATTAGGATGCGAAGAATGGACCACATAGGTCACTCCCTTCAAGAGTTATCGTGCCCACAATTTTTCCGAAAATTTTTTGTAGGGGAGGTACCTGAAAGTGGCTTATCTGCGAACTTATACTAAGTTTGGACAAAATATTACGAAGGCCAAATTTTGAACCGAGTCTGCAGATCCGTTCATAATTTATATTCCGCTCCAACCTTTCAGGCTATTTGCTCAGGAAGTATGGGGGGACAGTGAATACAAGTTGTTACAATAAAAATCAAAGCGATTCGAGAGCTGGTCCTAAACTGGAGGTACCCGAAGGAGTGGACAAATATAGTCCGTATTCGAACCTGATCTATACCAGGTAGATATATTAGGATGTGTAAAGCATGGACCTAATCGGTCACTACCTTCAAGAGTTATCGTGCGCACAAATTTTCCGAACATTTTCGAACTTTTGTGGGGGTGGAACCCGAAGGAGTGGACCGATATCTCCCATCTTCGAACTTAAACTAAGTTTGGGCAAAATATTACGAGAATAACCGTGTTACCAGCCAGACAGACGGACGGATATTGCTAAATCGACTCCAAATTTGATTTTGTCCAAACATACTTGGGGTCTAAAACCAATTTTGCGATGCTGAGGGTATAAAAATGTATACGGGGAATATACAAAAATATGGACCTATGTGGACGACTTTTGGTAAAGGAGTTTCGGGACCTCTGAGAACTTCAAATGTCATATTACAGCTAATACCGAAAATTGCGAGGTACCGTTCTATAGGGGCTATACCGTCTATGTTAACGATTTTTAGTGGAGAAGTTTCGTGACCACTGAAAACATCGAGTGTCAAATTACAGCTACTTCAGTTAAATCTTGCAATTAAAATCACCAAAATACCGAAAATCGTGGGGTACCGTTATATGGGGTTATACCAAAACGTTGACCTATACAGCCCATCTTCTGACTGGACCTGTCTGTCTTTTATCCTGATCAAGAATATATTTTATATGGTTGCAAATGATTAGTTCAATGTGTTCCAAACAGAAAAATAAACTTAATATACCCTCCATACTATTGGTGGAGGGTATAAAAATGTGTACACTTTAGTGACAGCTGCTGGCCGGAACACGTGTGTTGTATGGTTCCAGTTCAATCCGCTGCGAAGAAACCCCACTGCAGGGGATTGTTTTTATATTACAAATTATATCATTGTAATGGAAACCACAAAGACTACCTTCGGCAAAAATTACAAAACGATTTTCAAACTACCAAGATTGGAGGACAAATTACGATGAAGATGAACAAAGATTGGACCAAATTACTTCTGTTACTTATCGTGCTAACCAGCCTGACAGATCGACGGATGTGGCTAAATCCACTTCAAATTTTGTGAAACAGATTTGGTCTTAACATGTGTGGGGTCAAAAACGATTATTTTAAAGGAGCATGAGAAAAATAAGCATGAGACGATAACAAGATTTTATGTTATGTTAATTTACGTTATGTACTCACCACGGACTTCAAACTTGTAATCGATTTATTTTATAGATACGATTTATTTACTAAATATAGGCCTGGAATTGAGTGAATATCCTTAAAAGTAAGCTGGTATAATATTTGCAATGTTGTTGGATTTCTTTTTTGAAGGATCCATATTAGGATCGTCCAATTATTATCTAACTTATAAAATATTGAATAAATTATTAAAAATACAAAATTAATAAAATAATAAAAAATAACCTTCAACTAGCAGCCAGTCAATCAACTATGGCTTTAATACATATTGAACTTTCTTTAAGAGTCGTCCCGGTTTCCACCAAGGCAGACGGAATCTGAATTCTCTACCATCCTCCTCCTCTTCAGAATTGTCAGTATCTCGTTCTTTCTCCGGCTTCCTCCTTTCGCTCAAACCAAAATCTTCTTCATCCTCTCTGAAATTCTTGAATAACTTCCGTTGCAGTGGTTGTTGTTGTGGGGTTCTTGAGAGATTTCTATTTGCCTTGCGATAAGTGAACTCTTCCATAAACCTCTCTCGTTCATCATTCGTTTCGAAAGCTTTGATTTCTCTGCTATTTTTCTCCAAATTACTGTCATACGATTTGTATAAGAAACTATCTTCAGATGGTCCATTGTAACCTTTGTTGCCTTGCGATTTGTATAAGAAACTACTTTCAGATGGCGTATTAAAACCTTCGTTGACTTCTTCCTCCTGTTTTTGCTCAGACAATCCAAAGGCATTGACCAATTCTTTGCCCAAATACCTCAAGTTATGCCTGCCCGTATTGTGGGGAAATAAAAGAGTTTTAGAAGATTGTTCTCTCTCACCCCTCTCACGAAAATCTTCCAAATTATTTTCCTCCAACAATGAGGAATCGCCACGTTTGGAAAGTGGTGCAGGAGTTAAAATTTTCGGTATCGTGTCACTAAACCATGACTTATCCAAACCAGTGTGCACCTTTGCCACTTTTGGTTTTTCTGTTTTGCGATTTTGAAACTCTTCCCGGTTCTTTTTGCGACCACCCAAAGGGGCTGGTTTCACTAGATTGTAGGACAAGTCACTAAACCACTCAAATTGTTGGTTTTTCCCCTCCACTTCACGTTTTGGCCTTTCACGAGCCATTAACTTCTTATGATGCTTCTCCAAACCATTGACTTTGGCTTCACTTAGCAGCTTTGTTTTAGTCATCATCAGACTATTGTTGGGTTCAGGCCTATAAACCGTAACCGTAGATCTTTTCATGGGTAACAAATTCTCCTCACCGTCTTTCTTGCCAAACTTCTCTTCATATTTCCAGGCATTTCGCACAAATTCATTCATTGTCGGTCCCTGTATCAGCAATTCAAATGGTATTTTCTTCACCCTAGCCGTCTTTTGCATTCGTTCGATACACTGTGTATCGGAATTCTCGGCATTGCATTCGCACAAACACTCCTCACCGCAGTAGAAATTCAAACATCCGCACTGATCGCACAACGCTTTGCAATTTCGAATATTTTTAGTTTCATCCTCTGGCAGGTTTTGTTGTAGGGATCTCAGGTTACCACTACCACCGCTGCCGCTACTACTACTGGCCGTCGCCAAAACTATCACCCACACAATAAGTAATCCAATGGTATAGAGATACAGCTGTGTATTGCTTACAACCGTCATTGCCCTTTGCTTGATCTCCAGATTTGCGTCCGTTCGCTTACATTCTCTCACGCGGAATAGAATTTGTTTTCCGAAACGTTTTGAATTTTACTTTTTTGCTATTTATATGAACGTACTTGAGATTTTAGAATTTTATTTTACTTTTGCTTTGACAAGATTATCAACAAAAAGAAGTTCGAAGAAGAATCGAGTAAATACGTCGGCATTGACGAACTGTTGGTACTCTGTAAAATGTTAAAGTCTGATCATCAATGGGGCCAAATTAATGTTAAAATTACATTTTCTGAAAGAGGGTCTACAGAAAGGGTCTATAGAAGCACCGTTTCTCTCAGAAAGGGTCTATAGAAGTACCCTTTCTCTCAGAAAGGGTCTATAGAAGTACCCTTTCTTTCAGAAATAGTCCAAAGAAGCACCCTTTCTTCCAGAAAGGGTCTATAGAAGCACTCTTTCAGAAGGGGTCTATAGAAGCACCCTGTCTTTTAGAAAGGGTCTATAGAAGTACCCTTTCTTTCAGAAATAGTCCAAAGCATCACCCTTTCTTCCAGAAAGGGTCTATAGAAGCACACTTTCTTTCAAAAACGGTCTAAAGAAGTGCTCTTTCTTTCAGAAAGGGTCAATAGAATACCCTTTCTTTCAGAAATAGTCCAAAGAAGCACCCTTTCTTCCAGAAAGGATCTATAGAAGCGCTCTTTCTGCAAGAAAGGGTCTATAGAAGCACCC
The DNA here is from genome assembly GCF_047663935.1 of Musca autumnalis. Lineage (NCBI taxonomy): Eukaryota > Metazoa > Arthropoda > Insecta > Diptera > Muscidae > Musca > Musca autumnalis. The sequence goes on from NW_027411977.1 coordinate 23,070,244, forward strand.
TTTCTTTCAGAAATAGTCCGAAGCAGCACCCTTTCTTCCAGAAACGGTCTAAAGAAGTGCTCTTTCTTTCAGAAAGGGTCTATAGAAGCACCCTTTCTTTCAGAAAGGGCCTATAGAAGTACCCTTTGTTTCAGAAATAGCCCAAAGCAGCACCATTTCTTTCAGAAAGGGTCTATAGAACCACCCTTCCTTTCAGAAAGGGTCTACAGAAGCACCCTTCCTTTGAGAAAGGGTCTATATAAGCACCCTTTCTTTCAGAAAGGGTCTATAGAAGCACCCTTTCTTTCAGAAAGGGTCTATAGAAGCACCTTTTCTTTCAGAAAGGGTCTATAGAAGCACCATTTCTTTCAGAAAGGGTCTATAGAAGCACCCTTTCTTTCAGAAAGGGTCTAAATATGCACCCTTTCTTTCAGAAAGGGTCTATAGCAGCACCTTTTCTTTCAGAAAGGGTCTATAGAAGCACCATTTCTTTCAGAAAGGGTCTATAAAAGCACCCTTTCTTTCAGAAAGGGTTTATAAAAGCGCTCTTTCTTTCAGAAAGGGTCTATAGAAGCACCCTTCCTTTGAGAAAGGGTCTATAGAAGCACCTTTCCTTTCAGAAAGGGCCTATAGAAGTACCCTTTGTTTCAGAAATAGTCCAAAGCAGCACCATTTCTTTCAGAAAGGGTCTATAGAAACACCCTTTCTTTCAGAAAGGGTCTATAGAAACACCCTTTCTTTCAGAAAGGGTCTATAGAAGCACCCTTCCTTTCAGAAAGGGTCTACAGAAGCACCCTTCCTTTGAGAAAGGGTCTATAGAAGCACCCTTTCTTTCAGAAAGGGTCTATAGATGCACCCTTTCTTTCAGAAAGGGTCTGTAGAAGCACCCTTTCTTTTAGAAAGGGTCTATAGATGCACCCTTTCTTTCAGAAAGGGTCTATAGAAGCACCTTTTCTTTCAGAAAGGGTCTATAGAAGCACCATTTCTTTCAGAAAGGGTCTATAGAAGCACCCTTTCTTTCAGAAAGGGTCTATAGAAGCACCCTTTCTTTCAAAAAGGGTCTATAGAAGCACCCTTTCTTTTAGAAAGGGTCTATAGAAGCACCCTTTCTTTTAGAAAGGGTCTATAGAAGCACCCTTTCTTTTAGAAAGGGTCTATAGAAGCACCCTTTCTTTTAGAAAGGGTCTATAGAAGCACCCTTTCTTTCAGAAAAAGGGTCTATAGAAGCACCCCCTCTTTTAGAAAGGGTCTATAGAAGCACCCTTTCTTTTCGAAAGGGTCTATAGAAGCACCCTTTCTTTTCGAAAGGTTCTATAAAAGCACCCTTTCTTTCAGAAAGGGTCTATGGAAACACCTTTTTTCAGAAAGGGTCTATAGAAGCGCTCTTTCTTTCAGAAAGGGTCTATAGAAGCGCTCTTTCTTTCAGAAAGGGTCTATAGAAGCGCTCTTTCTTTCAGAAAGGGTCTATAGAAGCGCTCTTTCTTTCAGAAATTCTCTATAGAAGCACCCTTTCTTTTAGAAAGGGTCTATAGAAGCACCCTTTCTTTTAGAAAGGGTCTATAGAAGCACCCTTTCTTTAAGAAAGGGTCTATAGAAGCACCCTTTCTTTTAGAAAGGGTCTATAGAAGCACCCTTTCTTTTAGAAAGGGTCTATAGAAGCACCCTTTCTTTTAGAAAGGGTCTATAGAAGCACCCTTTCGTTTAGAAAGGGTCTATAGAAGCACCCTTTCTTTTAGAAAGGGTCTATAGAAGCACCCTTTCTTTTAGAAAGGGTCTATAGAAGCACCCTTTCTTTTAGAAAGGGTCTATACATGCACCCTTTCTTTCAGAAAGCGTCTACAGAAGCACCCTTTCTTTCAGAAAGGGTCTACAGAAGCACCCTTTCTTTCAGAAAGCGTCTACAGAAGCACCCTTTCTTTCAGAAAGGGTCTATAGAAGCACCCTTTCTTTCAGAAAGGGTCTATAGAAGCAACCTTTCTTTTAGAAAGGGTCTATAGAAGCACCCTTTCTTTCAGAAAGGGTCTATAGATGCAGCATGTCTTTCAGAATTGGTCTATAGAAGCACCCTTTCTTACAGAAATGGTTCAAAGAATCACCCCATCTTTCAGAAAGGGTCTATAAAAGTTGAGCCAAAACTACTCTGGTTTGTAGTGACACCTGACACACCTCCCTGTGATAGATGGAGGATGTTCTCCGAGGACAGCATTCACACGATAGTTGTTTATGGCATCAGTTCCACTGCAACCGTGTGCTTGATAGGCTTGTTGATCTAAGGGTTCATTCTTGTAACGTTGGACCTCTGTTTTTAGAAAATGAAAATCCCTCCTGAGATGCCTGGGTGAGGGGTGTCCTACATCACGGTAATACCCGAGCAAGTACTGCAATGAAAGCATGTAATTTTGTTGCTATACCGGAAGAATCTTTGTCTCCTCACGTAAGTGGTCCACTGAAGACATGAGGAGGCACCTGCTGCAGTTCTCAGGGCGACATTCTGACAGGTTTCAATATTTTTCCATCCCGTTGCACTTATATTGATACGACGGTTATGTATGGCTAATTATGACACTCTCCGCGATTTCTGGCTGGGGTGTCCTTATTGACCGTGCAAAGGGTAGAGCTATCAATCTGCTCAACCAGCACTAAACACCTCTGGAAAGACAATCAAGTCTTTTTATAGACAACTCACGACATCTCATAGAAAATCAGAAGATCTTCTCACAGAAGAACAAAAGGTCCTCTGATGGAAGACCAAAAAGTCTTCTTCTACAAAATACCAAAAATGCTCTGTAACCCCAAAAATACCGCTTACAGGAGATAAGAAGATTTTTCTATAGAAGACCATACAAAACCAGCAGTTTTCCCTATAGAAGGCCAAAGAGTCGTCTTACAGAAGATCAAAAGGTCTTGCTATAGATCACCAAAAGGTATTCTTACTGAAGATCCACAGGTCTTCCTATAGGAGATCAAAAGGTCTTTTCAAGAAGGCACCAAAAGATCTTCCTATTCAAGACAAAAACCAATCATTCCCTTTTTTGGTCGACCAAAAGGTCTTTGTATAGAAGACTTAAAGTTCTTCTTATAGAACACCAAAGGACATTCTCATGAAAGAACCAAAGTCCTTTCTATGGAAGTCCAAAAGGATTTTTCATAGAAGGACGAAAAGTCTTCCAATAGGAGACGAAACGTCTTCCTATAGAAGACCAAAGACCCACAACTCATTCCATAGAAAATCAAGCGGTCTTCGCATAGAAAATGAAAATATATTCGCATAGAAGGTCAAAAAGTCTCCTCATAGAAGACCCAAAGCCGTCGCGTAGAATACCAAGCTTCCTTTGATAATGTACCAGGATGTCTTCATATAGAAGAATGTCCTATGACCAAAAGTTCTTCTCAACTTACAATATGAAAGTCATCCTGTAAAAGACAAAAAGGTCTCCCTCTAGGTCTTATATAAAAAAAATGATCTTCACATAGGAAACCAAAAGGTGTTCTCGTAGAACGCGGGAAGTGGTTCTCATGTGGATAGTTTTTTAGCTTAAGTTGCAACTTGTATGTATGTATGCAACCAAAACCATACATAACCAAATTATTAATTCCAATACTATAGGGTATCATTAGTTTTCAAGAATATTCGTTTAGTGTCGAGTTAGCATTTTTATCACCACCAGTTGAATTTATCAATAAGAAAATTGAACGAGACAAATGTCTTCTTGCATATTTGTTTTCATGTTCTTGAAATTTTTTCCACAAAGTTTGGAATTTACATGACTCTTGTTGTTGTTGTTGCCGTGACATTGGCATATCAACGTAAAATTGAGGTTTACTCAATGAATTTTTAGTATTTATTTAATGTGCATCGCTTAAAGTGTTTTGAATTGAATAATGGAAATTGAAACAATACCGAACTCGTAATTATAGACACATTTTTAAGAAAAATATCTTTCAGAGTTTTGTTTCTAATTTATTTTTTAGGAAATAATAATATAACTCTTTTAGCCTTCAGGGTGAATCTTTTCCTATTATTTTTAGATGATTTCTCGTGTAAGATTCACAGCATTTACGTGCCTGTATTATGCTTCATTTTACCATGCGTTTCACCCTTGACTGAAGTTATTATTATGTGGTACCTTTGGTGATTCTAAAATATTTCTTTGTCCACAATAATTTTGTTTGGTATGATAAAGGTATATCTCCTTAGCATTAGATTCACTAAAATACTGCACATCCCTTTTGTGACACCTTTGACATTGAATTTTATTTAAAAATTGCACACAGTTATTTTACTAAAAAAAATCAGAAAATTTATTTTTTCGACCACATCTATTATGCCAGATAATATAACAAAGAATGTAAACGGAAATGCTGCAGAAAGTTTAGCGTCTCTTGCCTTTGCCCTTTTTGCCGCCACCACCACCACCGCCGGAAGTACTTTGTTGTTGTGCCTGTTGTGGTGCTTCGCCACCAGGTCTAGCCTGACGACTCTTCAGTTGGGGTATTTTACTTGCAACATGTAGCATAAATGCTTCACGACTGGTGAATTCAGGATTACAGAACGAACCGTCATCGTTACGCATTTGTACACGAATTCTTCCACGGAATTGTAATTCCTGAAAAATAAAGAAAGAAAAAATAATAAAAAAACATTAAAACAAAAATAAATAAAATCATGTAATATAGCCTGAATAACAAGGGGCGTCGTTTAACTACCGAAAGATGGAGCTACATATAGTAAAAATCAGAGCCACTCATCCATATGGGACCACATACGACCCAAGGGACCATTTAGACTAGAATAGGCGACCCAAAGGGCCATCTTCTCTACAATAGACGACCCAAGGACCAATATACTCTACAGTAGACGACCCAAAGGGCCATCTTCTCTACAATAGACGACCCAAGGACCAATATACTCTACAGTAGACGACCCAAGGGACCAATATACTCTATAGTAGACGACCCAAGGGGCCATCTACTCTATAGTAGACGACCCAAGGGGCCATCTACTCTATACTAGACGACCCAAGGGGCCATCTACTCTATAGTAGACGACCCAAGGGGCCATCTACTCTATAGTAGACGACCCAAGGGGCCATCTACTCTATAGTAGACGACCCAAGGGGCCATCTACTCTATAGTAGACGACCCAAGGGGCCATCTACTCTATAGTAGACGACCCAAGGGGCCATCTACTCTATAGTAGACGACCCAAGGGGCCATCTACTCTATAGTAGACGACCCAAGGGGCCATCTACTCTATAGTAGACGACCCAAGGGGCCATCTACTCTATAGTAGACGACCCAAGGGGCCATCTACTCTATAGTAGACGACCCAAGGGGCCATCTACTCTATAGTAGACGACCCAAGGGGCCATCTACTCTATAGTAGACGACCCAAGGGGCCATCTACTCTATAGTAGACGACCCAAGGGGCCATCTACTCTATAGTAGACGACCCAAGGGGCCATCTACTCTATAGTAGACGACCCAAGGGGCCATCTACTCTATAGTAGACGACCCAAGGGGCCATCTACTCTATAGTAGACGACCCAAGGGGCCATCTACTCTATAGTAGACGACCCAAGGGGCCATCTACTCAATAGTAGACGACCCAAGGGGCCATCTACTCTATAGTAGACGACCCAAGGGGCCATCTACTCTATACTAGACGACCCAAGGGGCCATCTACTCTATACTAGACCACCCAAGGGGCCATCTACTCTATAGTATACGACCCAAGGGGCCATCTACTCTATAGTATACGACACAAGGGGCCATCTACTCTATAGTAGACGACCCAAGGGGCCATCTACTCTATAGTAGACGACCCAAGGGGCCATCTACTCTATAGTAGACGACCCAAGGGGCCATCTACTCTATAGTAGACGACCCAAGGGGCCATCTACTCTATAGTAGACGACCCAAGGGGCCATCTACTCTATAGTAGACGACCCAAGGGGCCATCTACTCTATAGTAGACGACCCAAGGGGCCATCTACTCTATAGTAGACGACCCAAGGGGCCATCTACTCTATAGTAGACGACCCAAGGGGCCATCTACTCTATAGTAGACAACCCAAGGGGCCATCTACTCTATAGTAGACGACCCAAGGGGCCATCTACTCTATAGTAGACGACCCAAGGGGCCATCTACTCTATAGTAGACGACCCAAGGGGCCATCTACTCTATAGTAGACGACCCAAGGGGCCATCTACTCTATAGTAGACGACCCAAGGGGCCATCTACTCTATAGTAGACGACCCAAGGGGCCATCTACTCAATAGTAGACGACCCAAGGGGCCATCTACTCTATAGTAGACGACCCAAGGGGCCATCTACTCTATACTAGACGACCCAAGGGGCCATCTACTCTATACTAGACCACCCAAGGGGCCATCTACTCTATAGTATACGACCCAAGGGGCCATCTACTCTATAGTATACGACACAAGGGGCCATCTACTCTATAGTAGACGACCCAAGGGGCCATCTACTCTATAGTAGACGACCCAAGGGGCCATCTACTCTATAGTAGACGACCCAAGGGGCCATCTACTCTATAGTAGACGACCCAAGGGGCCATCTACTCTATAGTAGACGACCCAAGGGGCCATCTACTCTATAGTAGACGACCCAAGGGGCCATCTACTCTATAGTAGACGACCCAAGGGGCCATCTACTCTATAGTAGACGACCCAAGGGGCCATCTACTCTATAGTAGACGACCCAAGGGGCCATCTACTCTATAGTAGACGACCCAAGGGGCCATCTACTCTATAGTAGACGACCCAAGGGGCCATCTACTCTATAGTAGACGACCCAAGGGGCCATCTACTCTATAGTAGACGACCCAAGGGGCCATCTACTCTATAGTAGACGACCCAAGGGGCCATCTACTCTATAGTAGACGACCCAAGGGGCCATCTACTCTATAGTATACGACCCAAGGGGTCATCTACTCTATAGTAGACGACCCAAGGGGCCATCTACTCTATACTAGACGACCCAAGGGGCCATCTACTCTATACTAGACCACCCAAGGGGCCATCTACTCTATAGTATACGACCCAAGGGGCCATCTACTCTATAGTATACGACACAAGGGGCCATCTACTCTATAGTAGACGACCCAAGGGGCCATCTACTCTATAGTAGACGACCCAAGGGGCCATCTACTCTATAGTAGACGACCCAAGGGGCCATCTACTCTATAGTAGACGACCCAAGGGGCCATCTACTCTATAGTAGACGACCCAAGGGGCCATCTACTCTATAGTAGACGACCCAAGGGGCCATCTACTCTATAGTAGACGACCCAAGGGGCCATCTACTCTATAGTATACGACCCAAGGGGCCATCTACTCTATAGTAGACGACCCAAGGGGCCATCTACTCTATAGTATACGACCCAAGGGGCCATCTACTCTATAGTAGACGACCCAAGGGGCCATCTACTCTATAGTAGACGACCCAAGGGGCCATCTACTCTATAGTAGACGACCCAAGGGGCCATCTACTCTATAGTAGACGACCCAAGGGGCCATCTACTCTATAGTAGACGACCCAAGGGGCCATCTACTCTATAGTATACGACCCAAGGGGCCATCTACTCTATAGTATACGACCCAAGGGGTCATCTACTCTATAGTAGACGACCCAAGGGGCCATCTACTCTATAGTAGACGACCCAAGGGGCCATCTACTCTATAGTAGACGACCCAAGGGGCCATCTACTCTATAGTAGACGACCCAAGGGGCCATCTACTCTATAGTAGACGACCCAAGGGGCCATCTACTCTATAGTAGACGACCCAAGGGGCCATCTACTCTATAGTAGACGACCCAAGGGGCCATCTACTCTATAGTAGACGACCCAAGGGGCCATCTACTCTATAGTAGACGACCCAAGGGGCCATCTACTCTATAGTAGACGACCCAAGGGGCCATCTACTCTATAGTAGACGACCCAAGGGGCCATCTACTCTATAGTAGACGACCCAAGGGGCCATCTACTCTATAGTAGACGACCCAAGGGGCCATCTACTCTATAGTAGACGACCCAAGGGGCCATCTACTCTATAGTAGACGACCCAAGGGGCCATCTACTCTATAGTAGACGACCCAAGGGGCCATCTACTCTATAGTAGACGACCCAAGGGGCCATCTACTCTATAGTAGACGACCCAAGGGGCCATCTACTCTATAGTAGACGACCCAAGGGGCCATCTACTCTATAGTAGACGACCCAAGGGGCAATCTACTCTATAGTAGACGACCAAAGGGGCCATCTACTCTATAGTAGACGACCCAAGGGGCCATCTACTCTATAGTAGAAGACCCAAAGGGCCATATACTCTATAGTAGACGACCCAAGGGGCCATCTACTCTATAGTAGACGACCTAAGGGGCCATCTACTCTACAGCAGACTACCCAAGGGGCCATCTACTCTACAGTATACCAACCAAGGAACATGAGCCAATAGGCCATCTACTTTACAATGGACAAGTCAAGGGACCATCTACTTTATAGTAGAATAGAATAGACGAACCAAATTATATCTTCTCTACAGTAGACGACCCAAGGGACTATCTACTCTATTGTAGACGAACATGACCACAAATCATACTGGATGTATGTTGCTGAGTTTCTAGGTTTTTTTATCAACGGTTGCCTGTCGGAGAGCATTCACTTAGAAACAAAGGGCACATTCTTCGAGCTATTTAAAAGCATAACTTTTCTGCTCAAAATACCATTGAGTTGCAGGGACAATGCATTTCCGAGGCGGTGAACAGAAACATGCTGAGTTTGTTTTTGTTGCGAAACTGCGATGTTGTCTCGTATTCCCATGGCGGCGACCCGTCAGATAGCATTCACATAGAAAGGAAGCGCACATTCTTTGAGCTATTAAAGACACAATTTAAATGAAATTGTGATTATAAATTTCCTTCCTCAGGCTATTAGGTGTCATTTTCAGCGCCTCGGTTGTCTCAGCTCAATGTAATCCCTCTTTTATCTTTAATATTCAAGTAAATCGTGTAAACATATGTTCCCTTTCACTGAATAGCTCCAACTTCTAGTAAATCTCACTTTGAACCTTTGTTGTTAGACCAAAATAATCAAACTCCTCCCCACCCACTTGATACTAACCCTACTTTTCTCACGACAGTACTGTTTGTTCTCCACAGCTACTCGAATTTGGCTGGCAGCTAGTACATCACGTATCTCAGCATATGTGGGATTTTCAACACAATTTTCTTTGGGTAGACGACGTCCTTCCTGTCTGGTTTTCTTGCTATTAATATAGGCTGGGTAAATGCAAATCCATCTACGTGAAGGGGGACAAAGAAAAACAAAAACAACAATCATAAATTTGCATTACTCGAAAAGAACGAATTGCCTTACCTTTCCATATCACTATGCTTCATGGCCGGATGCCAATTGGTTCGAACTGGAGCAGCTGCAGCCATTTTCCAGTTAGTTTTTTCAAATAAATTTCACTTATTTATGTTTTTGGGGAAAATTTGTATGCTCCCCCGAATTTTGACACTTAAATTGTTGACACGTCGCTGATGTAGAGTAACAAAGTTGTTTGTAGCGAAAGTTGTATGAAGAGTCACCCTGTGTTTGTGATGTGATACAAAACAGCTGTTGCTCATAAAACAGAATAAATGATGTTGGCGTTAAAGCGTCAGGCGTATTGTATTTGTGTTTTGGCAGATTTCCTTAAATTACCTTAGAGGTAAAAAGCATACTTTATTTTTTCGAAAAGAGAATGATATGACTACGGGACTCTCAAATAAGTGAATAGTATATAAATGGACCGGTTCTCATATTTATTTCTGGTCTGTTCCTTTACTTTTAAAAGTGGTAAAACCGGCAAAAATAGTAAAAGTTGTAAACTGCTCTCATATGTATAGTATGGTGTCAGAAGTAAAGGAACGCTTTTCGAGTACAAAGTGGTAAACCTTGAAGATTCTTGCACGTAAAGGAAAAGAGCTACAGAGCTTTCATTTCACGTTCATAAGTCCCAATTTACATTGGGCGAGTTTACTTGCGGCAATTGTCATTTTGTAGGAGAGAGAGGTGAGGCATATGGTAACCCTTTGCCTCTCAGCACCCTCTCTCACCTACAAACTGACAATTGCCGCAAGTAAACTCGCCTAATGTAAATTGGGACTTACAAAGAGCATAGGAAGAATATATAGGAATAAACTAGTCTGTGTTTAGACACGCAAATTTCTCGGGAAAGTAAATTGAGTTTTTTGGGAGAGAGCGGAGAGGAAAGAGCTCCTCAATATTCTTTCCTACCCCCTATTGCCTAAAACCTGAATTTACTTTCCCGAGAAATTTGTGTGTCTAAACACGGACCTACAGTAGCTTCCGCTTACTCTTATGTTACACGCTAAAACTTTCATACGAAACTTTCCTATTATTTTGGGGTTCATAGATCGAGTTCCATACAAAAATAATTTTGTGAAATTACTGTAATGGGGAACTCGACCTAAGAACGCCAAAATAATGGGAAAGTTACGTATGAAAATTTCAGCGTGTAACATAAGAGTTATGGTAGAACAAAATTGAAATTACAAATAAGTCCCAATTTACATTAGGCGAGTTTACTTGCGGCAATTGTCAGTTTGTAGGTGAGAGAGGGTGCTGAGAGGCAAAGGGTTACCATATTCCTCACCTCTCTCTCCTACAAAATGACAATTGCCGCAAGTAAACTCGCCCAATGTAAATTGGGACTAAATACAGTTGCTGGATTTTTGTTCTATGAAAATTTGAAATGAAAAATATTTCCTTTATAATTTTTTTCATTTCACATTTTCATAGAAACAGAATTGAGCCCCAGGTCAACCAATTCAGGTATGAAATGTAATGAAAATAAACAATATATATTTAATTAAATGGGCCGACAGTGTTCTGCAGTGAATATCAGTGAAAGTCGTCCAGATTAAAGCTTCGTTCCCGTACTTTTTAATAGTAAAACTCGTAAAAGAGAGAAATAGAGAAAAATTGTTGTCACAAAAAAGTTTTTTCAAAAAGTTCGGGAACGGAAAAATGGAAAATATGTCAAAAAAACTGGAACAAATGTCAAAGTCGGCGTATCAGCCAATCAGACGCCGGCAACCATGTTACTATTTTTTTACTCGCCCAAATTTGTCGTGTAAAAAGTTTTTAAAGAGAGCGTCATTCAGCGCCATTTTTGCTTAAAGAGAAGTGAACATTTTACAACTTTTTTGTGTACGGGAACGCTTTTTCGAGTAAAATGTGTAAAAGTCGTAAAAATTGTAAAAACTTTTTAGTTCTGGAACACAGCTTAAATTTTATAGTTATAATAACATATCGTCGGCGTCATGCTTAAGTGCTCCATACGCCATTTGCCTGATTCGAGAAAAACTCAAGTTAATGTTTAAAGCCATACAGGATAAAAATGGTGCAATAATCCAATACTTTAAGAGCTCAGTTATACTTAACTAAACTCATAGAGTATATCAGTAGTTTATTTTAGCCATATATCTGTGATAGCCTAGAAGTTATGGTCAATTTTTATAATTGCAAAAAGATGTTGAATTGTTCCATGGAATCTTTTTTTCATGTTTTCGCAGTTTGTGTCACATGGAACATGTTTTGTCACATTTCAACCAAAACACTTTTTATCAATCGTGTTCCACCTCCCATATATGAAGTGCTACTGTGGAGTTTAAAAATCAGGACTTTAAATGAAACATTTATTTTTATCATAGAAATACAATAAGGACCATTATTCATGGTAGAACAAATATAAGGTAAAGTAAATACTACAACAAATACAACTCGAACAATAACCACAAAGGAATTTGTTTTTGTTTGTAACGTTACTGCCAGTTGTATTTGTAAACAAAACAAGAAAATGTGTATAAATTATTGGAATTTAAAAAAAAAAATAATAATTTTTCACATTTGGTTGAATATTTTGGAAAACATGAATGAAAATTCGTTACATTTTCAATTTTTATGTTTCCACATCATTCCACTAAATGCATAAATTCTCGCAGAAACTAGAATTCTTGCAAAAAAATTTGGGGTCGCTGGAAATTCATAGAAAAAGGAGACGCTGTTTCAATGTTTTGTTTTAGAAATCAAAGAAGCACATGTTTATTAGGGCTTTTTTTAACTTTAACAAAATGCCTCACATATTAACAAACGTTGTATCGCCTCTACAAGCGGGGATTTACTGCGCGGCTTATCGTTCGAACTTGGAGGAGGTTACATATCATTGAAGTCTTTCTGGGAAATGGTTTTTTCCGAATGATATATTTTTTTTCTCAAGAAATATATGTCCCTACTGTACATCGAAATAGAAATAAATGTATAAAATGTCATATGAAATTTGACACTAACGTTACAACCCGGTTCAGTCAGCTGTGTATTGCTGCTACCGTTTCTTATTTTACCATGACTCCTGGGGCTCAATTCTGTTTCTATGAAAATATGAAATGAAAACTTTTTTAAAGGAGAAAACTGTCAAATGAAAAAAATATAATGAGAATATGTTTCATTTCAAATTTTCATAGAAAAAGAATCCAGCCCCTGGTTTTTAAAAGAATTTTTTACAACTCATGGATTTTTATACCCTCAGCATTTATGCTAATGGAGGGTATATACATTTTCATACGGGCAAAATGTGCTTCATCGAAATAATGGTTTTAGACCCCAAGTATGTTTGGACGAAATGTTGACAACATGTAGTTGATTTAGCCATGTCAGTCCGTCTGTCTGGCTGGAGCGCACGATAACTCTCGAACAGATCAACCGATTCGGTCCAAATTTTGGGTATCGAAATATTTTGTTCGAAGATGGGTTATATCGGTCCACTCCTTCCGGTATCATTTTTAATGATTTTTGTATTAATTTTCTTGTTTTCATTGATTGACAGAGTCAATTTCTTCAAAAATTTCATTGACGTTTACACACAAAATGTATTTTCATTTCAAAATTTTATATTTTATTGCCTTTAAATTGGTTTTGAATTCATTGGTAATAAATACAATTTATAAATGAAATATTAAATAAGTTTCTCATCTCAGGAATCTGACTCGGCCCAATACATTTCCATATCCCAATCTACGTATTCAATTACGCTTTTGCATACTTCAAAGTTCGGAATGTTGGTGTACCTTGGCAATGTTCTCTTATATGATGGAAAACATTTTCGATGTTAAAATGGGTTGCATGGTACAAATACACAGGTAGCCGCATCGGCAATTGTTGGCAACATAAGATGTCAAAATTTGACATCAATTCAATGCAATTGACACATTATGTTACCATCAGCTGGCATGATAATGCTACCTGTATTATTGTACCATGATGGGTTGTTAGGAGTTGATATTTATTATTGATCAAAAAATTCATGGTAGAATAAAGTAAGGGTAGGCCACAGCTAACAGCTGATTACAATTTTTTTCTTTTTATGGCCTAATCTGTCAAAAGCAGGGTTGACATTTTGTACTATTTTTGACATTATGCAATCATAAAGGTAGATGTATCGCTGAATTGTTCCAACAAATAACTTCTGCTCTAACACTATATCTTGAAATTGAAAACAAGGACAAAAAATGTGTATTCGCGTGGCAAAATAAAATTGTTGATTATTTTAGCAAAACTTACGAATGAACAATTTATCAAATATTGATATTAATTTAAATTTGTTCCAAAAGTACGGGAATGTAAAAATTACAATTTTTGTAAAAATTCTGCTGATAAATGTATCTGCAAATCGGATACCAGCAATCACGATGTCAGATTAGCCAAACTTGTCAAGTAGAAAATAAGTGAATGACATTTTTTCACTGTCATAAATTTGGAAGAACTTTTGCTATTTTTGGAACACTTTTCCAACATGAATATTCTGGAGCCTAGCTAAAGAAATGTTTTTACACTATATGGCACTTTTAACATATAAAAAGTGAAGCTCTAAGTTCCATATGCTTTTGTAATACGGGATAGCTATCCAGGTACATCTACCATTATTATTGTACCATGACATTTGACGTTTTAAGCCATAGCTGCAGGGTGGCATTTCTCAGTGATTTTCATACCTGGCCTACCTCTACTTTATTGTACCATGAAAAAATTAAACTCTGTTTTGTTTTCATTTCAACATTTCGTTCTTCTTCTTCTTCTTTGTTTACTCATCCGTTATCATTCATCAAAACAATTTTGACGTTTTACGCCATAGCGACAGGGTTGTATTTTTTTGGAGATTCTCATACTTGGCCTACCTATGAATTATTGTACCATGGTACGTATCATGGTAGAATAATTCTTAGGTAGGCCACAGCTAACAGCTGATTACAATTTTTTTTTTGTTATGGCTTAATCTGTCAAAACCGTGTTGACATGCAGAGTTGATATTTATTATTGATCAGAAAATTCAACTCTGCTTTGTTTTCATTTCAACATTTCGTTCTTCTTCTTCTTTGTATACTCATCCGTTATCATTCATCAAAACAATTTTGACGTTTTAAGCCATAGCGACAGGGTTGTATTTTTTTTGGCGATTCTCATACCTGGCCTACCTATGAATTATTGTACCATGGTACGTATGTAATGTTGTACATGGGAAAGTTCGAGTTTTCTTAGGAATCTATATATACATCCCAATCTTATCTCCTTCTCCTCTGCAGTAGAATTATTGTCTTCTGTGAACAATTTGCAAAATACAATCATATTTTCTAAGTATTTTCGTGTCGCACGTAGGCTTGCGATTAGTTGCATTTGTCGTTCTTATGCTATGTTTACATTTACGAAATCCACTCGATTTCATCTGTCAAATCCATAGGTTAAACGTCAAATGAAATCCAATGGATTTCAGATGAGATTTCATTTGACGTTTGAGCTATGGAATTGACAGATGAAATCGAGTGGATTTCGTAAATGTAAACTTAGCATTATTGTCCTTGATTGTTCTTGTTGCTATTGCCGCAGCAGGACTTGTTCTGCTACCCGTTGCAGATATGTAAGGTTCATTGCAACTCTTACATTGAACAATGCCGTATATTTTTCTATATCGAAAGTATCGTATGTATAACTACTTTGCAAAAATGCAATGCTTTGTTCGAGGTTAAATCTTTCCAAATTCACGTGGTTGAAATTTACATCTACCCTGGCGTAGCTTACTGAGTTTGTTGAAAATGCACGAGCTAGGGAGGCAAGCATGTGAGCAAGATCAATTCCCCAATAAATATGCCGTGCTTGGTCTACGTTTAAATCTCCTTGTTGCACTTCAGAGATCAGCGTAAGATTGCAAGAATATACATCGCAGGCATTGAAAATTACTGTCAAACCTATGCTAGCTGCTATAGCGTAGCACATTGGGAAATATGGTCTAATTTCCTCAGCGGTGTAGACTGACCGACCCACGGTACCGATATATATTTCCCATTCGCTGTGCAGTCCGGACAGCATGAAGCAGCACCGGTCCGCTGTGTTGTTATGGCGTCGGAGGAGAGAACGCAAAGTTTTTCTTCCACTGTTTTTCCAGTAAACCATTGACTAATACATGCTAATGTTGACTCAGTGAACCCCATTTGGCATTGTGGGTATAGTTGTCCCTCTATGCATTCTAATTCGTGTGTAGCGAAACCCAAACGCTGCTGCTTCTTTATATAGCCGACCCTTGACGTCAATGCATCGAAGACAAGTATTTCTTTCTCGTGGATGACGAATGGTTCACCGTGGATTCCCATCGACAAATTATAGAATACTTGCTGGTTGGAAACCATTTCTATAATTTAATAAAAATAATAGGCCATGTTAGCTCGATTAATCCAATTAATTAAAAATAATATTAGTTGTTATTTATTTCGCTATGATTGTGTCGGGTGTCCCTACTAAAACGCAATTTTTAAATTTTATTAATGCATATAATGGTGAATTATCTAACAATATCCCAATTTCAAAGGGTGTAATATTATGTTTACATTTACGAAATCCACTCGATTTCAACTGTCAATTCCATTGCTCAAACGTCAAATGAAATCCAATCGATTTCAGATGAGTTTTCATTTGACGTATACACAAAGGAATTGACAGATGAAATCGAGTGGATTTCGCAAATGTAAACCAAGCATAAGGCAAGGATGTATTTTGTCACCACTTCTGTTCAATCTTGGTCTGTTCCTTTACTTTTAAAAATGGTAACAGTGGCAGAAAATGGTAAAAGTGGTAAACTGCTATCATATAAATGGTATGCTATTAAAAGTAAGGGAACACGTTACAGGTTAAAAATGGTAAGAAATGGTAACCTCAGGCACGTAAAGGAACAGAGCATCTGTATTCGGAAAAAATATTTCAAGAGTCAATAGCTTCCAAGAACATTGGTATTAGTATAAACAATACCCTCATCAATAACGCGCTGATGACACCACATTACTGGCAAGCAGCTTAGCAGGATTACAACGACTAGTAGATGTACTTATGAAGACTAGTGAAAAATATGGATTAAAAATCAACATAAGAAAAACAAAATACACAGTCTTACATAAGTATACGTACGCCCCATAAATCTCGGGTTTTAGAAAAAGTAATGATATTTATGAAATTCCAAGTACACAGGTTTATTTTGTCTCACTAATAAACAATATTTAATACAACAAAAGTATATTCCATAATATAAATAACGGTAAATTTTACAAAAACCAAAAAATGATACTTACAAAAGTATACATACGCCCCAAGGAAATATGAGTATTATCGTACAATTTATGGAATTAGCAGCAAAATTTATACATTTTATTGTTTTGGTGAATGTGTCTGGGTGTCCGAGATATATTTTAGAGAAAAAAAAATTTTTGGGTGTTAAGTGCCGTTATTTAATGCCAAACTTCTTGTATAGCTCGTTAAAGCGGACCCTTGCTGATTTCTTTCCGTTTTAGGTATTTGAGTATACAAAAGCCACAATATTAGTGTCAGATTATAGATTATGAGATCCTAGAAAGCTTTTTAGTTGACCTTGTGCATAACACACCTTCCTGGATGTCGATAAATTCACATTTTTCCTGGGATATCTCAGGAAGTTAATAGATTCCTCGGAATTCTTGGCTCAAATTACATACAGAAGACCTTGAATTGTGTTTTAATATGGCGTTATATAATCCTTGGACACTAATTGAATCAAAAATGTACAATTATCCTATACTTTCCGACCCTATATTGACGGTAATGGTTATAATGCGAAAACTACGTTGACCACAGTGTAAATTTCATGCTTTTTGGTAGTGATTATATTTTGATGCTTTGGGAGCAGGTTTTTAACAGAATATTTCACATTTCTGATTCAATTGGTGTCCAAGGATTATATAACACCATATTAAAACACAATTCAAGGTCTTCTGTATGTAATTTGAGCCAAGAATTCCGAGGAAACTATTAACTTCCTGAGATATCCTAGGAAAAATGTGAATTTATCGACACCCAGGAAGGTGTGTTATGCATACGGTGACCAATATTTTGGGATGAAAATAGAGTACACATACTAGGGCTACTACATAAGTTTCGGGGCTTGACAAGAATGCCAGGCGTCATTTACCATTTCCATTGAAAAGCTTAATATTTTCTAGCATAAGCGTACTCAATACGGTTTGGCGTACCACGTATTGCGTTTTTTACAGGACTTAAAGAATTAATTTCCATAAAAAATATGGAATTTACTTGTGAACATTTTCGCCCAACTATTTTTCACAATTTTCTACGCGATGACGACGCGATGAAGCAACATCCTATAGGCAGTAGTCAATAGCGTTACGTAGTCTCAGTTGGATACGAGAAATTATGCTGTAGTCGGAGACTGAGTCGAAAAAATAACTTGGCTCCAACCCCGGGCAACAATTTTTTCTACATTTATCAAAAATGAATTTCAAGAACTTTTTTCTTCCAATTAATACTCTACATCAAACTTAAAATTTAAGACAATCGAATTAGAGTTTCATATTCCCGAGCGATATTCTGTACACTTCAGAACCTCTTACGCAGAGTTTCAAATTTCAGTGTTCTTGCATTTTTATTATAATCGTAGGAGTTTTAAACAAAGAAGTTTTGTAGTTGTGTATGTTCTTTTCAAGGAATACCTCAGAAAAAGACCAACATAAAGGAAAAAGTTGGAAACTTGTGTATATTTTGTTCATATTGAGTGCTATTAGAAATTATTCTCGCAGTCGAATCCGGAGTCGGAGTCGAAACAAAAATGGCTCGACTCCGAAAAGTTGGTAGACACGTAAAAGGTTTGCCGTAAAGTAAATTGAGTTTTTATGAAATTGATTTTAGAGGATCTCTATACTTCGCGCTCTCTACCAAACAATCAATATATTTTACGGCAAACTTTGTACTTTCAAGAGAAACGACATCATTTGTCAGACCAGGTGACACGATGGTTATGTCTGTGACACTTGCCGCTAATTCTGGAAGGGGCGTCCTCATTGGCCGTGCCAAACGTAGAGCTCTATCCCGAAAACTCAATTTACTTTACCGAAAAATTTGTACGTATGACTACTGACATAGCTCTGTGAAAAACTGGTTTAATGAATTCAATCGTAGTGAACGCTTGCTCAGCGAAGAAAGTAGTAGGGGTGGTCCATAAACTGCCGTTGTGACAGTAAACATTGAAGCCGGGAGTAAACTGATAATGCAAGATCGCCATGATAGAGACATCCTTGGACATTTCTTTCACCGGCTTACAGTCCATACTGCATGAAAACCTGGCAAAAAAAGTTTCTTATCGATGGATTGGTGCAAGTAATTTCAAATACGATCGCTGAATAAGCCTTATACGATGCGTATGAAACGACTGATTTCATTTCAACAGCGACAATATTTGGTTAAATTTCTGCCTAGGTTTCTCGGATTTCATTGTATTACTTTTGTATTCACATGTATTTGTAAAACAAATCAAAAATAGAGGACATAGAGCACATATGATGAAAATAGAGGACAAATAGAGTACGTTGAAAAAATAGAGTACGGGCACCTAAAATAGAGTACTGTCCTCTATAATAGAGTACGGTTGGTCACCGTAGTTATGCACAAGGTCAACTAAAAAGCTTTCTAGGATATCAAAATCTATAATCTGACACTAATATTGTGGCTTTTGTATACTCAAATACCTAAAACGGAAAGAAATTAGCAAGGGTCCGCTTTAACGAGCTATACAAGAAGTTTGGCATTAAATAACGTCACTTAACACCCAAAAATTATTTTTTTCTCTAAAATATATCTCGGACGCCCAGACACATTCGCCAAAACAATAAAATGTATAAATTTTGCTGCTAATTCCATAAATTGTACGATAACACTCATATTTCCTTGGGGCGTATGTATACTTTTGTAAGTATCATTTTTTGGTTTTTGTAAAATTTACCGTTATTTATATTATGGAATATACTTTTGTTGTATTAAATATTGTTTATTAGTGAGACGAAATAAACCTGTGTACTTGGAATTTCATAAATATCACTACTTTTTCTAAAACCCGAGATTTATGGGGCGTACGTATACTTATGTAAGACTGTGTATATGATTATCAGCAGAAAACAGGTGGATAGTAATGTACCAATGGTATAAATAACACACAAATAGAAAGAGTAAGAACATATACAGTGAATCACCGTCAAAAGTATCCACTTCACTTTCTTTCATTAAAACTGCGATTGGTAAGAATTGGTTAATGATAACGATTTCGTTCGTTTTTATATTTTTACATTAGTGTCTTAACACGTTCGCGGACGTGAATGCTATAGCATTCCGATGCAAAATGACGTGAATGCTATAGCATTCACATTGTCAGTCAATTTTTGTTCATTTACTTGTATACAATCTTAAGTTCTGGTGATTAATATGCATAATACGATTTATTTCAACAAGATACATTCTATAATAAATAAAAAATAACAATAATAATCAATAATTAATAAATAAAAACAAAAAACTAATTTCGAAAATAATTGGGTGTCAATTTTTTCACCTCTCTGAATTTGCTTGCGTCCGCGAACGTGTTAACTTAAATATAATGAACTAAAATTAACGAAATTCGGGTAAATTTAGATAAAAAAATAAAAATGCTTAAACAACATCGATTTCTACCTCACAGTGAAAAGTATGCACTCTAATGCTAAGTTTACATTTACGAAATCCACTCGATTTCAAATGTCAACTTCATAGCTCAAACGTCAAATGAAATCTCACCTGGATTTCATTTGACGTTTAATCTATGGATTTGTCAGTTGAAATCGAGTGGATTTCGTAAATGTAAACCAAGCATAAAAGTTTCATGAAACAAAAAGAACTTTTTAGGGTTTCAGCCCTTGGTATGACATACTTTATTATCCTTTACAGCTTTTAGCACGTTTTGGCAAAAATTTAACAAAATTTCGGTGCACGATATCTGAATTTTTCCCCATCCTTACTGCAAGGCATTTTTCAGGGTTCCTATACTTTAGATGTTACGATTTTTTATATTTGTCTCCAAAATACTCCATAATTTATCTATAGGATTCAAATCCGGGGATCGGGGAGGTGTTTGAATCACTTTTGGACAGTTACATAGCATCCATTTTGGAAAAATATGTGATTTGTGCTCGGGCTCATTGTATGTATCGGCGCCTAAATTTCCAATTATCCTTTCAGAATGTTTATATAATACATTTTATCCTTAATTCCTTCGATAAAGACACGACTTCATACACCGGAAGCACTCAGACAACGCCATACCACAACAGAGTCTCCTCTGTGCTTTACTGTTGAAATTGTGTGTTTAGGGTCCAAGGCGGTATTTGCCCCATGACATACCTTAATTTTTCCATATGACCAAAACAGGCTAAAGTTGTCTTCATTGCTTTCATTGGCAGCCTGTTTTTTTATATGGACCAATTAAGGTATGTCATAGGGCAAATACCGCCTTGGGCCCTAAACACACAATTACAACAGTAAAGCACAGAGGAGACTCTGTTATGGTATGGCGTTGTATGAGTGCTTCCGGTGTATGAAGTCGTGTCTTTATCGAAGGAATTAAGGATAAGATGTATTATTTAAACATTCTGAAAGGATATTTTGAAATTTAAGCGCTGAAAAAATGGGATTTGGGACAACATTCCAATTTTATCAATATATGAGCCCGAGCACAAATCACATATTTTTCCAAAATGGATGCTATGTAACCGTCCAAAAGTGATTCAAACACCTCCCCGATCCCCGGATTTGAATCCTATAGATAAATTATGGAGTATTTGGAGTCAAATATAAAAATTTTAACATCTAAGGTATAGGAACCATGAAAAATGCCTTACAGGGAAGATGGGGAAAAATTCAGATATCGTGAACCGAAAATTTAGTAAAATTTTTGTCAAAAAGGGTAAAAGCTGTAAGGGATAACAAAAGATGCCATACTAAGGGCTGAAACCCTAAAAAAATCCTTTTTGTTTCATGAAAATTTTAGAGTGCATACTTTTCACTGTGAGGTAGAAATCGATGTTGTTTAACAATTTTTATTTTTTATCTAAACTTACCTGAATTTTGTTAATTTTATTTTATAATATTTTAGTTAAGACACTAATGTAACAATATAAAAAAGAATGAAATCGCTATCATTAATTAACTCTTAGAAATCGCAGTTTTAATGAAAGAAAGTGAAGTGGATACTTTTGACTGTGATTCACTGTAAATATCTAGGAGTACAGATAAACGAACAATGGGATATGTTAAGTGAAATCAAATGTCGAATTGAAGCAGCGAGAAACGCATTTTCTAAATATAAGAGAACGCTGACCAGCCATGATATAAGTCTATTAACAAAAATGCGTTTTGTCAGATGCTACATATTTTCAGTATTATTATACTCTGCCGAAACCTGGACGCTAAAGCTAGCAGACGAAAAACGAATTCATTCTTATGAAATGTCGATTTATCGCCTAAAAAAATTCGCTGGACAGACCGCGTTTTAAATGAAGAAGTGCTACGACGGATGAATATCGAACGAGAAGTTATACGCAATATAAAAAGCCGAAAAACATCCTACTTAGGACATGTAATGCGTAATGAAAAATATAAGCTGCTCCATGCCATTATCCAAACAACTATAGAGGGAAGAAGACCGAGAGGCAGAAAAGAAACATCGTGGAAAATAAACATCCAAGAATGGACGGGTCTACTAGACGAAAGAAGCCTCCTGAATGCCGCAAAGAATAGAAACCTCTCTATAATATAATAAATCATATATATGTACATATATATGCATATTGAATTGTTAACAATGTAGCACATAATTGTATGATCGCTAACACCCTAATACGGGTTGGCAAATAAAGAAGAAGAATGCATATAAAATTTTCTTTTTTTAATTTCAGAACTTTGACAAATAAGAAATATAAGACAAGAGTAAATAAAATTGTAAAAAAATTTACAATTAAAAGTTTTTGCTAGTGGCAAGTCCATTAAAATAAAAAAGGCAATACTGTACATGTACAGTGATTTGTACAGAACACTACATAACCTTAACCAACAACATAACCTTAACACCATTACTCTTGATGCCACACCAGCTGAATTATGGCAAAAGCCAAATAAATCTTAAGTACTTGGAGTATTTTCATAGTACTTTGAATTATCTTCAAATAAATTCAAATTGGTGTGTTTCTCCTGCTGTTGGTAATTTCGAATTTGATGATGGTGGTGAGAATACAACCAATATCAGTGATGGTGGTGAGAATACAACCAATAATAGTGGTGGTGGTGAGAATACAACTAATATCAGTGATGGTGGTGAGAATACAACCAATATCAATGGTGGTGGTCATGTCAAATTGGATGATGGTGTTGAGAATACAACAAATATCATTGATGGTGGTGAGAATACAACCAATATCAATGGTGGTGGTCATGTCAAATTGGCTGATGGTGGTGAGAATACAACCAATATCAGTGATGGTGGTGAGAATACAACCAATATCAATGGTGGTGGTCATGTCAAATTGGCTGATGGTGGTGAGAATGCAGCCAATATCAGTGATGGTGGTGAGAATGCAACCAATATCAGTGATGGTGGTGAGAATACAACCAATATCAATGGTGGTGGGCATGTCAAATTGGCTGATGGTGGTGAGAATGCAACCAATATCAGTGATGGTGGTGAGAATACAACCAATATCAGTGATGGTGGTGAGAATACAACCAATATCAATGGTGGTGGTCATGTCAAATTGGCTGATGGTGGTGAGAATGCAACCAATATCAGTGATGGTAGTGAGAATACAACCAATATCAGTGATGGTGGTGAGAATACAACCAATATCAATGGTGGTGGTCATGTCAAATTGGCTGATGGTGCTGAGAATGCAACCAATATCAGTGATGGTGGTGAGAATACAACCAACATCAGTGATGGTGGTGAGAATACAACCAATATCAATGGTGGTGGTCATGTCAAATTGGCTGATGGTGGTGAGAATGCAACCAATATCAATGATGGTGGTGAGAATACAACCAATATCAATAATGGTGGTGATGTCAAATTGGCTGATGGTGGTGAGAATACAACCAATATCAGTGGTGGTGGTGAGAATACAACTAATATCAGTGATGGTGGTGAGAATACAACCAACATCAGTGATGTTGGTAATTTCGAATTGGATGATGGTGGTGAGAATACAACCAATATCAATGGTGGTGGTGATGTCAAATTGGCTGATGGTGGTGAGAATACGACCAACATCAGTGATGGTGGTGAGAATACAACCAATATCAATGGTGGTGGTCATGTCAAATTGGCTGATGGTGGTGAGAATGCAACCAATATCAATGATGGTGGTGAGAATACAACCAATATCAATGGTGGTGGTCATGTCAAATTGGCTGATGGTGGTGAGAATGCAACCAATATCAGTGATGGTGGTGAGAATACAACCAATAATAGTGGTGGTGGTGAGAATACAACTAATATCAGTGATGGTGGTGAGAATACAACAAATATCAATGGTGGTGGTCATGTCAAATTGGATGATGGTGTTGAGAATACAACAAATATCAGTGATGGTGGTGAGAATACAACCAATATCGATGGTGGTGGTCATGTCAAATTGGCTGATGGAGGTGAGAATGCAACCAATATCAGTGATGGTGGTGAGAATACAACCAACATCAGTGATGGTGGTGAGAATACAACCAATATCAATGGTGGTGGTCATGTCAAATTGGCTGATGGTGGTGAGAATGCAACCAATATCAATGATGGTGGTGGGAATACAACCAATATCAGTGATGGTGCTCATGTCAAATTGGATGATGGTGGTGAGAATACAACTAATATCAGTGATGGTGCTCATGTTTTTGATGAAGTGTCTAGCATCGGTCCTCCGCCAAAACGGAGATCTTACGGTTTGGAAGACTTGGAACATTTTTCCCAGGGTCATGATTTTACAAAGCAAATGAATAATGCGGTAAACTATTGCCTTTTCTCGCGGAGGAAAACGGAAGAATGTGCATTAAAATTCAACGTCCCGGAAACAGAACTAAGAACAAACGTATATGAAAGGCGAAAGGATCTAGGATTTTAGCACGTTTTTTTATTTCTTATCCGAATGGATTCAAATTTTGGATCTGACCGTTTTGAGGGTCAATTTTTCGATATTTGGGTTACAAAATTCCACTACAGGTTCTGGACTATAAACATAATTAGAAATATAAGTTTTGAATAGCCACACATTATATTTGAATATATTTTATAGTTTTTAGTCCATTATTCAGTATATACAGACATAAATTGGCAATATTTGTGTGGTAAAAAAGCTTCTGTAGAAAATCATCCAAAATATTGACCGTCTATGGGGGTATATCAAAACGTCGATCTATACCTATGAATTTCTTGCGGAATGCTTCTAGACTCGAAGAACATAAATACCAAATTTCCGATATTTTTCTTGTGGAATATTTTATAACCCCATGGAAGACTAAATAAAAAATGTCAGTCTTTGGGTGGGATATTTAGAGGGGAAAGTTGAATATCCCGAAATGAAGACTAAATATCTAATTTCAACCATTTATATGTATGTCTGAATATTTACGACAAGAACAGATGACGACAAGAGCATAACTTCAGTCGCTTTCGATGATACAGAGTTGGATATGGAGTTGGAGTACGAGAAAATACCAACAAAACGTCAAATTATAGACGCGGCCATTAGGAATACATAGATTCATGTCATAAAAAGTTAAACACTTCCATGGTATCCATTGCCAATGAATACAAAATACATATTTACTGGCCCAAATTTAGCTTCGTTCAAGAACTAAAAATTTTTACACATTTAACACATTTTGCACATTTTCCCCGAAAATGCGTTCCCGTACACCAAAAAAGTTGCAAAATGTTCACTTCTCTTTGAAAAAAAATGGCGCTGAATAGCTTTCTCTTTAGAAACTTTTTACACGACAAAAGCTTCGTTCCAGTACTTTTTTAATGATAAAAGTGATAAAGTGTCAAAAGAGCAAACTATCGTAAATGAGTTCCACATACACAATTTTCCAAAATGTACGGGAATGGCAGAAACGTCAAAAAAACTTGGACAAAATGTCAAAGTCGGCGAATCAACCAATCAGTAGTGCGATTCTCTAAATCATTTTTTGAGTTACCGACAAAAATCGGTAAAATTAAAACGCGAAATTATGAATGAAAAGTTTAAATAAAAGTTAACAACACTAATGCTATCGGTAGAACTTTACGACTGCTATTTATTCGTCGATAACGTACCGAAAAACATCGGTAATTACCGAAATTAAAAGCATTTTAATTTTAACGACAAATGTTGGTAACTCAAAGAAATGAGCTAGAGAATCGCACTACAGAAGCCGGCAAACATGTTGCACATTTTTGCTCGCCCAAATTTAGCTTCGTTCCAGAACTAAAAAGTTTTTACACATTTAACACATTTTGCACATTTTTCACCGAAATGCGTTCCCGTACACCAAAAAAAGTTTCTCTTTAAAAACTTTTTACACGACAAATTTGGGCGAGTAAAAATGTGCAACATGTTTGCCGGCTTCTGATTGGTTGATTCACAGTTTTTTGACGTTTCTGCCATTTTTTCGTTCCCGTACATTTTGGAAAAATGTGTATGTGGAACTCATTTCCGACAGTTTGCTCTTTTGACACTTTTATCATTAAAAAAGTACTGGAACGAAGCTTTTGTCGTGTAAAAAGTTTCTAAAAAGAAAGCTATTCAGCGCCATTTTTGTTCAAAGAGAAGTGAACATTTTGCAACTTTTTTGGTGTACGGGAACGCCTTTTGGGGGAAAATGTGAAAAATGTGTAAAAACTTTTTAGTTCTGGAACATAGCTATTGTTGTTTAAACCACTTAGTCCCAATTTACATTAGGCGAGTTTACTTGCGGCAATTGTCAGTTTGTGGGTGAGAGAGGGTGTTGAGAGGCAAAGGGTTACCATATACCTCACCTCTCTCTCCACCAAACTGACAATTGCCGCAAGTAAACTCGCCTAATGTAAATTGGGACTTAACGTCTGGGTACATAAAGGGCTGAGTACATAAGCTGCCTTGGCTGCTTACCTTGCTTGCTTCTGATAAAAGAAAAAAAAAGGACAAACCAGTTCGAAATTTTCTCGGCCTTCTTTATTCTTTTATTTTTATTATGTCAGAAATGGAGCAGTGTGCGAAGCAGCTTATGCCTCTCCTGAATGCCTGCTTCATTTCTGACATAATAAAAATAAAAGAATAAAGAAGGCCGAAACCAGTCTTAGGAGTAATCAGTTTTGGTGATGAGTACTCTGGGTACCAAACCATCTTTCGTAAAACTACGAAAGCAAAATCCAAAAAAACAAAGAAAGGCCGAGCAAATTTCAAACTAGATTGCCCTTTTCTCTTTTATTCTTTTATCAGAAGCAAGCAGGCGAGGCAGCTTATGTACCCAAGCCTTTAAGG
This sequence comes from Musca autumnalis, assembly GCF_047663935.1. Taxonomy (NCBI): domain Eukaryota; kingdom Metazoa; phylum Arthropoda; class Insecta; order Diptera; family Muscidae; genus Musca; species Musca autumnalis. The sequence continues at coordinate 23,097,185 of NW_027411977.1, forward strand.
TGCAAACACAATGAAATATGGCGCTTACTTCACGCTCATAGTTCTCCTGCAATCAGGCCTTCTTTTAAAAGTGCCAAAAACTTTGGAGGGTGATATAGGTGCATACTAGAGTAATTTTCCATACTAGAGTAAAGTTCCATACTAGAGTAATTTTATGAAATTACAGTAGTGGGGAAATCGATTTAAGAACCCCTAGTCGGAGACTAGCAGTCCATTGTGTTCATCCTGAAATTAAATAAGAAAGGGGGTAGAAGGGGAAAGGAAGAGAGAAAAACAGGAAAGATGTAGATGGAGAAGAAGTAATTAGTTGAACTTTTATAGTCTATGATGTCCCGCCCCATAGCCACTATGGACTCCTGCAGTAAGTAAACAGGGCTGAAGGGATAAAGGAGGAAAACTATGAGAGATTACTGCTCTGTTCCAGTACCTACAAGAAGCTACTATTTTTTATTACGATAACATTTTTTCTTTTATGTTATCGGAAAAAATAGTAAAAATTAGTAGATTCTTGCAGTACTGGAACAGACCAATCATCTCATGCACATCAAACATCCTGTGTCTTTTGATAGCAACCTGGCTATCCACGTAGGCCGTGACTATACTATCTGCAAGTAGTTTTAAGGCTGGCAAAGACATATGAAAAACACAGCAATTGTCGTTAAGTTTGTACGAGCGTCTGATGTTCAGTTGTTCACGACACACACCAGATCGGACGCCTTCTTCCGAAATGTAGTCAGTTTCGCTTCCCTTGCCACTAAAGGCCTGCGTACATAAGCTGCCTTGCCTGGTTGCCTTGCTTTCCTGCTTCATTTCTGACATAATAAAAATAAAAGAATAAAGAAGACCGAGCAAATTTCGAACTGGGTTGCCCTTTAAATTTTTATTCTTTTATCAAAAGCAAGCAAGGTAAGCAGGCAAGACAGCTTATGTACTCACCCCTTAAGCTCTAGGCTCAGATCGAGCGCCTTATGCCTCAGGGACATTGGTATGCTTAATACTGTACTAGAATATCCAGAGGTTGGATGTTCAGTATGACATTCCGAGTTGCCTGTGTGATGAGATGGGTCAGGACCACTGTCCCATACAGCCAGTATATTACATGCGGTCTGAGACCCCAATTTTTTGAAATGGAGTTCTTTCAAGAATGAAGTGCATAAAGGCCCCTCAAGCTGAAAACACATCCAACGTTTGAGTAAAGTTTTGTGTCATTTTGTGTAGAAGAATAAAGAAAAATTTAAACTTGGCACCACTTTGTTTTTAATTCTTCTACCAGAAATGACAGAATACTATACTCAAACGTTGGATGTGTTTTCAGCTTCAGTGTTCCTCTTAAGGCCACGGCACATACGATCCGTTGAGCGTCGCGTTACAACAACCACACGAAAACTTCAAGAACAAACTTGGCATCACTTAAGGCCTGCGTAAATAAGCTGCTCTGCCTGATTGCCTTGCTTTCCTGCTTCATTTTTGATATAATAAAAATAAAAGAATAAAGAAGACCGAGCAAATTTCGAACTGGGTTGCCCTTTTCTTTTTTATTCTTTTATCAGAAGTAAGCAAGGTATGCAGGCAAGGCAGCTTATGTACGCAGGCCTTTACACATTTTTCATGTTCAGTGCGCAACGCGTCGCACAACGGACCGTATGTATTTGGACCTTTACATCTGGCCAAGGACAACTCCAAGCATGGTATAAGTAAAGAGGTAGATTTAAATGAAAAAAATCTATAGAACCCTTGTTTTTCCTGAATTCCTAAAACTTCAAAATTAAGCAACAAGTGGGTTTGTTTACAACACCAATTTTGAGCATTTTATAAAAATCGCGAAAAATGAATGAAGGACCAATGTTTCTCCGCATAATCAAGTTGTGGATATGATAAAATGTTTGTTTCAATGATAACCTGAGGAATTATTTCCATACAAATGTTCCAAAAATAATTTTAAAAATCATTGAATTCGATTGTTTTTAAAATTGTTTGACATATTATTCAAACACCACACACACATACACAGTTTGTGTATATTGTTATGAAGTTTTAGGAATACTCGAATAAAAAAATTTAAATTGACATAAAGCTTTGGCTAACCTTTCTTATTAAACCATGACTCCAAGTATTTTGCCGCTGTAGAGAGACACTATGCAACACTGAAAATGCAAACAACTTCTAGTATGCATTTTTTGAAAGTACATATTTAGACTACAAAAACCCTAGTAGGGTTTTGTCCTGTCAGATCCAGTTCGGATTTTATGGCCTCATCTAAACCGGGCTAAATCTACACATTTTTGCATTTATCAGGTCTTTATCTCAGAAACGAATAGGAATTTGGCCTTGCTGTCTTTAGCAATATTGTAGCCCTAAACTAGTAGAACTTATCTTTAGACAAAACCACATAAGAAAAACTCCATCTAGGGCATCAAAATCTATAAAATATACAAAATTTTACATAATTTCTGAAATCCTGGTCAGTATCGGCTAAACTATTGAGAGTTGAACAAAGCAACCAGTTGCTAAAATCTTCCAAATAAAGTTCTCAACAATTCTTTAGAACATTCTGAAACTCTAAAATGCTTACTTCATGTTGTTTCAGCGGTATTTTGCATCATATCTTTTACAACACGTATTTCAAACACAGTTCACACCAACAGTTTATTCTCGCATTTCGGATTTCACTGCATTATTGACATTTTTATTAAATCGTCGTTGAAAAATGAACTGAAAACAACGGCATAGAGGCATTTTACAACAATCACATGTTCTGAAGAGTTGTGTATTACATTCCAGGGAATATTTTTCCAAAAGAAAATATTCAGAAAAAATTAAAGGTTTTGGAGATACGATGCGAAATGTATAAAAATTGTGGAATTTTTGCATATATTTTGAAATTTGAGGCAATTAATGTAGTTTTTCGAGTTCATTATTTCTCCAAATATTTTATTCTTGTTCTTATCTATAAATTTGCTTCAGAGGTCAGAAGAAGATTCGCATTGGTTTCAGAGATATAGCCCCGAATTTTTTTAAAAACTCTATATTTAACCATGTTTAGATGGGGCCATAAAATCCGACCTGGATCTGACACAACAAAACCCAACTAGGGTTTCTTGTCGTATGGGTCTGTACTTTCAAAAAATCTTCAGTTCGAATTGTTTGCACAAGATCACCTTAAAAATGTTGCACAGTGAGATTCAATTGTATGCTTTCCACCTGAATTCTGGCCGCGGCACATACGGCACGTGGAGCGTCGCGTTACAGCAACCACATAAAAAATGCATAACCAAACTTGGCATCACTTACACATTTTTCATGTGGTTGTTGTTTTCAACGCGCAACGCTTCGTACAACGGGTCGTATGTGCCGAGGGCTTTCGCGTCACCAATACATCACACATTCTATAATATAGTGTGTAAAGCCCTTAACACATCAAACGTTTGAGTAAAGTTTTGTGTCATTTCTGGTAGATGAATAAAAGACAAAGTGCTGCCAATTCCAACCTTTTACTCTGCAAGAGTTCCATTCCCTATTTCGTCCAAATCAAATGTTGCTCATTTTATTGATTTGGCATAAGATGAATGTAGTGGCTGGACTCAGAAAATTCTGAAATCTTGTCCACAGGTAGGTCTTGGAATGCTGATTACGCCAATATATAAATCATGTGCGGGAAGTCCGTATTTCCCGAGATATAGACTTCGAAAATTCCGAATTTGACAAAAAATAATTTTTAAAAAAATTATGGTCGCGTTAGCCTTGTTTAGTATCTGTCCATAGGAGAAAGTCTTAAATCCCGGCCGAAGGCCGGCTATTTTCCACAAAAATTTAATTTTTGAAAACTTTCTGTGGAAAAAGTTCCAAATCCAGCCACTACATTCAACTTGCTCCATTGATTTTATAAAAACATACGACATAACACTGTGGCATCTTTCTGTTGTCAATGCAAAGAGAATGTCACAGAAACACATTCAAGAAGAAGAATCCATTATTTATTTTTTGTTTGGGAGAGACCGCACAGTCCAACAAGAATTTTTCTGGTCTGGTTTGGTTAACAATTCCCGGAAAAATACACGGATAAACGAGAAGATCATACAAACAATTTGACTACCGTTCTAAATTTGTTTTGTGTGTGTAAATTGTTTATTTATTTGTTTATTCAACATCAATATGGAAGAGCTAAATGAAATTTTAGAAATGACTAAGGATAAATCGACTCAACGGGAACAAGATGAGGTAGGTAATAGGAGGTGGACATAGGTCACTTCTATTGTTTTGCTATTTACTGTTTTCTTGTTTGTTTCCCTTTTCAGATCTTGTTACAACCATTTACCTACATTCAACAAATTCCTGGAAAACAATTCCGTTCACAGTTATCTTTGGCCTTTAACTACTGGTTAAATATTCCGCAAGGAAAACTATCAGAAATCGGAGAAATTGTACAAATGCTCCACAATTCCAGTTTACTGTAAGTAGTAGTCAGTGTGAATATTTGTTTTTTTTTTCAAAGCAAACAGCATGTAACTAATTAACACAGGAATGTTTGGAATGCACCTACCATATTCTCATTTAGGCAATTTAGGGATACTTCGAAGTCCATTAATTAGCATAACATACATAAATCCCTTGACATGAGCACGTAGTATCACATAAAGATTTCATTTGTTATAGAATGCAAGGTTACAAACAAGTATATTTGCATACTATCTAAAAAATTGTTTGCATTTGAATTCTCTCATTTTTTACCTTTATAAATTGTTTTCCAGTTTTAGCACGTACTGTGTGTGGTACAATTTGATTTGTTTATATGTTTCTCTAGTTGTTTATAATAAGGTCTTAAAATTTATGGGTATATAAATACACACACACCTATCTCGAGAGGCAATCTGCATATGAGTTTTCATCAAGTTGTATTTGTTTTCTTCATCAACACATTCGATTTCATGATGCTGCTTATCTTCCGAATTTTTATAAACAATTGGATTTGAATTAGAATTTTAGAATTCTTTTCAAAATAAATAGTGTAGTGACCTTTTTGAGGAAAATGTTTAAGGGTAAGTAATGGATTTTTTTCTTAAATAGATATTGGCTTAGGTCTATGGTGTCTGATTACGGATTTGTCGATTGTTTGTAAGGAGAGAACAGAGAACTGTCTTCATGAGTGAAGGTTGTGCTAGGTTCCTCTTATGATTGATTGTAGCACCCCAAATTCAGGCGTGACTATAGGAGCGATAAGGACTACCCAAGGTAAAATTTAAAAACGTCTAAAAAATTGTGCTAAAAGCTTTCTTTATCATATAAAAATTTTTTTTTAACATTTTTAAATTCATAGAATATTTAGATCCAGTACTCCTGTTATACTTTTATGTACAGTCGTAGACTGGGGGTATTTAGCTGTGATTCCTTTTTACCTGTTTACAGAACCCTCTCTTAAGCCTTAATGGCTATAATCTCCCTGAAGAATCCATATTCATCCTTTAAAAGATTCCCACAATTATATATATGTATTTTTTTTAAGTAATGTTTTTTTTCGGATGAACTTTGCAACCATGAAAGATACGATGTCTATGCAATTGTTTAATGGAAAAATACGTACTATATCCATAACAGGAATACATTTACAAGCTAATTTGGTATTCAAAATGCTACAATTATATTTGCATACAAATTTTCAACAGCAATTTGATTTACATTTTTTCCACACATTTGGTTTGAAATTTTGTTCATTTGCATAGCGCCATGAATCATCCTACATCACACCTTCCCCCCAGCCAGCCATCAATTGAATGAAAGTGTATGTCAATAATGTATTGAAAAAGATTCTTTATTATTCACTTGCCGCCAATACTTTTATAGAATTTCAAATTAATTGAAACAAATTTCATTTCTTGGGAATTCTAAAGACTTTTTTTCTCAAATGTTGTTTACACAAATGCATTTCGTTTTATTTTTCTTTTTTTGGAAATTTGAAATTCTAAGAAGAAAAAAAAAAACATTCACACAGCATAAATGGCTATTATGTGATTATTTTTTGTTATTGTTGTATTCATTCAATACTGTTTGTTTTGAAGAATTTCTTACAATTGATATTAATTAACATTCAACATGCTTCATGATGGTGTTGCATTGTCTATGTATGTTTGTCTGTCTGTTTGTGTTTGTTGCCCATTATTAATGTTGGTTGGTTTGTTTATAAGGAAGAGTTGGTGGGTCAATTGGATTGGAAGTTCAATAAACAACATGTTGCAATGCCACAAAACAATTAAAAACTTTAGTGCCTTTACGAGGGAAGTTTACTTTCTTTAGGAGGAGGTGTTCACTTCGGGTGGTATGGAAATTAATTACACTGCACCCCGGTTAACTACCTTTCATAAAATTCCAAAAAATTGAGGCAGTTATGGGGGAAAGGCAGTTACGAAAATCCCGCATAACTACCTCATGTGGGTAGTTACAAAAATCTCATCTCAGCCTTACAAAAAATGACAACAATTAGAACATAATCGCCAAAAAACAAAACGGTATATAGTAAAAAAGTCTAGAAATATATAAGTTATATTATTTAATCAATAAGAAATTTAGTCATCAGTGAGCATAACACCATAACATAACACTGGACATCTTCATCACAATTCACGTAGTCGTCGAAATTGATTTTCTCATAAATACACCAGTGCGGGTAATAAACCGAGAAAAACATTATTAACTGTTATTTTTGGGGAAATATTTGACGGGCAAATATCCGAATTGGGTACTTATAGAAAAGTAGTTAAGCGGGACAGTTTGAACTCATTTATATGAAAAAACTTTCGGGATTCAGATTGTGAGGCAGTTAAACGGGAAAGGCAGTTAAGCAGAGAGGTAAATAAGCGGGGTGCAGTGTATATTCATTATCCTAAACAACAATGACCACCATTACTACTGGAGCCTAGTTTCACATAAATACTAATTTAACATCGCTGAACGTTCATTTCGATGGGAAAACAGACGAATTGCCATAAACAATGTATGTATCCACGATCCAAGATTGGTCCACAAAAAATCACGAAGGTAGTGACCGATGCACATCGTAATATTTCTTCCAGATATAGATCAAGGTAGTACCTCCCACACAAAATGTTAAAATATTTCGCCAAAGTGCCGTTTAAGGCCATGTCTCGAATCATTTTGTAATTTTTTGCAACAGCGTGTTCTCACGACCGGTATTTTATCGGGTTCAAGTGCATAGTTCCTGACATAATGGCTCAAAAGCTCTAAATAACTCTGCCGGCACCAACTAAAATGAGTGGTGAGCACACAATCCCATGTCGGCCTGTTCTATACACCGTATTTACCCGGAATTTTCGACCAGGGGCCGTTACCTCAACAATATATCCTGGAATGCTTGCAGCTAGCGCTTTTGGTCCGCGATAGAATGGCTGTTATTTTCAACGGCGTGACAATCACCAATCTATTTTAATGTGCAATTTATAGAGTACCCTGACAGTAATAGGGCGAAGAGGAGTGTGCTACGCCGTATGAGAAGATACTTCCCAGCCGAGGAAGTATCACCACAATTTACGATAAATGATGTTGCAGATATCATCCGAAACGCAAAATTATCCAAAGCGTTGGGCCCTTGGGTGACATAGGGGATGGAAGATACCAAGCAACGGTCCTGACCGGTTTTAACATGGCAAAGCCCAGGATTTATCTTGGTCCCTCTTTCATCCTAAGTGGACACTGATCTCCCGGTGGTGTCACCTGGGGAACTGCCTTTAACACCCGTTAAAGGTAGTGAGCTAACATGTGCCGCCCTTCACCCATAAGAACGTTAAAAACTTGGGTTTGGGCGTCGGGTTAGTAACCCTCCCCTAGAAAAAACAGCCTACTATGAAAAAACGAATGAAAAGAAAAACAAACCCCTCTAAAGTCGACGAGCGCCGCAAACGTTTTAAGTACCATGATCTGCGAATCTGCACCTGGAATGTTCGCACTCTTTATAGAGAAGGTGCAGTCTTCGCATTGGCAGACGTACTTGAAAAGTACAAGGTCGACATTACTTCCATTCAGGAAATACGATGGATTGGGAAAGGTGTCACAACAACACCTAAAGGTGACGCACTGTATTATAGCTGCCATGACGTAAAGTATGAGTTTGGCTGTGGATTCGTAGTTAGTCGGAGACTAAAACATCTGGTATCCAGCTTCACCCCAGTAAATGAAAGACTTGCTGCAATTCGAATAAAAGCTAAATTCTTCAACATTAGCTTTATTTGCGCTCATGCTCCCACTGAAGAAAAGGACGAACAGACCAAAGATATATTTTACGAGCGCTTAGAAGAAACATATGACCGTTGCCCTGCCCATGACATTAAAATCATTCTAGGCGATTTTAATGTCAAAATTGGAAAGGAGAATATCTTTGGCCCAACAGTCAGGTATTTCCGTCTCCACAGTGAAACATCTGACAATGGTATGAAGCTGATAGACTTTGCAGCTGCAAAAAACATGGTAGTTAGCAGTACCAGATTTAATCATCTCGATATTCATAAGAGAACCTGGCTGTCTCCAGATCAGAAAACAAGATATCAAATTGATCATGTTGTGATAGATGGAAGACATTCATCGAGCGTGTTGGATGTACGAGCGTTCCGAGGCGCAAATATTGATTCGGACCACTACATTGTTGCAGCAAAGGTACGCACCCGCTTAAACGTAGCAAACAAAGTACGGACAGACACAACACGAAAGTTAGACATCGGTAAGCTGCAATCACAACAGATAACCCCAGCATATTCCACTCAACTAGCCCAATTGCTTTATCAAAGCACTCCTCATCCCGATAACATATCAGCGCAATGGCAAAGCATTGCCCCCTCCATGCAAACAGCCGCAAACTCCATACTTGGATACCAGAGACCTCCACCAAGGAATCCATGGTAAGATCAGGAGTGTCGTGCTGCCACCGAAGAGAAAAATGCGGCATATAGGGTTACTTTACAATCCGTAGCAACGCGTAGCGCACGAGAGAGATACAGGGAGAAAAGGAGAGAGGAGAAACGTCTTTTCCGCAGAAAAAAGAGAGAGATGGAAAAGCGGGAGTGTGAAAAAATCGAGATGTACAGGAACCAGAATGAAGTCTGAAAATTCTACTAAAGAGTCAAGCATCAAACTGATGGCTTTGGTACAGGCACATCCTCCTATAGAGATCAGCAAAGTAATTTGGTAACTGGTACAGATAGTCAGGATATGGAAAGAACATTTTTCAAATAGCAGCGAAGACGACGAAGATACCACAGTCCCAATCCCAGAAGATGGTATTGAATGTATACCGCCCAGCCAAGATGAGGTAAGGACAGCAATAAATCGGCTGAAGAAAAATAAGGCAGCAGGAGCCGATGGCTTACCAGCCGAGCTGTTAAAAACCGGAGGCGACACGCTGATAAGGTGTATTCATCACCTAGTTAGCACCATCTGGCAGGAAGAACGAGTACCTGACGATTGGAACCTAAGTATCCTGTGCCCCGTCCACAAGAAGGGAGATAAGACTGTATGCTCTAACTATAGGGGCATAAGTCTACTCCCTATTGCCTACAAGATCGTGTCAGGGATATTGTGCGAACGACTAAAGCCTATGGTCAACGAGATAATTGGACCATACCAATGCGGCTTTAGACCTGGCAAGTCCACCATTGACCAGATATTTACCCTGCGGCAAATCCAGGAGAAGACCCAAGAGATGCAGATCGACACCTAGCACCTTTTTGTCGATTATAAAGCAGCCTTAGACAGCGCACTACGTTCAAAGGTATTCCAGGCCATGTCTGAATTTGGTATCCCCGCAAAGCTCATTCGGCTTTGTAAAATGACTTTAACTGACACGAGAGCCTCAGTTAAAATAGGAAAGAACATCTCCGAAGAATTTTGTACCAAAAGTGGTTTCAACTCAAGGAGAAAGCCTCTCGTGAGATCTCTTCAACATCCTGCTGGAAAGGGTTATTCGAGAGGCAAACCTCAAAAGAAGTGGCACAATCTACACCAATAGCCACATGTTACTTGCTTATGCTGATGATATAGACATAATGGGCCGATCAGTAAAATAAGTAACTGATACCTTTATAAAGGTCGAAGGAGAATCTGCTAAAGTGGGTATGGCGGTAAACGGTGAGAAGACCAAGTTGATGGTGTCGACGCGCAATGCGTCCATTGAGCTCGGACCGACTGCGGAAGTTGGTTCCTGTAATATTGAGGTAGTAAAAGACTTCGTCTACTTCGGCACCTCCGTAAACACAACAAATGACATCAGTTGTGAAATAAAAAGAAGAATTGTATTGGCCAACAGATGCTACTTTGGTTTAAGTAAGCAGTTTAAAAACAAAGCCACATCTCGTCAAACAAAGCTAACGCTCTACAAAACACTGATACTACCCGTGCTGATGTATGGCTCCGAAGCATGGATACTTGCGCAAGCAGACATGGCAGTGCTTGGTGTGTTTGAGAGAAAAATTCTTCGAAAGATCTACGGACCAATCTGCGTTGACGGTGAATATCGACGTCGCATGAACCACGAGCTGTATCTGCTATACAACGACATCAATATAGTTAAACGTATCGAGATGCAGCGATTGCGTTGGCTAGGCCATATCATAAGAATGAGCGATGATGAACCCGCTAAAAAGGCGTATAAATACGGACCACTTGGCGGTGCACGCAGAATTGGCAGGCCAAGGAATAGATGGCGCAAACAAGTGGATGATGAGATGAAAAGGCGCGGTATTCCAGAATGCGAAGCAACAAATAGAGAGGAATGGAGATCTTTCCTTAGTTCGGTCTATGGAACAAATGTTCTGTAATGGGCTAGCTAAGTAAGTTGGGCCCACACGGATTCTGGAACGGTGATGCTTAAGCAACTGGATGAACCCAAAGTTAAGTATTTGGCAAGTGTCCTCGATCTATCGGTAGCCGAAGTCTGACAAAGCTACAAAAGCTACTGAAGGATGCCATCTGAATCGTACAAACCGAACTCCATCCTTGCGCCATCAGCGAAGATTCTAGAGGCACTACGCCTCCTTCCTATGATGAGATGCTGTTTCCCACTTGCCAAAAATTCAGCATGGGTTGCAGAAAATACCAGAACTCATTCTGGTTCATCAACTGGTAGTGAGACAGGTTGTTATTCAAGGCGAGGTTATATAACCGGACCTTAAACTTTTTTACTTGCTTTGTAATTGAAATTCTAAACTTCCACACACTCCAGACGGATGATTGTACGAACTTGACATCGGGTTCTATCGTCAGTGGCATACATATGTAATATGTAAGCTGAATGTAATTCTTCCATCTGAGCAATGTAAAAAAAATCCTGTCGCACTGAATTGAGGCTCCCCCGATGGTGCCCTGATTCCGACCACTAATTACCAAAAGATATTGGATGTAACGTTCGATAGAATGTTTAAGTCACATGTGCAGTTATTTGCTACAAGATCACAAGTAGGAACACGATCCTCCAGTAGCTGGCCGGCAGCATTTAATTTGCTGACCTTAGCCTCTTACAAAGCAGTAGGCAGTATGCAAATGTTACCGCTACACGGTAAAAGAATATTCAAATATGTCAGAATAGCGCCCTGAGGACTGCAACTGTGTGCCTAATCCTGATAACAATAGACTATATTCATGAGGAAGCCAAGATTTTTTGTCGATGTAATCGCCTAGTTATCACAATCTTGTCTACAGATTTCTCCCACCAAGGCACCTCAAGAGAGATCTTCAAAAAAAAAAAAAAAAGGAAACCTCTAGATCAACGAGCCTACAGGCAGGCTTGAATATCATTCACACAACAGAAGAACGCCAGCTACCAATAAAAACACGTGAGGCTTTTGCCCAATTAAGATCCGAACGGTGCATCCGACCCATTTCGAATTGGGCCCGAATTGGCTGAATACGATATACGAACGAACACATTTTCGTTACTACAACAACAAAATTACTATATCAAGTTCCTTCCTCACAAATGTTCAAAATGTTCGCTTAAGTGATGTTCGCGGAGCTCATTTTGAAATTTTCATCGAAAGTAGTTCTTATAATTCGGATTACAACGACAAAATTTATGTCATCAAAAAAAAAATATTACGGTGACCAGCTATAATGGATTGTTAGTACGATAACTGTCGAAAGGAATGGCATCTAAAATTATATCCATTTCCAAAATGGTGTATGGAATGGTGCGACAATTCTCTCAGGTAGCACCTTCGCAAGAGTTGCTTTTTAATCCAGTTTAAGGCCACTTCTCGCATAGTGTAGACATTATAATAGCGGATAATCATTGCGATTATGACTGCAGTTTTATACATTTTTTTCTGGGAAAGCAAAAACTTCTTTAGAAATGAGTCTCAAAATGTGTCACTCATTGTTATTAAAGTTTTTAGAAGTCTTCGTGTTCTTTGTTACAATATTTTTTCTTGTATAGATTGAGTTAATGAGTGGAATGATCAGGTCCACGGTTTGATGATAACTACCTCACAAACGCCTAAAAATGTACGCTGCAAACTTACAAAACTGCGCCTAGGATAATCCCATTTATTTTTAAAATGAGAGATTTGTTCATAAGACCTTTAGTTCCACCACTCCTGTAATCGTTTTTTCTACAGCCACAGGCTGAGGGTATAAAGATGTCTGAAAAGCCGAGTGATTCATTTGTACAAGTTTAATTACATTTTCGCAATCCTTTCCTGCATGCATGCCATATGACAATTACCATTCTTTATTATTTGTTATTGCTTATGTGTATCCTATATACGCACCAACACACACACACTCCATGTAATTTTGATGTTTACTAACACTAATACATTTACAGCATTGATGATATTGAAGACAATTCAATACTTCGCAGAGGTGTTCCAGTTGCCCATTCCATATACGGTGTGCCAAGCACAATAAATGCCGCAAATTATGTATTATTTTTAGCCTTGGAAAAGGTACAACAGTTGGGTCATCCTGAGGTAAGAAGGACAAACTCTCAAAATTGGTTTCTCCTCCTGATAATTTAAATCGTTTTGTTTTGTGTCTTTATAGGCCACCAAAGTCTATACTGAACAACTGCTGGAACTACACCGAGGTCAGGGTATGGAAATCTATTGGCGTGATAGTTTTACATGCCCTTCGGAGCAGGAATACAAACTGATGACAGTGCGTAAAACTGGCGGACTCTTTATGCTGGCCATACGTTTGATGCAATTGTTTAGCGACAACAAAGAAGATTTTTCCAAATTAACAGCAATTTTGGGTTTATATTTTCAAATACGTGATGATTATTGTAATCTAAGTTTAAAGGAGGTGAGTAGGAAACATCTATCTCTAAGGGCCGAAACACATACCTAGCAAACTTTTTTTTGTTTAGCTTATTTCTGGTAAAATTCGAAAGTTGAACTATGTAGCCCCTGGCCTTTTTATTCTTTTGCCTGAAATGAGCTCAACAAGGACAGCCCCCATAAGAACATTCAGTTAATATTAATTTAATCGTATTTCAAATTTTTATAGTACTCCGAAAATAAAAGCTTTGCCGAAGATTTAACTGAGGGCAAGTTTGGTTTTCCAGTCATTCACGCTGTACAAACTCAAAAACATGATAAACAGGTGCTGCGTAAGTATTCCATCCAAAAAAACGTTTAGAGAATGATTATCTGATATTATTCTTGCTTATCTTTTTTCCGACACAGATATTTTACGCCAACGTACCCATGATGTGGAGGTGAAAAAGTATTGCATAACATTGCTCGAAAAATTGGGTAGTTTTCGTTATACACGCAATGTTTTAGAATCACTGGATGAGGAGGCCAGGGCCGAGGTAGGTACAATATTGAAATAAGCTACCACCAGAGGTATTAGAATCTGGTCGGGATACTAATCACTATACTATCGAGGAAAGTAATTATTATTCGCAAACTTCTCATAAAAGTTGAATATTTAGCTACATGGGATCATGGGAAGTTTGGGATTTTTAACTAAATTTGTGGGAGTAAAAAACTTTTATACCCTCAGGCAAAGGGCTAAAGACGGGTACATATCGTCACCATAATGGTCCGAAGACGTATCTAAAAAAAATCAAAATTCGTTTTTGCTTCTACGTTCAAAAAAAAAAAAAAAAAAAAAAACAAGAAAAAATATCCTATTGAGGAAATGACATTTTGGAAAACGGGTTAACATTGCTGATTTTTTTTGTAATGAGGGATCCCAAAACGAAACCGCTTTCGCGGTTTTGATTTCATTACTTACTCCCATTCGTATATGATTGATAATATCCCAAATATTGACATTCATAAAATTAATATTCCATAAAACAGTTTTTCATTTTATAACCTTTTTGGCTTCTCCTGTAAAATTTTTATTTTGCTAGTTACAACTTTGGGCATTTATGATGACGATATACAACCTTCAATTTTGCGTATAGCAAAATTACACAACGAAATCAATCTTATATGGTATTTTGATTTCTCAGTGGTAAGAAAATCTTACTTAGCTGGCCCATTACAGAACATTTGTTCCATAGGCCGAATAAAGAAAAGATCTCCAATTCTCTCTATTTTTTGCTTCGCACTCTGGAATACCGCGCCTTTTCATTTCTTCATCCACTTGTTTGCGCCATCTATTCCTTGGCCTGCCAATTCTGCGTGCACCGCCAAGCGGTTCGTATTTATACGCCTTTTTAGCGGGTTCATCTTCGCCCATTCTTATGATATGGCCTAGCCAACGCAATCGCTGCATCTCGATACCATGTCTCCCATGTCTGCTTGCGCAAGTACCCAGGCTTTTGAGCCATACATCAGCACGGGTAGTATCAGTGTTTTGTAGAGCATTATTTTTGTTTGACGAGATGTGGCTTTGTTTTTAAACTGCTAACTTAAACCAAAGTAGCATCTGTTGGCCAATACAATTCGCATTGCGCGTCGACACCATCAACTTGGTCTTCTGACCGTTTACCGCCAGACCCACTTTTTCTGATTCTCCTTCGGCCTTCTTAAAATTATCAGTTACTTCCTTTACTGATCGTCGCATGATGTCTATGTCATCAGCCTAAGCAAGTAACATGTGGCTGTTGCTGCAGATTGTGTCATTTCTTTTGGCATTTGCATCTTGTATAACCTTTTCCAGCACAATGTAGAACAGGTCACACGAAAGGCTGTCTCCTTGTCTTGTACCTTTTGGTACAAAACTCTTCGGAGAGGTTCTTTCCTATATTAACTG
The DNA here is from genome assembly GCF_047663935.1 of Musca autumnalis. Classification (NCBI taxonomy): domain Eukaryota; kingdom Metazoa; phylum Arthropoda; class Insecta; order Diptera; family Muscidae; genus Musca; species Musca autumnalis. The sequence continues at coordinate 23,112,389 of NW_027411977.1, forward strand.
AAGATTTTGTGTCAGTTAGAGTCATTTTACAAAGCCGAATGATACCAAATTCAGACATTGCTTGGAATACCTTTGAACGTAGCGGGCTGCAGAAGGCTGCTTTAAAATCGACGAAAAGGTGGTAGGTGTCGATCTACATCTCTTGGGTCTTCTCCAGGATTTGCCGCAGGGTAAATATTTGGTCAATGGTGGAGTTGCCAGGTCTAAAGCCGCATTGGTATGGTCCAATTATCTCGTTGGCCATAGGCTTTAGTCGTTCGCACAATATCCCTGACACGATCTTGTAGGCAATATGGAGTAGAAGTATGCCCCTATAGTTAGAGCATACAGTCTTATCCCCTTTCTTGTGGACGGGGCACAGGATACTCAGGTTCCAATCGTCGGGTACTCGTTCTTCCAAACAAGCTGATGAATACACCTTATCGGCATGTCGCCTCCGGTTTTGAACAGCTCGGCTGGTAAGTCATCGGCTCCTTCTTCCTTATTATTCTTCAGCCGATTTATTGCTGTCTTTACCTCATCTTGGCTGGGCGGTATACATTCAATACAATCTTCTGGGATTGGGTCTGTAGTATCTTCATCGTCTTTGCTGCTATTGGATACCAACAGTTTTGAAAAATGTTCTTTCCATATCCTGAGCACACTATCTGTATCAGTTACCAAATTAATTTCCTTGCTGGTCTCTACAGGAGGATGTGCCTGTACCAATACCAGCAGTTTGATGCATGACTCTTTGGTAGAATTTTCGGACTTCATTCTGGTTCCTGTACATCTCGATTTTTTCACACTCCCGCTTTTCCATCTCCCTCTTTTTCCTGCGGAAAAGACGTTTCTCCTCTCTCCTTTTCTTCCGATATCTCTCTCGTGCGCTACGCGTTGCTACGGATTGTAAAGTAGCCCTATATGCCGCATTTTTCTCTTCGGTAGCAGCACGACACTCCTGATTATACCATGGATTCCTTGGTGGAGATCTCTGGTATCCAAGTATGGATTTTGCTGCTGTTTACATGGAGTGGGCAATACTTTGCATTGCGCTGATATGTTCTCGGGACGAGGAGTGCTTTGATTAAGCAATTGGGCCAGTTGAGTGGAAAATGCTGTGGCTATCTGTTGTGATTGCAGCTTACCGATGTCTAACTTTCGTGTTGTGTCTGTTCGTACTTTGTTTGCTACGTTTAACCGGGTGCGTACCTTTGCTGCAACAAGGTAGTGGTCCGAGTGTATGTTTGCTCCTCAAATGCACATCCAACACGCTCGACGAATGTCTTACATCTATCACAACGTGATCAATTTGATTTCCTCTTTTCTGATCTGGAGACAGCCAGGTGCCCTTATGGATGTCGAGATGTTGAAATCTGGTGCTGCTAACTACCATGTTTTTTGTCGCTGCGAAGTCTATCAGCCTCATACCATTGTCAGATGCTTCTCTGTGGTGACTGAATTTTCCGACTGTTGGGCCAAAGATATTTTATTTCCAATTTTGGCATTAAAATCGCCTAGAATAATTTTAATGTCATGGGGAGGACAACGGTCATAAGTTTCTTCTAAGCGCTCGTAAAAAATATATTTGGTCAGTTCGTCCTTGTCTTCAGCATGAGCGCAAATAAAGCTGATGTTGAAGAATTTTGCTTTTATTCGAATTGTAGCAAGTCTTTCATTCACTGGTGTGAAGCTGGAGACCAGGTGTTTTAACCTCCGACCAACTACAAATCCGCAACCAAACTCATACTTTATGTCATGTCAGCTATAATACAGTGCGTCACCTTTAGGTGTTGTTGTGACGCCTTTCCCATTCAAGTACATCTGCCAATGCGTAAACTGCACCTTCTCTATAAAGAGTGCGAAGATTCCAGGTGCAGATTCGTTTGGGGGGTTCGTTAACTTTAGAGGGATTGGTTTTTCTTTTATTTCGTTTTTTCATAGTAGGCTGCTTTTTTCTACGGGAGGGTTACTAACCCGACGCCCAAACCCAAGTTTTTAACGTTCTTATGGGTGAAGCGCGACACATGTTAGCTCACTACCTTTAACGGGTGTTAAAGGCAGTTCCCCAGGTGACGCCACGGGGAGGTCAGTGTCCACTTGAGATGAAAGAGGGACCAAGATAAATCCTGGACTTTGCCATGTTAAAGCCGGTCAGGACTGTTCCTTGGTATCTTTCATCTCCTACGTCACCCAAGAAAAAAAGAAAATCTACTCACTAACATTTGTTAACTTCCTCGTTTTGTTATAGTCCCCATATGTACCCACGTTAAACAACCAACAAATGTTATTTCCAAAAATTGTTCACTTAGGTCCATATTTTGGAATAGGCCCCCATATAAAGGTACCTATTTTGAAAGCAACATTTTCCAACAGAATCACCTGTAATTTGGCATACTGGAATATCGACTCTGTTTGTTTATGGTTGTTTCCGCAAAGGAAATAAACCACACCTTCAATATATTCCGTTTGCCTGAAGCCCATTCAGAGTAAGTCAATTTTGGCGAGAAGTAATGGGGATTGTTTATTCCGTAATGGGAAAGAGGACTCTCGTGACCATCGGTGAGTCCCGTTTTCTATATGCAACAGACTTCAACATCGGTGAGATGTTCACCACCTTTAGGATTATTTGCGGTACAGTTATATGCCAGGAAATCTCCTAGCTTGTGTCCGAGACACCTTGGTGTCCATTGTTGTAGCAAAGGTCCAGAAAATTCTGCATAAAGAATCAGGAGACAAGTGAGTTTAGCTGAGAAATTAAACAAATGCGGAGTGTCGTGCGGTCCCATGGCACATATAGGACAATGCGAATGATTGCGGTGGAACAGTCTGACTGGCCTAAAACCCCTCTTGTTTGTTTTGACATCTGGCATTCTTCGCCTGCGATGGATTGGGTGTGGTCTGCCAGTACGGCATTGCCTGAATTCCCTATGGTCAGCTGCTTTGTAGTTTTTTAACTTCGTCAAAATATTTCAGTCCCACACTCCTCGAAAATGTAACCAAATGTATCAGAAATAAAAATGATACATGTTGTTAAGTATTACGGCGTTACGAAACACAAAACAACAACGGTGAACGTTTTATTGAAGTCTGTCAAACTTTTGACTTGATCATCGGTGGCTCATTGTTTCCACATAAAAACGTACACAAATATACATGGACATCGCCAAACGGTATAACCAGGAACCAAATAGATCATATATGCAGTGGCCGAAAATGGAGAGGTTCATTGCAGGACGTTGGCTCAAAACGGGGAGCAGATATCGACAGCGATCACGAGTTAGTTGTCGCATCAATAAAAATCAAATTAAAAAATACAAAACATAAAAATATGGCAAAAACGTGTAAACGTCTCAATACATCTAAGTTAAAGTGCAATGAAGTAAAGGAATAAATTGGAAACACTCTAAGAAATTGCCTACAAGTAACCGACGACACGTGGGAGCATGCGTGCAATATGCTACGCGAGATAGGAAACACTAAAATTGGATGCAGGCAATATGAAAGGAGGAAACAATGGATATCAGAGACAACATGGGAACTAATACTACAAAGAAACCGCCAAAAAAAGACTGCAGAATTATAATGCGGACTTCAGACCCCAATACAAAGAGACTGCAAAAGCCGTAAAGAGTACAGCAAGAACCGATAAAAGATGATATCTACTAAACTTGGCAAACGAAGCGGAGGCTGCAGCAGGAGTGAATAATATGAGAGAGCTTCACAAAATAATTGGGCAAATAGCAAACCAAAATATGTACAAAAACCAGATTATAAAAGACGAACAGGGACGACTGCTAACAACAACAGAAGAGCAAACCCGCAGATGGAGACAAAACTTTGAATCGATAAGCAACGTAAGCTATGCTGAAGATGAGAACATAAATTTGAACAATCGCGAAAATGAATCAGTAAACCATAACATAAACGTTGAAGAACCGAACATAACTGAAATAAAAAAGGCAATCGATAAACTGAAAACAAAGTTCCAGGAGAAGACGGCATCAGCAGAAATACTACCGCCGCACATACAGAAAGCTTGGCTATTAGAACATCTACCAGAGGCGTGGACAAAAGGACCCATAGTAGTAAAACTGCCAAAGAAAAATGTCCTCAAGGATTGCAATAACTGGAGGGGTATTACGCTGCTGAACACAATATATAAAATACTGGCAATTATAATAAATAACAGGTTGGAGTGTGTCGAACAATCACTACAAAAAGTGCAAGCTAGCTTCAGGCCACATAGAAGCTGTTTAGGCCAAACAAACACTCTTCGTATTGTCATTGAACAGTCCATTGAATGGCGATCACCACTTTACATCGTTTTTATCGACTTCAAAGCTTTTGATTCCAGAACAAGTGGGAAAAGCGTTAAGTTCGGTCGGGCCGAACTTTTTATACCCTCCACCACAAATTTTATTTGTGGATTAATGTGGCCACAACCTTCAAAATACCGAAAATCGGAAGTTATCGTTCTATTGGGGCTATATGATGGCGCGGACCTATGCCTATAAATTTGTGGGGGGGGGGGGGGGGGGGGAAGTTTTATATCCACAACGAAGACTAAATACCAAATTTCAGCCATCTCGGTGTGATAATGAGGCCAAAACCTTCAAAATACCGAAAATCGGAAGATATCGTCCTATGGGGGCTATATCAAACCGTGGACCTATATAAACATTTTATGGTCGAAATGTTTCTTAGCCTCTGCAAACACAAAATACAAAGTTGCAACCGATTCTGTTGTCAAATGGGACTAATACATTCAAAATATATTGATTGACGCGTACTTTATATGGGGCGTTATATGGGGGCTATACCAAAACGGGGACCTATATAAACCAACTTTGGTAGGAATTTTTTTTGGCCTCTGGAGACACAAAATACCAAATTACAACCAATTCGGTGATAAAATGGGACAAATATCTTAAAAATCCCTTAAAACGACCACGCGTCATTTTGTATGGGGGCTATACGAAAGCGTGGACCTACATAGCCCACTTTCAATACCAAAAGTCCTACGTTCAAATAATAGGTTTTTCCAAAATTTCATCCACCTACGTCAATCCGGTCGGACGCTAGAGTGATTTCCACAGACGGACAGACGGACATGGCTATATCGATGTAGAATTGCACGCTGATCAAGAATATATATAGTTTGTGGGGTCTACAATTATTATTTCGAGTAGTTACAAACGTAGTGACAAACTTAATATACCCCCATCCTATGGTGGAGGGTATAAAAAGAATCACTGTATGTGAAGCTTTGAAAAATAAGGGAACCCTGATGAAGCTAATCCGCATAATCATAGCAATGTACGACAACGCAGTCCTTCACGTGCGTCACAACGGGACCATTAGTGACCCCTTTTATACCAATGCTGGGGTTAAGCAGGGATGTCCACTATCGCCACTACTATTCGCCGTAGTTCTAGACGAAATTATGTTGAAGGTGTCCCACAAGAAATGAGAAATTATATGGGATATGCACAAACATCTTGATATCTAGCGTATGCGGACGATATTTGCTTACTATCCCACAAATTCTCTGATATGCAACAAAAAATGAATGACCTAGTTATTTTGACAAGACAAGCAGGCCTGGATGTTAATATTGGCAAAACTTTTGCAATGCTAATAAACAACTCGGTCTATTGCAACTTTACGATTTCAAATCACCATATCGAGTTTGTAAAAAACTTTTGTTATTTGGGCAGCACGATGTCGACTGACAACGGCGTAGACGATATTGACAACCGGCTGAAAAAAGCAGGATTTTAATTGGCCGCTTAATTAAAATCTGGAGAGCAGCACAAATATCCCAGAACACCAAATTAAAAATTTTCAACTCATGTGTAAAGTCAACACTCCTTTATGGTAGTGAAACATGGCTCATATCAAAAAATGTAGCCCAAAAACTTCAAACCTTCATCAACAAATGTCTCCGAATAATCTGTGGCATATTTTGTAGTGTTGGGCAATCTCGTTCATTGAGCGGATCGATCTTTTTCATTCCGTTCACCAAAAAGATCCGGGTCGTTTACTTCGTTCGTTGGCTCTTTTTCGTTCAACAATACATTTTAATGTTTTATTTTCTTATGAAGTCATTCGTTCTCTGCTGCATATGACTCCGTCGTTCTTTTCACTGAATCGTTCTTTTGATAATGTTCGGTCACGAATGACACAACTGTTATGTTACTTGCTAGTTTGTTTGTTTGTGTGCTAAGGGGGTGGTTTTGTTTCTGAACGGAGTGGTGGTGGTTTTGATATGAAAGAACCAGATGAACGAATGATGCAAAAGAAAGATATGAACGAGATGTGCTACTGAATGAAATGAGTTACTGAGCGAGAGTAGCTCTCAGAGAGCTCTGGATCATTGTTTTGTGTGGCAATTTGTGCTGCTTACGCTAATGCACCGTTTGTTTAGAGTTTGACTGCAAAATCAATGCTGCTAATTTTGTTAGCAGCAGTGACTCGTCCATCGGGGATCTAAATGAACGATATAAAAGAGTGAGCTGGATACGGATCCGTTCGTTCTTTTCACGGAATCGTTTCTTTGAGCCGGTTCGTTCATGAACGACGCAACTCTAATATTTTGGCCAAACACTATCTCAAACATAGATCTACATATCAGGACGAGAGAAGAATTTATTATTAAGCTAATCGCTAGACGGAATTGGAGATGGATTGGGCACACTTTAATGGGCCGATTCCGTACAGCGAGGCGAGTCATGTCGCGTCGTCTATCGTCTCTGTGACAAAATTTAAAAAATGTACTACGTACAGCGATAGAAAATAATCGTCGATAACAAGTTATTTTTATTATATTTTTATTCGTTAGTAAAACTGTACGGCGACAGCTAATTTGTTGTCGCCGGAAAATGAACATTTCGGCGACAAAATTTGACGACGTCAGGCGATATTGCCATACGGAATCGAAAAATTGCATTTGGCGACGCGACACGACTCGCCTCGCTGTACGGAATCGGCCCATAAGAAAACCGATGACCAGCATTCCTCGTGCGGCTCTAGAATGGAACCCTCAAGGATCTCGACGTCCAAGACACATGGCGCAAAACAATCCAAAATGAATTACTACGAATAAATCAATCATATAAAAACCATATGTAGAAGCCCTATGCCCCCAAGTGGAACAATAAAGGAATAAAAAAAGAAAAAAAAAAACGAAACTCAATATTTCAGACATTTGCAGTCATTTGCAAAGCATCTGACGATACGGAAGTCAGCCATTCACATTGTACTGCCTACGTGACTGCATCAGTGTGAAAGCTATCCAAGCCTGCCTGTTTGACTCGTTGGTCTAGATGTTTTCGTTTTTACCTTTAGATCATGAAGATCTTTCCTGAAGTGCATGGGTTAGGGAAGCCTGTCCGCTAATTCGTGACAGGGATGCTCAATGCGATAACACCCAAGCAGGTACTACATCGACAACATCCTTTAGTGCTGATGCACCGGTAAATCCTTCGTCTTCTCAAGAAGATGGTCCACGAGTGTCATGAGGAGGCATCCTGTTGCGAACCTCATATTTGAATATTTTTCCACTGCGTAGCGCTAATATTTGCATACCACGCTGGCTTCGCGTAGATTACCACAGACCAGCCTTTGCTTTGTAAGGAGTCACCAAGGCTTCTTTGTCAGCATCCCGAGTAGTGCCGGCATGCAACTTGAGTACCTTGTTTCTACTTCTGACCTTGTCGCAAATAGCTGTGGCTTCCGCAGACGATTTAAACATGCTATCGAACGTTACACCCAATATCTTGGAATAGTAAGTGGTGGAAATCTGGACCTCATAGACTAATATGTTCAATGGGAACCTCATTTCAGCCATTGACGATAGGACCGGGCGCCATGATCGTACAATCAATCATCCGCATACATTACGATTTATATGCAGATAGATGTCGAACAGTTCCGGAGAACTGGGGAACTCCCTGTTTCACTCTACCGGTCTTAAGGCATGGGCACATAGGAAGCTTCGCCGGCTGGCTTTCTTGCTCCGCTTCATTTCTGAAAAAAAAATAAAATAAAGAAGGCCAAGACAATTTTATTTTTATTATGTCAGAAATGAAGCCGAACAAGAAAGCCTGCCGACGATGCTTCTTATGTACCGAGGCCTTTAGACTTCTTATTCCACAAATTACTGGCGTCCACACATATATTATATTATCCAACGTTTCAAACTGTCCTAGAACAGCTTGGTACGGTTGACGGAATCAAAGGCCTTCGATAAGTCAAGAGCTGGTTGGTTGGTTGGTGTAAGGAATACCGGTTTGAAAACCACACCACTCGTTCAAGGACTGTTATTTCGTAGTATTAAATTGGCAGTTAAATCCAGCCTGATGAGTTGAGAAATCGTAGAAGGTTTCCCGGACCTACTTCGGCTATCTCGGCGATATTATGAAGGAACGGCTGTCCTATAGCTTTAAGTCGTCGTTGCATTAGTGCAGGGCAGGAACAGAGGAGGTGCTCAACAGTTTCGTCCTCTTCTTCATCTCCGCACCTGCGACAGTGGTCGTTGTGTGGTATATTTAAGCGTTTTGCGTGGTTACCGATAGCCCAGTGACCGGTTAACACTGCAATAAGTCTTGCCAGGTTCCGTCGATTTTGGCTGATTAGGAACTTTGTGCGTTTGGCGTTGTATTGAGGCCATGTAGATTTTGATATTCGGCATGTTTCCGTTTTGTCCCATCTACTCTCGGCCAATGATAGATAGTATTAGAAGATATCCCCTTTAACTACTCCCATTGGTGTTGCGACTGACGCCTTTGGGAGTTCGTTAGAGGCGGATCCTGCTCTGGCTAGTTCGTCCGCTTTTTCGTTCCCATCCAGTCCCTTATGGCCTGGGATCCAGGTGAGAGTTACTCGTGACAGACGCCCTAGTTTAGCAAGTTCTTCTTTACAATCGTTCATTAGCTTCGATGTGGCAGAGTTTGATTTTAGTGCAAGGAGTGCCGCTTGACTGTCGACAAAAATTCCTATAGAGTTTGGTGTGTGGAATTGTAAGAGAATAAAACAAGCTTCCTTTATGGCCAGTATCTCCGCCTGAAAAACACTGCAGTCGTCAGGTAGCTTTATGGATGTAGATATATTTGCATCATATGAGAAGACACCAGAACCGACTCCACATTTCATCTTGGAACCATCTGTGTATACATTGATGTCATGACCTGTCATTGGTGATCCATTCTTTCCTGCTTGGAAATTTGACTTCAAAAGGCTGATCAAGAGTCATTGTAGGAGCGCAGTAATCAGCAGTAGTTGCTATTTCTTTTGGTAGTTTGTGAAGCACGCACGCATGTCCGTAGGCTCTATCGTTCCATATTCCTAGAGCCCGCAGCCTCGCCGCATTACATGTTGCAATTGCTTTGATGTGTATGTCTATTGGCAGAATGTGCATCATAACATTGAAGGCTTCAGCCGGACAAGTCCGAACTGCCCCTGTCACCCCGATGCATGCTGATCTTTGTATACTATATAGTTTTTTCTGTGTAGTTTTCTTTTCCACTGCTGGCCACCATACTAGTGCTCCATATGTGAGAATTGGTCCTCTTAGTCGTGGTAGATTGGGTATTGAATATTTGGTCTTTGTGGTGAATAGTACCATCTCAGTTTTCCCTGGATTCACACCCAGTCCACAGCTTGTGGCCCAAGTATCTAGTGATTTCAGGGCCCCGTTCATGATGTCACTTATCACGGATGGGAACAAACCAGAGACGAGTATTACCACATCGTCCGCATAAGCAACCACCTTAATCCCCATATGGTCAAGTTTGATAAGGATTTCGTTAATGACAAGGAGCCAAAGCAGTGGGGATATAACTCCTCCCTGTGGAGTTCCTCTGTTTACGTGCTTTGACAGCGTACTGTTTCCTAGTGAGGCAGTAATAACTCTACTTTGCAGCATGGTGGTTATCCAGCTACTGATGAATGATTCCACGCCAAAGTTATCTAGATCTTGTTTTATTGCTGTTGTACTGACATTATTGAAGGCACCTTCTATATCCAGAAAAGCAGCCAAGGTGTAATGTTTATGTTCTAAGGATTTCTCGATAGTCCTAACGACTTCGTGTAGGACTGTATCTGTCGAGCGTCCCTTTATGTAGGCGTGTTGACTGGAAGATATGTTCTTTGAGTTATCCATCTTTTCTCGAATATGCACGTCGATGAGTCTTTTGAGCGTCTTAAGTAGAAATGATGAAAGGCTTATGGGTCTGAAGTCTTTAGCATTTTCATGACTACGTTTTCCTGCTTTGGGTATGAAGACTGTCTCTCTCTGATCTGTCTCCAACTCGCAGCAACGTAGTTAAGGGATATACCTCTATTATAAATGTACACTAGCCAAGGATTTATTATGGTCTCCGTACTTTGCAGCATTTTTGGTATGACACCATCTGGCCCCGGAGATTTGTAGGGAGGGAAGCTGTTAATAGCCCATGTAACTTTACTCGGACTTATTATCTTGTCGATTTCAGTATCGTTTATATCTGTATTAGTATTGGATTGCACTTCGCTGGTTCTATCAGAGCAGCCAGGGAAATGCGTCGTAAGCAGAATTTCAAGAGTGTGTCGTTGTTTCTCTTTATATATGTGGGATTCGAGTGTCCTTTTGCCATAACTTTGCTTAGTCTGGGTGTATCTTTGGTGCTGTCAATCCATGATTGCTTTTTCGCTCTGGATATGGCCTTTTTGTACTCCTTTAGCTTATCCTTGTATGGTTGCCAGGATCCGCTTTGGTAGCTGTCGTTGAAAGCTTTCCGTGACTGTTTACGCAGTTTAGAGAGCTCGGATGTCCACCATGGTGGATAGTGCTTTTTCGAGCGCGTCCTAGGACATGATACTTTAAAAGCTGTATCTAGAGATTTCTCCAAAATAGATACAGCTTTATCTATACCCGCCGCAGTAGCGCTTTTGTGTGGAATGCTGGGTAGTTTGTCCCGCAAAACCCTATTGAACTTCTCCCAGTTCGTTCTTTTCGGGTTGCGAAAGCATTTAATTGACGTTGCTTTTTCTGATATATTGAATAGTATCCAATTGTGATCTGAGAACGATTTTTTATCGGATACTATCCAGTTAGCTATTTCTAGATGACGTTTATCGGATACCAGTGTGAGGTCAATGACCTCCTGCCACCCACTAAAGTTATCCGAGCTTGGAAATACAAAAGTTGGGTTAGTACCCCTATTACATATGGTAAGATTGTTAGTATTAATGAAGTCTAGAACTGACTCACCTCTGTCGTTCGTTTCTGTGCTGCCCCATAGGGAATGCCTTGCGTTTCGCAGCCAATGATGATGGTGTTGAGTGGGTGTATGGCCTCCATGGCGCTCCAGACCTCGCTTGGTGGGGCTTCCCTTGAGTGGGCCATCTAGCAAGAGGCAATAAAAAACTGCTTGTCATTGTCCAGTTCCACTTTTGCAACGGTGAAATCCGCTGTACTATACTCTGGACATAAAAATTCGTTTATTTTATTTTTAACAATTAGACATGATCTAAGCTTACCGTTATCCTTCATGTATAATGTTTTATATCCTCTGCTATTAAGGCCCTTTACTTCGTTTTCGTAAACGTAGGGTTCTTGGATGATGCCTATGTCAAGATCCTCCTCTACTAGAAGGATCCGCAGGTTATCTGAAGCGACTCTAGAGTGCTTCAGATTGATCTGCACGACCTTGAGCATCATCTTATTGTGGGGATGATGTTGATGGCCCCTCTAGCTGCATATTATCTAGCAGCTTTCCGGCATCGTCGATGTCATCTGCATCGTCTTCTCCGTTCGGGCCATGCGATCTTAGTATCTTTACTTTGGCTTCCCTCACGCCAAAGAACAGTTTGTTGCCGAGTCTCTCTAGTGCCTCCACTCCGGCCTCCGTTATAGAGAGAACCAAACTCATGCTGTTATTGTTCGGGGTTGAGTGGCGATTACGGACCAATCGTCCATTGGAACATCCTTGTTCATCCTCGCCAGATCTTGTAGTAGTTTCGGGCCGTCACAATCTATCTTGGGCAGCCAAACTCTGGCACGAGGTCTTATTGGGATTTCTTGGGCTGGGATCAACCGCAGGCTGATGTCTTCCCATGCACCGCTGATCTTAGCCATACATTTTTCCAAGAATCCTTTTGAGAACTCGTCCATGCATTTAATTACCCTGTAGCCACGATGAACCTCGCTTGAGTCGAAATGAGGCACGGGAGAATCTTCGTTTGTGAAAACATGTTCCTATTTCTTCGGATCTGTCACCGTGATCCCATTGAATGTAACAGCCGGTATCATCCTTCTTTCTCGGAATCGAGAGTGATTTAACCGTTGCCCAAAATTTACTCAATCCTGTACCAATGTTGGTGGTCTGAGGCTTACTAGCCTGTTGACTTCACCAATAAGTTCTCTTACTCTTGGGTCTTCAGGTTTTGCAATTTTGTGTCATTAGGGTTACCCTGCAAAAATATTTAAAAATATAAATGTCTAATGTGGTATGTTCCAGAACTGCAAGAATCTACTAATTTTTACTATTTTTTCCGATAACATAAAGGAAAAAAATGTTATCGTAGTAAAAAATAGTAGCTTCTTGCAGGTTCTGGAACTGAGCATTAGTCTCTTAGGGTGAGTTTCATTAAATAACTATGTTTAATGTTCTCCGGAAGACTTTTCAAATTATTTGTTTTATATCATTACAGGTAAAACGTTTGGGTGGTAATCCCTATATGGATAAATTACTCGACAAGCTATTGTCCTGGAAAACATCTGAAACAAATTCCAATGATGCCAGTTCATCTGCTGCTGGCGGTCATATCAATGCAAGGACGGGCAATTAACAACCAAAGAGGCAAAGAAGGGGGGAAGACTGACCTGATTGACAACCAAAAATAAAACCTTTTTTGCTGATAAATTTAAAAAAGGAGAATCTATGAGATGAGCAGAGCCGCCTTAATTTTATTCACTGAATTTCTATTTATTTGAAATGGCTATAAGTATAATGTGTTGTTTTGTACAATGGTTCCAAACTCAATACCATCGCTAAATGTCTTTTTGTAAATGTACTTTATTACTTTTATTATTGTAATTCTTCTTCTTATTATGATTATTGTAGCTGTAATGGTATGTTGTAACTAATACTTAATGTGGGATGGATGATTCGTAAAACTAGGCTAAGAAAACCATTTTCTGAGATTTTCCAAATCTTAATTAGTTGTCTCAATATTACTTTGGCTGACAACTTTCTTTTTTTCTTCAACTCTCTGGATGTTATATTTATTTGTCTTTTTTTAATATATTTAAAGTGCTATTTATTATATATGAAAATACAAATTGAATGTTATAAGAAAATATGTTGTAAAACAATTGAATGCGCACCACCTTGAAATGAAATATATATAAAATATATATTTTTAAAATTCTATATTAATAATAAGGAAATATATTGTTGTATTATTTTGTGGCATTTTATTATTGCAATAAAAAACGATGAACACAAATATTGGCATTGTTTGTAATTGAATAAAGAATTATTTTATATACAAAAATTATATCAAATTCCTCATAAAAATAAATCACTGATATACTGAATAAGAAAATATGATTTTTTCTTTTACCAAAAAAAATTTTGTTGAATTATTCCGAAGTAGTACGAAGTATGCCGCAAGTAAAATTGGCTGAGATATGAACGTTCAAAGTGAAGAGCCCGTTGTGTTTTGTGTGGTATTTTTGAAGTACGCGCCAACGATAGTTCGAAAACGAATGGACCGATTATCATTTATTTTGGTGAGCTTGTTAAATACATGCAAATCTTGTCTTTAAGCGAAACAGTTTTTTAACTCTTTTCGCTATTTAAAAAAAAAACTGTACATTTTTGGTTAAAATCGAAATTTTGACTGACAGTTTACAATAGATTTTTTTAAATTCGGTTTCACTTTAAGCAAGATTATTATGGCCTGAGTACATAAGCTGCTTGCCTGCTTCATTTCTGACATAGATTCCAATTTGTCAGAATGCCAGCATGAGAACAGCAACAGCGTGCCTCCTCATGTCTTCACTGGACCATCTACATGAGGAAGCAAAGATTCTTACAGTACAGCAACATAATGACATACTTTCATTGCAGTACTTGCTCGGGTGTTACCACCAGGGCCATCCTAATCACCATATGGTGGATAGAACCCCCACCCCACCTAGGCATGTCAAGAGGGGTCTTCAAAAGCTACGAAGAGATGTCCAACCTCTAGATCAGCAAGCTTATCAGGCAGGTTTAAATAACATTCACACGGAGTCAGTTTCTGATGTCATAAACAACTATCGTGTGAATGCCGTCCTGCCGTGCCGGAGAACATCCCCCACATATGGCAGCAGAGGAGCGTCAACTACCACGACAAACCAGAGTGGTTTTGGCACGAGCTGGTGCGGCCGTCGGAATTCCTATAGGGCAAGGATCGATGATACCGTGCAAAACATCTGCCCAGCATGCGGCACAGGCTCGCACGACACACTGCAACTTTTCAACTGCCTTGTCAAACCTACTCATTAACTCCAGAAGATCTGTGGGAAGTTTATGGGGGAAGTTCCCCAACACCCTCAACTTGTCCCCCCCCTCAACTTCCCCTCTCCCCCCAACTTCATATGGGCAAAATGTGCCTCATCAAAATAACGGTTTTACACGCCAAGTATGTTTGGACGAAATGTGTTTTAGACAATTTGGAGTCGATTTAGTCCGCCTGTCTGTCTGGCTGGTGCGCACGATAACTCTCGAACGGATCAACCGATTCGGTCCAACATTTGGCTTTCGTAATATGGGGCTACTTTACCATCAGTAGCAACTCGCAGCGCACGAGAGAGATATCGGGAGAAAAGGAGAGAGGAGAAACGTCTTTTCCGCAGGAAAAAGAGAGATATGGAAAAGCGGGAGTGTGAACAAATCGAGATGTACAGGAGACAGAATGAAGTCCGAAAATTCTACCAAAGAGTGAAACATCAAACTGATGGCTTTGGAACTGGCACATCCTCCTGTAGAGACCAACAAGGTAATCTGGTAACTGATACAGATAGTGTGCTAAGGATATGGAAAGAGCATTTTTCCAAACTGTTGGTATTCAATAGTAGCAAAGTCGACGAAGATACCACAGATCCAATCCAAGAAGATGGTATTGAATGTATACCACCCGGCCAAGATGAGGTAAAGACAGCAATAAACCGGCTGAAGAATAATAAGGCAGCAGGAGCTGATGGCCTACCAGCCGAGCTGTTTAAAACCGGAGGCGACACGCTGATAAGGTGTATGCATCAGCTAGTTAGCTCCATCTGGCAGAAAGAACGCGTACCCGACGATTGGAACCTGAGCATCCTGTGTCCCGTCCATAAGAAAGGAGGTAAGACTGTATGCTCTAACTATAGGGGCATAAGTCTTCTCCCTATCGCATACAAGATAGTGTCAGGGATATTGTGCGAACGACTAAAGCCCATGGTCAACGAAATAATTGGGCCATACCAATGCGGCTTTAGACCTGGCAAGTCCACCATTGACCAGATATTTACCCTGCGCCAAATACTGGAGATGCAGATCGACACCAGCACCTTTTTGTCGATTATAAAGCAGCCTTCGACAGCCCGCTACGTTCAAAGGTATTCCAAGCAATGTTCCCCGCAAAGCTCATTCGTCTTTGTGAAATGACTCTAACTGACACAAGATCTTCAGTTAAAATAGGAAAGAACCTCTCCGAAGAGTTTTGTACCAAAAGAGTTTTCAGGCAAGGAGACAGCCTTTCGTGTGACCTTTTCAACATCCTGCTAGAAAAGGTTATACGAGAGGCAAACGTCAAAAGAAGTGGAACAATCTACACCAATAGCCACATGTTACTTGCTTATGCTGATGATATAGACATAATGGGACGATCAGTAAAAGAAGTAACCGATACCTTTATGAAGGTCGAAGGAGAATCTGCTAAAGTGGGTCTGGCGGTAAACGGCGAGAAGACCAAGCTGATGGTGTCGACGCACAATGCGTCCATTGAGTTCGGACCAACTGTTGAAGTTGGTTCCTATAATTTTGAGGTAGTAAAAGACTTCGTATACCTCGGCACCGCCGTAAACACAACAAACGACATCAGTTGTGAAATAAAAAGAAGAATTGTATTGTATTGTATGCTGATGTATGGTCCCGAAGCCTGGGTACTTGCGCAAGCAGATAAGGCAGAGCTTGGTATGTTTGAGAGAAAATTTCTTCGAAAGATCTACGGACCGATCTGCGTTGACAGTGAATATCGACGTCGTATGAACCACGAGCTGTATATAGTTAAACGTATCGAGATGCAGCGATTGCGTTGGCTAGGCCATATCATAAGAATGAGCTACGATGAATCCGCTGAAAAGGCTTTTAAATTCGAGCCACATGGCGGTGCACGCAGAACTGGCAGGCCAGCTAAGTAAGTATGCAATATCAGACTTTCATTTGTTTCATCTTTTCCGCACCATCGCACCTAAGTGCCTCCCAAGATGACTAGATTAAATTTTTGGAATTGGTATTCAATCTTGAAGTTTCTCGCAGCGTTCTAACATTCCATTGTCCAATTCAAATCCTTGTTCGTGGTCCAAAAGTCGATAACGGGTCAGGGGATCGTAGTTCATTCTTGTGTTATTGTTAAATTGCCGAGTTTGCCAAGGCTGTCGGTACTTACCGGTAAAAATGTTTTTATCATAATTGGTAGTCGCTGAAATCACAAAGACTTCAGCATATCGTCTGGTACTTCCTCGATGGTAGCTGGCGCGTCTCCTTTTCTAGCAGTGCGATCTTTAATGATTCGTACTTATTATTCTAGATGATGTGACGTACAACTTTGTGAATAATGGTCTACATTTATCCGACTAATGTATGACATTTCGTTCCACCTTGCGTAGTTACGGCATTAAAAAATTGTCTTTTAATTTGCCATTTCTAAAGCTTATGATTTTCCACCCAAAATTATGAAATTTTTACATCAACACGGATATACTCATAGGTGGTGATAAAGAAGCAGACGAAAAATCTTAATCGCAGGAATTTTCCATTATTTATAAAAATTATTCTGTTCCTGAAACTGCAAGAATCTACTTTTTTAAGAAAGTTTTTTAATTAATTAATTTGATTAATCGAGCTAACATGGCCTAAGGAGTTTTGTATTGAAAAATGAATTCTAGCGAAATACCACACACTCAACCATTACGCTACGATCGTTTCGCCTGGTGGTTTAAGCCAGGCTCATCAGGCGTATTTGAATGCTAATGGCTAGAAGACAAAGGCTGATTTTGATAACTTCTATTTATACAAACATTTTTACAAATTTGTAATTATGAAGTATTTATTGAAGTCTTTTTCTTTATCAAGTCACCCTAGTGTCTTGCCTAGGAATCATTTTCTCAATACATACACATATACAATCGAAGGGGGGTTTTCCTTCATGAATTGTAATGTCTTCAGTTTTTTGAAGTTTTGGATATCATATCGACTAGTTTGTTGATATGATACATTGGCAGTGGCTTAGAACCACCAGGCGAAACGATCGTAGCGTAATGGTTGAGTGTGTGGTATTTCGATAGAATTCATTTTTCAATACAAAACTTCTTAGGCCATGTTAGCTCGATCAAGAATCTACTATTTTTATTTTTTTTTTTTTTGACAAATTTATAAATGAAGAAAGGAAAATTTAAAAAAGTGGACTCTTGCAGCATTTGGAAAGGCATAATGTCTCGGATCATTAATCAAGATTTTTTCCGAATTACATAAATAAATATTTCTGACTGACTAAAATTACTTTGGAATATTTTTCAAGAAAGATAAAAAATAATCGAATCCTAAAAATAGCCGCTCCAACGTCCTTATTGGATTCCATTTTCTTGTACTCAAGTTAAGAGAAGTAAGCTTCAATGTCATCTCAACCTTGCCCAAGAGGTTTTAATGCTTCGCATTCCATTATGATTTTTATTTAAAAATTATTTTGACATTTTCAAATAAATTACATCGAAATATCTCCACATTGACATCGTAAATCACTTGGCCAGTAGAACAGTAGGAAACTTCCCAGTACTAATTATTCAAACAAACAATAACAACAAAAAAACAATATTTTGTGTTGACCCTTTTTCACTTGATTGACGTTTTAATAACCAAACTTTCGTTCAAAATACGCAACGCATTCCAACAAAAGGGCAGAGTAGACAAGCGGAGTGTGTGTGTGAGTACTCACATTAAGCTTGGTGAACGCCTTCCGTTTTTAATTAAAAATCCCTCATTACTCGTAAACAATGAGACGACGACTCAACCCAATTCCATGTTAAAGAGAAGGGGGGACTGAAAGCAATTAGATGTGATTTGTATTGAAATAGGTATTGAATAAAAGAGTCTACTACTGGAGTTTCAATTCTAAAATAATTTTTTTAATGATTCCCTAGCAGCTCTGTCACCAAAATAGTATTTATGTTCCTCTTCTTTTTTGTGTTGCAAATATAGAACGCAACAACTTTTCCATGATGTTTGATATAATTGCTGCCAGGACCCCTACCACCCCATACTGCTTGGCTGCTTTATGGCATAAAATAAATACCTGATGTTCATTCCTGTTGTTGTCAAATGGCCCCTTCCTTCAGCAACATAATTTTCAACAGAGCAGCCAACCATCAACACAGCACATCCGTTTGAATGACATGAACGACGACATGTCATTGTTTGTTGTTGTTATTATTGTTATTATCATTATTGTTGTTACTTTTCTCATCCAAAATAAAACCATCAGGAGAGTTAGCGTCTTAAATAAAAAGAGAGTTATTATTTTATTTCCAAAGAGTACAAAGAGAAGAATGGTGTGGTGTTTTGTACCTGCCCCACATCTATCTTCTTCTCAAATATTTTAAACTTCCTGCCTTCTTTGTTTTTTTTTTGTGGGTATTTTCCACTGAAATTAGATAAAAAGTAAAAATAATAAAATTTAGATACGGATAACACAATTAGTGGAACTAAACGTTAGGCGGCTTGTTACTTGAGCTGCCTAAAAGTATCACTTGACCAAAATACATCCATTAACTGGGACCGTCGTCGTAATAACTCCTCTAACGTAAACCCGAATGTCACACAACAGCAGTGCACCACATTGCACGACGAATAACACACACGAGAGATTGTGTGAGCACAAAAAAGAGGGAAACAAAGAACAATGCACAATGGGATATCTAGTAATATGAGATAATTTTGATAATTTATGATAATAATATGAAATCCTATTGTAAAGAAAAAAGGGAACAGATAATGGAAGAAAAAATATGAGTTGATGGTAAAAGGATATTAAAAAAAAGATAACAAACAAATAATGACGAATGAAAGGAATTTCTAGAAATTTAATAGACAGTTTATAATAATTTGACACATTTTTCGGGAAGAGTTTTTTGAGATGTTTGAACTTCTTTCATCAAGATAAGTTACCCTCTCCGTCAACCACAATAGGTTTTAATAGATAGAAGACCTTAAACAGGTATTTTATAGATGAAAGAACAATCGGTAGGTGTTCTAAGGCTAGGAAGAAGAAAGACCGTCAACATACATATCTCTTGAAGTCAGAATACCTTTAACAGATTTTTTATAGATAGAAACCCGTAAGCAGGTATTATATATGTAAATACAAGACCTTCTGCATTGACATGAGGTCTTCAATGGGATATAGAATACATTTTGCTCGAATAAAATACCTTTAACAGGTCTTCTATAGATAGAAATGTTATCTTATATACGTCAGAGTGAACAAAAAAAAAACAACATTTCTTTTTCTGAATTCCTTCTCCTATTTTATTTATTATTTGACCCAAAAACCTTATATGTATATGAAATGTTATAGCGATCGGTTAACGTTAACCCATGTCCACCTAGCTATCTTTGTTTGCACAGTAAATCGTATGGGGCAAAGGTGCATTTTCACGAAATCCCCGAAATTAAATCCTTTTTGCAATTTAATTGCAATGGACTCCGATGTGAGATCGAGAGAATAGTGGATTTCATGAGTCGGAAGAATATAACGATCGCGACGGATCGCACCAGAAGTGGAGGTGGGGATTAGTTTTCCTATTGCACCAGTATGTTCAATACAGACCTATCTCGCTTGAGCCTGGCTCTAATGACCCGTATATGGAATGTATTAGGGTAACAGTCAGATGTGAAACTGCCGAGGTAGATTTGCTGAACGTTTACATCCCGCCGATAAATAACTGTGCTCTAGGTTATAAGACCAACATTAGCACAGTTCAGAACAATTCACACACATACGGCCCCAACGGAAAGAAAGAGCGTGCAAGCGCGAGCAACTGTTTTGTTTTGTAGCTTGCGTGCATACAATCTTACTAACATCCTGTCATACATTGCCAATATTTTGAATACATTCACATTTGCGGCTTCGCTCTTCTTGTTCGGCACTGCATTAGTCCGCCTTTTGGAAGGTCATAACCAACTGGTCTTGGAATACTTTAATGCTGATCATGAGTTGTGTCATTCGGTCCTCAATAACGACGGGAGGGGTATAGTGCTGGTGGAGCAGAATGATACCTCTACGTTTTGTACGGTCAATGAGGACGCTCCTACCAGAATTAGCGGAGAGTGTCACTGTTCGCCAGACATAGTCATCGTGTCACCTGGTCTGAGAAATGATGTCAACTGGTAACCCGTCGTTTCTCTTGGATCATACCATCTCCCCATAATTGTCTACATCAGTAGACTCCCGAATTCATTTAAACGCCACACTTTCATTAATTATGAGAAAGCTAATTGGCCTAGTTTCGGATAGTTAACCGCTTTAGAGAACTGTCCAACCCTTCTTATGTTCGGGTAGTAGAAAGGACATTCCGGGGCATCAATACTGCTGCAGACGCTCGTCATATACCTGCTGGTCGAACACCCGAAATGAGACCAAATTTCCCAGCAGAAGCGACGGGATTAGCAAATGAACGTGATGAGCTTTGTCGTGCAGACCCCTGTGACCCTAGAGTCAGGGAGTTGACACTGGAAGTTAACATTTGAGGAATTGCAACATTGAAGAAATGGTGAATTGCAGGCAACATTAGTCACTTTAGAACCCTGGAAAGAAGAACGTTACGCTGACTGATCCGAAGATTTGGCAAAGTTATTGTAGTCGACAGTTTGTCGAGAACCCAGAGAGTGACAGGGCGAAGAGAAGAGTATTACGTCGCATGAGATCTCTTCCTGCCTAGGAGAACCACCACTATTTACAATGGATAATGTTGCGAATGCCATCAGGAGCCTTGATGGAATCTCCATGGTAATGCTGAAACAGCTGACGTTTGCCTCTCCCATAACCTTTACCAACAGAATGTTGAATAGATCATACGAAAGGCTGTCTCCTTGTCTGAAACCTCTTCGGAGAGGTTCTTTCCTATTTTAACTGAGAATCTCGTGTCAGTTAAAGTCATTTTACAAAACCGGATGAGCTTTGCGGGGGTACCGAATTCAGACATGGCTTGGAATACCTTTGAACGCAGCGGGCTGTCGAAAGCTGCTTTATAATCGACAAAAAGGTGGTAGGTGTTGATATGCTCTCTTGGGTCTTATCCAGGATTTGCCGCAGGGTAAGTATCTGGTCAATAGTGGACTTGCCGGGTCTAAAGCCGCATTGGTATGGTCAATTATTTCGTTGAACATAGGCTTTAGTCGTTCGCACAATATCCCTGACACGATCTTGTAGGCAATATGGAGTAGACTTATGCCCCTATAGTTAGAGCATACAGTCTTATTTCCTTTCTTGTGGACGGGGCACAGGATACTCATGTTCCAATCGTCGGGTACTCGTTCTTCCTGCCAGATGGTGCTAACTAGCTGATGAATACATCTTATCAGCGTGACGCCTCCGGTTTTGAACAGCGCGGCTGGTAAGTCATCGGTTCCTGCTGCCTTATTATTCTTCATCTTGACTGGGCGGTATACGTTCAATACCATCTTCTTGGATTGGGTCTGCTATTGTCTTCGTCGTCTTCGCTGCTATTGGATACCAACAGTTTTGAAAAATTTTCATTACCAAATTACCTTGCTGGGCTCTGTAAGAGGATGTGCCTGTACCAGAGCCATCCGTTTGATGCTTGACTCTTTGGTAGAATTTTCGGACTTCATTCTGTCTTCTGTACATCTCGATTTTTTCACACTCTCGCTTTTCCATCTCTCTCTTTTTCCTGCGGAAAAGACGTTTCTCCTCTCCCCTTTTCTCCCGATATCTCTCTCGTGCGTTACGCGTTGTTACTGATTGTAGCCCTTTTTCTCTTCGGTAGCAGCACGACACTCCTGGTCATACCATGGATTCCTTGGTAGAGGACACTGGTATCCAAGTACTGATTTTGCGGCTGTTTGCATGGAATGGACAATACTTTGCCATTGCGCTGATATGTTGTCGGGATGAGGAGTGCTTTGATTGAGCGATTGGGCTAGTTGAGTGGAATATACTGTGGCTATATATACTGTGGCTATATGTTGTGATTGCAGCTTACCGATGTCTAACTTTGCTACGTTTAACCGGGTGCGTACCTTTGCTGCAACAAGGTAGTGGTCCGAGTCTATGATGCTCTTCGGAACGAACGCACTTCCAACACGCTCGATGAATGTCTTCCATCTATCACAACGTGATCAATTTGATTTCTTGTTTTCTGATCTGGAGACAGCCAGGTGCCCTTATGGATGTCGAGATGTGGAGATATGGTGCTGCTAACTACTGAATTTTCCGACTGTTGGGCCAAACATATTTTCCTTTCCAATTTGGCATTAAAATCGCCTAGAATAATTTTAATGTCATGGGCAGGACACCGGTCATATGTTTCTTTTAAGCCCTGATAAAATATATCTTTGGCCAGTTCGTCCTTGCCTTCAGTGGGAGGCAAATAAAGCTGATGTTGAAGAATTTTGCTTTTATTCGAATTGTGGCAAGTCTTTCATTCACTGGTGCGAAGCTGGAGACCAGGTATTTTAACCTCCGACCAACTCCGAATCCGCAACCAAACTCATGCAGTTATAATATAGTGCGTCACCTTTAGGTGTTGTTGTGACGCCTTTCCCATTCCATCGTACTTCCTGTATGGCAGTAATGTCGGTCTTGTACTTTTCAAGAACATCTGCCAATTCGTAAATGGCACCTTCTCTATAAAGGGTGCGAACATTCCAGGTGCAGATTCGCAGATCATGGCCCTTAAAACGTTGGCGGGGGTCGTCAACTTTTGATTGATTTGCTTTTCTTTTTTCATAGTATGCCGCTTTTTCTAGGAGAGGGTTACTAACTCTGCGCTGAAACCCAAGCTTTTAACGTTCTTATGGGTGAACGCGAGGCACATATTAGCTCACTACCTTTAAGGGCTGTTAAAGGCAGATACCCCAGGTGACACCACGGGGAGGTCAGTGTCCACTTGAGGTGAAAGCCGGTCAGGACCGTTCCTTGGTATCTTTCGTCCCCTACGTCATGTCATAATTTGCTTCGTTTGCAAATAATTCTATAATAGGCTTTATGTTTTCAAGAACATCTCTTGTGGCATTAAATTCCAAAAGATTGTCGCTTGGCTCTATTGAACCAATAACACTATCACTAAATAAAGTTAAGAAATACACAAATTTGAAGGAATTATAATCGTTTGCAACGCTGAAATTTTTTAAACCAATCAGCAATATCTGAAGGAAGCGTTTCCAATTTGAAGGGGGCGGAAGTACCATTGCACTCTGATTTTAGAATCAACGAATACTTTGCGATCCAGTGAATTTTATCTAATACGAAGCGTTCTATACACCCAGGAGCAATTTCCATGGAGTTGCTATTAGGTTGTGTTATTTGACACAAAGACATATGCCTAGGATCGGAATCTAGTGCCACTATATTTATTTTATTTTTGGGCCAAGGTCATTTGCGACATTAAAAATTTGCTGCAACATAATTTTACGAAAAAGTAATTATCCGGAACCAATGGTGTTACTGTTTCTGCAACACGAATTATGATTGGCGGATCATTTGTGAAAATAATCTTCAGAAGAAAAATATACGCTTTGGGAACTTGTCCACTATGCGATACATATACCTCATCTAGATGTAATGTACACTTTTGACGAAAATCTTTAAGAATCGTTTCTATTTCAGTGTCGTTACCCAAATGACGTTTTCGAAATGTACAAAGCAGTTCAGATGAGGTTGGTAATTTCCAATTGTAAATGTTGTTCCAACGGTTATATTGAGCTAAGGAACAAAGTATCAATTCTATTTGTTTGTCCAGAGTTTTTGTAGCTTTACAAAGATGCTCTATCACTAAATAATGTTAAGAAATACTCAAATTTGAAGGAATTATAATCGTTTGTAGCGCTGAAATTTTTTAAACCAATCATCAATATCTGGAGGAAGCGTTTCCAATTTGAAGGGGGCGGAAGTACCATTGCACTCTGGTTTTAGAATCAATGAAAATTTGGAAAATCCAGTGAATTGTAGAGTTGCGTCGTTCATGAACGAACCGGCTCAAAGGAACGATTCCATGAAAAGAACGAACGGATCCGTATCCAGCTCATTCTTTTATATCGTTCATTTAGATCGCCGATGGACGAGTCATTGCTGCTTACAAAATTAGCAGTATTGGTTTTGCAGTCAAACTCTAAACAAACGCTGCGTTAACGAAAGCAGCACAAATTTCCACACAAAACAAACAATGATTCAGAGAGCTACTCTCGCTCAGTAACTCACCTCATTCAGTAGCACATCTCGGTCATATCTTTCTTTTGCATCATTCGTTCATCTGGTTCTTTCATATCAAAACCACCACCACAACGTTCAGAAACAAAACCACCCCCATTAGCACACAATGTGTCATTCGTGAACGAACACTTTCAAAAGAACGATTCGGTGAAAAGAACGACGGAGTCATATGCAGCAGAGAACGAACGACTTCAAAAGAAAAAAATACAAATGTATTGTTGAACGAAAAAGAGCCAACGAACGAACTAAACGACCCGGATCTTTTTGGTGATCGGAATGAAAAAGATCGATCCGCTCAATGAACGAGATTGCCCAACACTAGTGAATTGTATCAACTTAAGCTACAGGTTGTGGAGAATTTTCAACTTTCATTTTGTAATAGATTAGGTGATCCTGCTGCTACTTCCATCGAAGTAGAGCCTCCGCTACCCGAACATCAATAGGATTGGGCAGATCCCTGAAGCGGTGAGAACTCTCTGAATCTCGGCCAATCAGCTTTCCCATGATTGACGGAAAGTGCGGAGGTGATGAAATCGGGCTGTCTGCTGATGGAGTCAATTATGGGGAGATGGTTTGATCCAAGAGAAATGGCTATGCTCGCAAACTGTTACACTCATTTACCATTCAAAACATAAAGCTATAAATCTGTTCAGCCAACGCTATACCCCTCTGGTCGTTCCGGAGGACCGAATGCCACAAATAACGAAGTACTTCAAAATCCCCAAGACCAGACGGTTATGGCCTTCCAAATAATGTAATGCATATAACTCGGGACACAACTGCGGTATGTACACATTAAGCAACTCCTCCTCGGCAGTTCCACAATTTACTTACTTTTACAGATTTTTTTAGCTTTCCAACCAAAAACAACTTTTTCCCCATTGTGTGACGACAGTAAACGAACGGATTCAACTGTAACGAGCGGCGATTAGAACGATGGATTGCTTGCCTTGGTGGCTGGTTGGTTGGTTGACTGTCTGCCTGTCAGCCAGGTTGTTGTTGTTGCTGGCTATGGCCTAGAGTAGGTATATGTATCAAATGTATTTTCGTATTTTCCTTTAGTTCATTGCTCCAACTCTTTCGGTACAAACGTGTGTGGCGGTCGGTCGCTGCTCGTTCGGTTAAATTGCTTAAATGTGCGTGGCGCTGAATGTTGTTCACTAAAAACATCTGAGCACAAATAGTTCCCAAAGAAGGGAAGAACAAATTACTGAATCAAAGAAATACCACCACTGAGATGGTTCATCTCATCGAAGTGGCGCTGAAAATAATTAGTATTTTGACCACGAATTGTAATGGCCAACCAACCAAGCATAGAACATAAACAAATCATAATTTCATAATTATGTGTGTGTTACAAAAACAACAACAAGTGATTTACAATTTTATTGTTTAAAAATTCTAAAGAAAATCCACCATAGTCATCGTGATAATATTTGTACCCTCTCAACGGGTTCTTTTTCATGTGAAAGAAAAGTTCTTAGCTGTTTCCCCCAAACCATCATTCAGCCTGTAATGGCAAACGAATGAACACCAACAGCGTTGTTCAAATATCGCCGCCCCAGTGTAGGTAGAAAAAGGAAAGAAAAGAAATCATTGAGGCAAATCATTAATAAAAAAAATGTAAAGAAAAAAAGCAAGAGAAAAAAACGAATTAAAAATGCAACAACATTAACATTAGCAGTTGAAGTTCATCTTTGCTTGAGCAACAACTGCCAGCCGGCCAGCCAAAGCCACACATCACAACGACAATGGGAGCAACACAAGCTGCTCCTGTTTTATTGATGCGATGCAAGCAAGTGCCGCAGAGTGCAAAACAAAGTGTTTGAGTTCACAACAACAATAACAACAAAGAAGAAAAGCATGAATGTTGTAAAACAAAAAGAAACCTTTATTTTGAACAAGTTTGACATATAAAAATTGTATCCACATACTTACAAACATATCTACTTGCCAAAGTACTTACATGGGAACGCACCGTAAAGCAGTCACACACACCTAAACTCCTCTTAGTCGAGGAGATAGGACATGGATATTCTGTGTGATGGGAGAAGGAAAAACCTGTTGCACCGCAACCGACCATGGAAACAACTGACATTCTCTATGAGAGTGTCGTAGAAATAGATAAGGAAGGTAAAGGAGAAGGTGTTGTTTTGTTACTGGCTTTTGTGTGTGCGAGGTTTTTTCTTCTTCTTTCACTTCTTGTTGTGTTTCCTATGAGAAAAATATGTGGCCAATAGTGACAGTCATACACAGGTTACAACAATGAATTACAAAAGAAAAACAACAACAAAAATCAAGTGTCAGATAAAGTGAAATAACACACACACTCTCAAGACATCAAAATCCCCCACTGCCTTAGCCTGACCTGACTGAGTATGTTGTGTATTAGTATCATTCACGGAGTTTAGTAATGCAATCAATCTGAAGAGAAAAATATCTCTGGGACAAACGAACGAACGAAAAAAACGACCCGCAACGCAATGTAACGAAATCAGTGCTTTAAAAAAACTATGTGAAAGAAAAATCAGTGTAAAAAAATCATCCATCAGCATTGCTGCGGCAGTGAAAAAAATGTTAAAAAACCGGAAAGCTGGGAAAATGCTTCTTTGCCTCTTGAAGAATTACCGGATTTTCATTGACCAATAAAGTTCAGCTTTGTGTTGTTGTTGCAACTGTGTAATTATTTAACCGGAATCTTAGCCAACGCATTTAAAAATCGCGTGTGTGTGTGTTGTGTGCGAATGGGAATTACACGCCACTTAACAGTGGAGCAAAATGTTTGTTTTTGTGAAATTCAATTTAAAATATTAAAAGAAAAATATAAATTATTCTATTGGTGCGAAATAATCTTCTGTTCCAAAAAAAGAGAGTTCAAATTTTTTACCATTCAACATTTAGCATATTAAAAAAAAGAATAGTTCACAAAAGCCTTTGATTCCCAATGAGAATGGTTTATTTTAAGGATTTTCAAAGTAAACCCACAAATTCGGTCAGAAGTTAAAGTAATGCTTAGAAAAGAAAAGGATATCTTTGTATAAAAGATTCAAGATATTATGATGACAAAATATACGAACAGAAAAAAAGACTACCAATGGGATCGCCGGCATCACCGATCATTGCGGACATCGTAATGTAGGAATTATTGGACGCTGTAATAGATAAAATGACGAATAAGCCAAAGTTAATAACGAAGTACGTAGATGACATTTTCTGCATAGTGAAAAAAACAGAAATTGACAACACTCTCACTTCTTTTGACAAAAGCATTAAATTCACTCATGAACTGGAAGAAAACCAGAAACTGCCGTACTGGACGCAATTATAATTCGACAAGGAAACAAATTATCACTTGATTGGTACCAAAAGCCAACAGCAATAAATTTCTATTCTAAGGACCCACGACAAGTCAAAATAAACACCGCTACAAACTTTATTACCCTTCTCCAGTCGGCATTTGTGCTAGATTTCCGCCGATCCACGAGTCTCTGTCTGGAATTAATGCCTCGCATGAGGCAGCTACAATTGTTTCAGGTATACGGTCCGATACAATGTTATCCATTGACTCTCCAGTTGTTACCTGTAGAATGTTTTGGTGGTATGTTACGTGGTCCTTACTGATCCACTCGTCCATCGCTTTAAGTCGAATAGCTGCGACAGCCGCTTCATACTTTATCTGGATTTCTATTGGGTGTATATATAGAATAGTTTCTAATGCCCTCGTTGATGTTCTCCTCATTGCGCCGTTTATACTTAGACTGCACATTCGATGGACTTTCTGTAGTATTTTAATATTACACTTTTTATCCATAGCTGTCCACCAGACTACTGAAGCGTATGTTAGAATAGGTCTAACTACGCTTTTGTATAGCCAGTGTGTCATCTTAGGATTAAGACCCCACTTGGCGCCTATAGCCCTTCTACAGGTTGACCAACATCTATGAGCTTTATTAGCTCTCTCTTGAATATGGTCTTTCCATTTAAGTTTCCTATCCAGAATTACTCCCAGATTATTGACTTTGTTGGAAGTATTGATCGACTTGTTTAGGAAAACTGGTTCTTCAAAGTGTCCCAGTTTTGTTTTCCTAGTAAACAGACATATATCCGTTTTTCCGGGTTTACATTAAGACCTCTTGGACTAGCCCAGTTGTACGCTAGTTTTAGGGTTGATTCAGGTCTCCACACAAAACCATTGAAGAATTGATAAAATAGACAATAGAAACACAAAAAAAAACTGAAAAAAGAATGGAATTTTGGCGCCCAATCGTGGATTTGTTCAGGACAAATTTTGTCGCCCAATCGTCGGTCTGGTTTCCTATCGTGGATCTTCTCATAAATTGTTCAGGAGCAAGAAAAAATCTTGAATTCTTTTAAAATGAAATTGTGGCGCCCAACGCATGGTCTATACAAGTATACAACAACTCTTAAGCTGTGTACAGAATTCTTTTTTTAGCAAAAATCCATGATAACAATTTTTCCCAATCCCCTTCCACCGCAAAATTAAAAAAAATATACAAGTGCAGTTTAGGGACACTTCTCGGATCGTCAGGAAATTGTTTTCTGCATGATGCCCAACCTTTTTCGAAAGAACAATTTTTTCGTGGACTGGTTCATACTTCCTGAGATAATGTGCCAAAAGCTCTAAATAACCATGTCGACACTTACTCAAATGGCTGACGAGTACTAAATTTTTTATTTTTATTCCAAACGTACATCAAGTTCCAAAAAGTCTATGCTTGAAAATATTTTCGGGCACCTACCTCACAAAAGTTCACCATTTTTGCTCAAGTGCACTTTCATGGCTGCTAGAGGACGGTTTGCACTTTTTACAGAAGGGGTTTATTGTGGTCTAGTTAACAGCGATATGATTTTTTCGTGGGCAAGTACATGCTTCCTAAGATATTAGTCCAAAAGCTTTAACTAATGTACTTAATGGACAAGATAACTATCGGAAGTATAGATTGACATTGGTCCAACATCTGTACATCATTTACACTTAAATCATGTTCGAATATGGTCTATATCGGACCACTCCTTTTGGTACTTCCCACACAAAATTTTTCGCAAATGTGAAGTATAGATAGTTTACCACATACCGGCCTATTGCTTTGTAAGAGGTTAACAAAGTTTCTTTGTCAGCACCCCAAGCGCTGCCGGCCTTTTTACTATTTTTGATCTTATCGCAAATAGCTTGGGCTTGCGCAGACGACTTAAACATGCTATCGAACGTCACATTTTGGTTGTTGTAGCAGCTTCTACAAGTGCATGTAAATCTTTATTTTATTGATTCGGCTCTGCCTCCAGCTCCAAGTTCAGAAAGGACGCCACCTGAATAGGTTTAGTCCAAAGAGAGAGAGAGAGGAGTTAAGTCCGTCGGGTTGGCTGGGCAGTTAAACAGGTGCTGCGTAGTATGCGGACCGGTGCCACATGCCGGGCAGATAATCCGCGTGCCATCAATCCTGGCCCAGTAAGAATTGAGGCGTCTGCACCAACCAGATCTAAGTTGTGCCAACACGACTCTAGTTTGTCTTGGCAGCTGTTGTTCTTCCTCTGCCACGGGTGGTGGATGATCTTCGAGGACGATATTCACACTGTAGGCTGCCTGAGCCTCTGCAACCGCATCAGTATGAATGTCTCTTAAACCTGCCTGGTATGTACGTTGATCTAGAGGTTCTCTTTTATATCTTTGGACCTCTCTCTCTCTAGATCTCTATAATCCTCACCAGATGGTGATTTGGGTGGTCTCGCCTACAGCATCCAAGCAAGTACTACATCGTCAACATCCTGTTGTCACGACGCACAGAAAGGATCTTTGTCTTCTCATGTAAATGGTCCACTGCAGACATGAGGTGACACCCTGTAGCTGTTCTCAGGGCGGCATTCTGACAGACTTGTAGTTTATCCCATTGCGTATCACTTACGTTAGCAAAACACACGGGCGCCGCATAGCTTACCACAGACCGACCTATCGCGTTGTATGTGGTTAACAAGGTTTCTTTATCTGCACCCCAAGTGCTGCCGGCTAGGGACTTGAGGACCTTGTTCCTGTTTCTCAGCTTATCGCAGATAACTGTAGTATGCTGGGACGACTTATACATGCTATCGAATGCGGCCCCTAGGACTTTGGGGTAGTTTGTGGTCGGAATAATTGAACCGTCGACCTACACATTCAATGGGAGCTTCATTTGCGCCGTCCATGTGGTGAACAGTGTGGCTGTTTACTTAGTGCTGGATATTTTCATATTCCTCGCATGGAAAAACTCTACAAGATCAATGAGATAGGCATTTAGCCTGTCACAAACGTTACCGATATTGGGACCAGACGCCAGGTCCGCGTACGTCGGAGGGCATGGAATTGTAGAGAGGTAGAGGTTAAACAGATCCGGAGATCCGGATCCTTGGGGAACTCCCTGCTTCACTCTACGGGATTTGGACTTCCTGTCTCTGAATTCCATGTATGACTGGCGACCACACAAATAGTTGATGACCCAGCGTTTCACACAAGGCCGGAGGGTAGTATTCTCGATATCATCGAACAACCTAGCATGGCTGACCGTATCAAACGCTTTGGTCAGATCCAATGCCACCATCACTGTTCTGTGACATGGTTTGTCCTGGTTGAGTCCTCATGTGGAAATGGCGTGCAGTTCTGTTGTGGTACTGTGCTGCTTCCGGAACCCGTGTTGATGATCTGCAACTAGATAACACGTTCTGATGCTGGGGAGGAGTAATGCCTCGAGTATCTTTGCTACTGGTGATAGAAGTGAAATCGGCCTGTACGACTCACCTTTACTGGCATCTTTGCCAGGTTTCAGCAGCGGGACCACCCTGCCCATCTTCCAGGCATCGGGAACAATTAGGGTGGCTAGCGATAAGTTGAAGACCTTACTTAAATACTCGACTCCTGGGTCATCCAACTGTTTTAACATCACCATAGAAATTCCGTCAGGTCCAAGCGCTTTGGATGACTTTGCGCCTCGGATAACATCTGCAACATCATCCATCGTAAATTGCGGCGGTTCTTCCTCGGCTGGAAGAGATCGTCACAGCCACGCCGTTAAACGTGACAGATGTCCGATCGTCTCTCCTACCAGGGTTCGATAGCGCCTTAACCGTTGTCCACAATTTATTACAGCCGGCTCCAATGTTGCAGCACTTCAGATGTTCTAGCCGCTTTTTCCGCTTGTGTTCACTGACTAATCTATTGACTTCCATTGTCAGTTCGCTGACTCTGGGGTCGTTAGGTTTCGTGCGGCGAAGCTCATCACGCTCATTAGCTAATCCCGTCGCCTCTGCTGGGAAATTGGCTCTAATTTCAGGTATTCGACCAGCAGGGATAAGGCGAGCGGCTGCAGCAGTGATGATGTCGCGGAACTTCCTCTCTGCTACCCGAACATCAGAGGGAAGCGTTGATTAGTGAACTCTCTGAAACCTTGCCAATCCGCTTTTCCATGATTAATGAAAGTGCGGCGTTCAGAGGTTATGAAGTCTGGTGGTCTGTTTATGGAGATGAGGATTGGGAGATGGTTCGACCCAAGGGAAATGACGGGTTTCCATGTCACGTCATTCGTTAGACTGGGTGACACGATGGATATGTCAGGTGAACTGTGGCAGTCTCCTCTAATCCTGGTGGGTGCGTCCTCGTTCGCAGTGCAGAATGTGGAGCTATATATTTGCTCAGCCAGATCTGTGCCTCTCTGGTCATTACCTAGAGCTGAATGCCATAACTCGTGATGTGCAATTAAATCCCCTAGGACCAGCCTGAACAGTTCCTAAAATGCACCCATCCTTGGCACCCGTTGCATCTCATTGACACCGACCTATGGTGGATGAGACGTTGACAAACGGTGCAGAACCATGGCCCGGGGTTACTATCAATCCCGGCACGGACCAAAAGATAAAAATAAAGACGAACACGAACAAGTAGTTGCTGAGGTGACGGCCCCTGGCCGAGAAGATGGTTCCTCGGGTCAATCCGGTACATAGAACCGGCCGTCGTGGGATTGCAATATTTTGGTGTAGTTAGTAGTCGGAATTAGTACTAGATCGACCAATACGATCAGTGGGAGCCTCATTTTAGCTGCCAAATGGTGAATAGTGTGGCAGTGTATTTACTGGTGGGGGGAACTCACTGTTTCACACATATAGTTGATTAGCCTACGTTTCAAACATGGCTGGAGAGTAGTCTTCTCTATATTCTCGAACAGCTTGGCATGGTTGGTGGTATCGAAGGTTTTCGATAGGTTAAGAGCAACCATGACTGTTCGGTCGTGTGTGTGAATATGGCGTCTAATCCTGTTTTAATACAATGCATTTTCCGAAATCCATGCTGAAGTTGGGCAACTGGAAAACAGCTTCTCATAGTGTAGTGCCTCTTGAATCTTTGCTACTTGCGATAGGTGTGAAATCGGCATGTACGATTAACCTCTGCTGGCATCCCTGCCAGGCTTCAGTAGCGGGATCACCCTGCCAACATTCCAAGCTTCTGGTGCAATATGAGTGGCTAACGATTGATTGAGGACACTTGTTAAATACTCACCTTCGGGTTCATACACTTGCTTAAGCATTACCATCGATAGTCGCTTTGGACGATTTCGAATGGCATCAGCAACTTTGCCCATCGTAAATTGTGGAGGTGCCTCCTCGGCTGGCAGGGCTCTTCTTATACTGCGTAGCACACTTCTCTTCGCCTTATCACTCTCGGGGTGCTCTACGAGCTGCCGGTTAAAATAACACGCGCACCTCTTTGGGTCAGTTACTGTTACGCCGTTGTAAGCTACAGCCGTCCTGTCATCCTTCTTTCCCGGTTTTGAAAGTGATTTAACCGTTGCCCACAATTTACTTAATCCTGTACCAATGTTGCATTGCTTCAAGTGATCTATCCACCTTTTTCCGCTTATGTTCGCCTACTAGTCTGTTTACTTCAAGAGTAAGCTATCTAACCCTCGGGTCTTCAGGGTTTGTACGACGAAGGTCATTTGCTAGTACTGTCGCCTCTGCTGGGAAATTTGGTCTTATTTCGGGTATTCGATCAGCAGGTATTTAGCGAGCGACTGCTGCAGTAATGATGACCCGGAAAGTACTCTCAGCTACCTGAAAATCTGAGGAAATGAGTAGCTCTCTGAAGCGGTGACTGGTAAAATCTCTGAACCCTTGCCAATCAGCTTTCCAATGGTTCAGGAAAGTATGGCGTTCAGAGGTGAGGATTGCAGGCATTACTGGTCCTCGGCAGTTCTGGTTTATTTAGTCCCTGTACCATAACTTTTTGTCTTTATGCCTTTTTTTCTTCTTAGATAGTATTTCGTATTATGCTCCATTCCAGAACTTGCGAATTTTTAAAAATAGTAGACTCTTATGCTTGGTTTACATTTACGAAATCCACTCGATTTCAACTGTCAAATCCATAGGTTAAACGTCAAATGAAATCCAGATGAGATTTCATTTGACGTTTGAGCTATGGAATTGACAGTTGAAATCAAATGGATTTCGTAAATGTAAACTTAGCATTATTTGCTCATGAGTTTTAAATTTTAGTCAGAAATGATGTAATGAAATGTTAAAAAACGCACCCAATCCGGTCAAGTCTAAACGCGGTATTAGTCTTTTATGTCAGTGTAAATTTCACTGATATGTCATAGTTCATCTGATGAACATCGAAATGAACTCCATAAATTTCTTGAAGTTTAAATTTCTTGAAATTATGCGTCTCTAGATCGACTCTCTCAATACCCTCTGGAACAGAGCATATATTCATGTTTATTATTTGTAATCACTTTCACCCCCATTGATATTTCGAAATGAAAAGCATTTTCAATTTCCAACTCGTTTTCTTCTTGTGACATAGATCAATGTTATCGGTTATTAATGTAAACTCATTTATTTTTTTTTTTTTGTTGATTTCCTATCAGTTTCAAGTGTTTTTTGTTGTATTGCATGTCACGCAGACTTGACATGTGTGTATGAAGTGGCTTTTTCCGCCTGACGGAACTCACGCATTATTTATCCAAATCTTCTGATGTTGTTGTTGCTGTAGGTTATGAATTGACGATTATTTGTTTTATTGACATGTTGACTGATTACAACAATTAATCAGTAGCACGATAACACTTTGTACAATCTTTGAAAATTGGAAATATGTCAAAATTTTTGATATTGACAAGTGACCCGATTTTTCACGGATGGAAATCGATTGTTAGAAAAGATGGGGGATGAGTATCAAGTTTGAACACAGAATTGCAGAAGTAGTGCAATTGAATTCTTGTTGTTGACAAGGCATGTGTGTGGCTTATGGTGAAGTAAAATGACCTGGGAGACTGGATTCTTGTTCTATGAAAATTTTAAATGAAAAATATTTCCTTTAATTTTTTTTCATTTGACAGTTTTTTCCTTTATAAGTTTTCATTTCACATTTTCATATAAATAAAATTGAGCATCTGCTTTGTCGGCGCTTAATAACACCACTGGTCCTAAAAGGGTTTTGGGTATTTGCAGGCTGTAATTGATTTCTTAGATGTGCTAAAGCAGGTTTAGACTTCATTTTCATATTGATCGTACTTATATATTAAACATAACGGTACTGAATCCTAGATCTTGTTTACTTAATCTATTCTTAATCATAGCAATAGCAATCCTTCAAACTACAGCTGTTAATCAACTGGCCTACTTAACACAGCTGATCAATATTGGGGTAGTTCACATTGAAAGATTTATCGTTAATAAAAAACACAACAGTTAAAAACCACTTGAAGTAGAATAAATAACATATTTTTAAGTATTTGATGAAATGATACTCTTTTGTCACACATTTCCGCTGGTTGCACAATATCTAAATATTTACACAACCAATCAAAACATGCATAAATTGTATCAATCTAAAATAAACTGACATAATTATTTATTACAGAAAGGCATAACCACCAAATGAAATGTAAATGTTTAAAAAACATAAATTAATTTGTGAATAAATGTCTATAACAAATTTCAATTAAAAAAGCGCTGTGAAAAAAAAGTGAAAACAATTGATAGTGAAATGCCGTTCGAGTTCAATAACAATAATAATAAAAACAATAAAATATGTACAACGTGACAATTCAATGGATGATATGCAATACCAATACACCAAGTCTGTGTCACCATCATCATCAGCAGCAGCAACAACACCCTCATCATTACCATATCAATAAAAATCACAATATTTACAAATGATTTGCTCCGGTGGAAGTCTACAAAATAAAGTTGCGGGGGGTAAAAAGAACAATATCATGCAAGATATACGACTACGCATGGATGACCACCAACATCATCATCATCATCAGCGGCAGCAGTATCAGCACCATACAACACCTCCGCAACACCATCATCGTCACCATCAGCAGCAGCAACATGTGTCGACGACATCATCACATCACATGCCCAGCAGCTTGGGGCGACAACAACCACCAGCAAATACAATTCATGCTTTACCTCAAATTAGCATAGGGTATGTATGTCTCCATGCGTTATGGTTTACATATGTATGTATATATATCACATGCGATACAATATTTATATTTGTCACATCCTTATCCTGAGGATATTCATTGCTAAAGTCTATATAAAAAATGCTTAAATATTTATTTAAATGTTGTTTTCATTTTCTGTTTGCTTTCCTCTTTTTTTTTGCAGTTACAATGAAGACTCGAACATTGTTAAACATCATCCACATCAGGTTCCATTGTCACCCAGTTCTGAGGAAGATAATTCAGTGACAGAAATGAACAATTGTCGACGATTATTGGATAAACCACCATTGGTAAGTTTAGCTGAGAATCGATAATGTCCAAAATTTCAAAAAAGTGGTTAACAGCTTGAATGTTGAAGAGTTTTAAAGAGACCGTGTTGAAGGACTCTTGTGCGCAGCGTAAATGCCATGATCGTTATTTCAATGCTCAGTTGAGACCTAACGGCTTTTTTGGTTCACCAAAACTGGATGGAGTGGAGCTTCAGTTCTCGCCCGAGGCAAAATACCTTGGTACAATCCTGGACTGTCAGTTACGATGGAATAGAAATGCTGAGGAACGGGCGAAGAGAGGATTAATTGCACTTTATTCATGCAAGAATTCTATTGTAGGGATAAGTAATTCGACTTTCGATAAGTCGACTTTTTGCAGTTAAAAATCGTGGTCGACTTTTGGCTGCAGGGAAAATCACGTAATCGATTATCTTGCGATCGATTTTCGAGTTTACCCATTGATTGCTGACTTGGCGGTTTTACATTTTCAAAAGAAAACTCAAAAATCGACTAATAATCGATTTTCTGTGGTTATGAAAAGGTCGAAAGTCGAGTTTTATGACAAGTGAAACAATCGCCAGACCGAAAAATTGCATTTTTAGTTTTTACCTATTACCTATCCCTATTCTATTGGGAAAAGTTAGGGTCTAAATCCATCGATTATATACTGGTTGTATAACATCGTGGTGAGGCCCATCTTATCCTATGGATCTCTTGTTTGGTCACACTCACTGTGCCAAAAGTCGACATCCAGCAAAATAGACAAGGTGCAAAGAGCTACCTCGACTCCTATAACTGGAGCCACCAGGAGCACACCCCAAGCTGCTCTGAACGCAATGCTGAACTTAAGGCCTCTGGGCCTCAACATTAAGTGTCAGGCAACTCGTAGTACCCTAAAGTGGAGTACACACGATCAGTTTTGACTGCCAGTTTTGCTCAAAAAATCGGTTGCTTGCCAGTGTGGCTGTTAATTTTCGTCAGTCATCAGGCATCCACAAAATATTTTGTGGTTGCTAGACAGTTTGACATTTATCGATATTTCCGAAAAATCGACAGTCAAAACTGATCGTGTGTACTCCGCTTAAGACTGCCTGAACAGAATCTCTGGCGCGTATGTGCCTATGAGCATGGATGTATCCTGATTGAATCAGGTATCACTGTGAATCAACGTGGTAAACTGAGCGACTATATATCACCATTCCTGA
The DNA here is from genome assembly GCF_047663935.1 of Musca autumnalis. Classification (NCBI taxonomy): domain Eukaryota; kingdom Metazoa; phylum Arthropoda; class Insecta; order Diptera; family Muscidae; genus Musca; species Musca autumnalis. Next base: position 23,150,084 of record NW_027411977.1, read on the forward strand.
GATTTGACGATATAGATGTCGTGATCCCTAGCAGAGACGACGAATGGAACCGCTTTTTATACAGACAGTTCCAAGATGATAGAAGGTACTGGGGCTGGCTGGCTACTATGAAAGCCTAGGTCTTGAGTACACTTACATGCTAGATATCAACTGTAGTGTCTTCCAGGCTAAAATCTTCGCTACTTAGAAGGCAGCGGAATTGACAAAAAGTCTGGATGCAGAAATCTTTGCAGCGGTGACTATCTTTGTGGATAGTCAAGCGGCTCTTCAAGGCATCAAATCCTGTCGTCCTTAAGTGTAGAACAGCCTTGGGACACTGCGACTATATGGGTAATGAAAAAGCAGACGAATTAGTTAGACGAGGATCACAGTCTACAGATCTAGCAATCGCTGACTCCATCCAACCACCCATTTGTCATTTTTTCCAAAGTATCGAAATGTTCTCCGACGAAAGAGCAAGTGAATTATGTCATAGTGAAACTAGGTGCATTGTGTCAAGATCCATGTGGCCGTCTCTGTCAGTCTGTTGAACCTGAGTAAAGCTGAAGTTAGAGTAATGACGGGAGTTATCACTGGACACTGCTATATCTGGGCCTTTACCATCAAATGGGATGACGTTACCGACTATTGCAGACTCTGTGAGGATGAGGAGGAGACAGAGACGATCGAGGGTGATCACAATGGTCCATAAGGTCTGCGAGTGGCGCAGTCTCAATTAACGACAGCACATCCCCAAACCTAACCTAAGACATAACATTTTTCAGCAGTGATTAGATCAGTCAAATAGGAGTTCAGTTTTCACAAATGACATCTGGGAAAGTACCTGACGCCCAAAACGTACAGCCATTCGCATACTTTTTTCCTTTATTTATTCCACTTGGGAACATAGAGCTTCTACAAGATTATTCCAACCCAACCTATCATTACAAAACATTTTTATATCACCGTAAGATATATTTATGTTGTTTGTTCTTTTAAAATAGTTCTTCTCCACGCCATTTTGGGTCGACCTGGCCTCCGTCTTCCTTGGGGATTCCATTCTAAAGCCATTCTTGCGATACTCACCTCGTTCTTTCTGAGGGTGTGGCCAATCCAATTCCACTTTCTACCGATTTCAAGAGTGTTGGCAACTTTTATTTGAACTTTTCATTCATAATTTTGCGTTTTAATTTTACCGATTTTTGTCGGTAACTCAAAAAATTGGTTAGAGAATCGCACTACAGGGGCTGTATTCTTGTTCTATGAAAATTTGAAATGAAAAATATTTTCTTTATAATTTTTTCATTTGACAGCTTTCTCCTTTATAAAAGTTTTCATTTCACATTTTCAAAGAAATAGAATTGAGCCCCAGGTCCAAGTTTGAGATTGTGTTTTGGCTAAAATATTCTACATATTATTCGTAGGCATTTGTTTACGAATACCTGTATCCGCTGGGTTATGTTATTGTTAATAAGCCACGTTTTGCCTCCATACAACAGGATCTATTTTTCACAGGAATTGAAAATTCGTAGCTTTGTGTTTTTGGAGATGTGTGTTGAGCGCCAGGTTTGGCTTAGGCGTCTGAATGCAGATCTTGCCTTATTTAGTCTGTTACAGACTTCTTCTTCTACTCAATTTTTACTGACATTATACAGCCCAAATAGCAGAAGCTTTTTACGTATTTTACATCTATGTTGCAGATTTAGAACGGTGCATCTGTGCTGTAGTTAATTCGTATCTCTAGACCCTTTTTAAAAATATTCCTTAGAATTATTCATTCAAGAATATATCCAAATTGCGAAAATGTAATGGGAACGTCCCAGTTCGGCTTCAAAGAAGGTATGGGAACCAGAGAGGCTCTGTTCTCCATACAAACTTTGATACAGAAATGTAGAAACGTCCAAAAGGATGTATTTCTATGTTTCATTGATTATGAAACGGCCTTCGACAATGTCCGACACGATAAACTGATAGATATTCTGAAAACTTTAAACATTCAGCAGAAAGAAATTCAATGTATAAAGAGCCTTTACTGGCATCAGATTGCTCAAATCGAGGTGAACGGAGAAATGACAGAATGTGTACCTATATCCAAAGGATTCAGACAGGGATGTATACTGTCTCCATTGCTTTTCAATATTTACTCCGAACAAATATTTCAAGAATCGGTCAACAGACTTCGATATGGTATAAATATAGGCGGTTCAATTTTAAACAACATTAGATATGCTGATGACACAACCTTAATAGCACATAGCATATCTCAACTTCAGAAACTTGTGGCTACCCTCGCAACTTGTAGTGAAAAGTATGGCCTAAACATTAATATCCAGAAAACCAAGTTTATGGTTATAAGCAAAAAGCAAGGTCATAATAACTCAGTATTAAAAATTCATAATTTAAACGTAGAGAGAGTTAAGAGTTTTAAATATCTCGGAGCCACAATTACCGAGCAATGGGACTCGTCGAAGGAAATAAGATGCCGAATAGAATTGGCGAGGGATGCATTTTTGAAGTACAAGAGAGTTTTTACCAGCCATGACGTTAATCTTGACACGAAAACTCGATTTATTAAAGCATATGTCTGGTCAGTCCTACTGTACGCAATGGATGTATGGACCGTAAAATCTACTGACATTAAAAAGCTAGAAGCTTTTGAAATATGGATATATAGGCGGATACTTAAAATTCCTTGGACTGCCCATGTTTCAAATGCTGAAGTATTGAGGAAAATGCATTGCGAAAGAGAGCTAATATCAAACATAAAAAGGAGAAAAACTGCGTATTTGGGACATATCATGAGGAACCAAAAATATAAATTATTACAAAACATAACCCGCATAAAAATTGAAGGAAACCCGATTAGAGGAAGGAATTAACATGGCTTGATAACATCAAAGAATGGACTGGTATTCGAGATGAGACAAACTTATTCAGCATGGCGAGACACAGAGAAGGATTTGCGGATATAATAAATAATTTATGAAATCAAATTATGTACAATTTTGAAATGTAACTAAATTGTATTGGTCGCTAATATTCGGAAAACGAATTTGCAAATAAAGAACAAGAAGAAGAACCTTTTGTGTGTTGATTCCATGGCCTGCTTTCGCTGCCAATGCGACTAATTCCAGTTTTCCTTGCATATCATGGAAATTATGCGAAAGTAGGTATATGTCAACCTCAAAATCCAAATCTTCGAGTCTTTTTTTTTTTTTGAAACTCCAGACGATGCTGCGTTTTTTTCCTTTTCTATCTTTAGCATAATTTCGTCTAATACCACAGCAAATAAAAGTGGTGAAAGTGAGCATCCTTATTTTACGCCATTTGTGGTAAAGGGTTCACCCTATGACGTACATGTAAAGATGCGTTGGAATACATTGCTTTTACTTTTGAAATTATCTTTTCTGGCACCCCTTTAGCTTTTAGTGCAATCCACATAGCATTACGGGAGATTGTGTCAAAGGCTTTTCTAAAGTCTACGAACA